>NW_011494635.1:7449366-7465787 GCF_000754665.1 Bison bison bison
TTGGTGATGGACAGGGAGGCCTGGCGTGCTGCGATTCATGGGGTCGCAAAGAGTCGGACACGACTAAGCGACTGAACTGAACTGAACTGATGCCAGCAATGTGCAAATGTAATTTGAAGATTTAAATCAGCACAAGAAATATGAAATAGTGAGATACAAATCTAACAAAATATGTATAAGATTTATATGAGGAAAACTACAAAGCACTGATGAAATAAAGAAGGTCTCAACAAATGGAGAGATATTTATGTTCCTGGTCGGGAAGATTCAATATTGTTAAGATGTTCATCCTACTCTAATTAATATATAGATTCAATACAATCCCAATAAAAATTCCAGTAAGTTACTTTATGTATATCAACAAACTGGTTCTAAAATTTCTATTTAGAGGCAAAAGATCCAGAATTTCCAACACAACACTGAAGAACAACATTAGAAGACCGATATCACCCAACTTCAAATTCTCCTATAAAGGCAGTATAATCAAGACAGTATGGTATTAGCAAAAGAAAAGACAAATAGATCAATAGAAGAGAACAAAAATCCAAGAAACAGACTAACACAAATCTCTAGTTAGTTTGATCTTTGAGAGAACAATAAAGGCAATTCAATGAAAAATGGATACTGGCACTGGAAAAAATGTATGAAAGTGAAAGCTGCTGAGTCATGTCCAACTCTTTGAGACCCCGTGGTTTGTGCAGTCCATGGAATTCTCCAGGCCAGAATACTGGAGTGGGTAGCCTTTCCCTTATCCTCTTACAGAAAAGAAGATTAATTCAGACACTGACTTCACACCTTTCACAAAAAGAATGACAATGGATTGTAGCCTCACTATAAAGCACAAACCATAAAATTTCTAGAAGACAGGAAATAACCTATATGAACCTGAATATGATGATGGCTTTTTAGATACATACTCAAAGCACTTGTAAAATTCAACAATAAGACAAACCCATTATAAAGTGGAAAAAAATATCTGAACAGACATCTCACCAAAGAAGACATACAGATGATCAATAAGCATACGAAAAGGTACTCTACATCATATGTCATCAAGAAAATGTAAATCATACAATACTGAGATCCAGAAAATATGGAGACAGTAAAAAGACCAGTGGTTGCTAGGGGTGGAAGTAGGGACAGAGATGAATAGGTGGAGCACTGAGACTTTTGGAGTGATGAAACTAATTCTGTGTGACATTATAATGGTGGATACATGTCATTCTGCATTTGGAAAAATTCAAAAAATATACAACATAAAAAGTGAACCCTACTGTGAAGTCTGGACTTTTCTTAACAAGAATATAGCAATGTTGATTACTTAATTGTAACAATAGTGCCACACTAATATATTAATAACAGGGAAAACAGTGTTTAGGGAAAGGTGGACAGTATATGACACAGTTGATACTTCAGCTTTTCTACAGTCTTAAAATTTCTATAAAAAATAATGATAACAAGAAGTGCTAATGTGGCTGTGTATAAACTGCATCTTCCTTACATTGCTTGTGAGAATGTAAAATGACACAGCCACTCCAGAAAAGGATGTGACAATGTCTTACAAACTAAGTATGACCTTACTGTACACTTCAGAAATTGCACTGCAGGACATTTATACAAGAAAAATGAAAATTTATTTTCACACAAAAATCTGCACATCACACAAACATTCACAGCAGCTTTATCTGTAAATGCCTCAAAGCAGAAGCAACCCAGATGTCCTTCTACAATTGAATGGTTAACCAAACTGCTTACAGTTTTTACTGAATTCTGCAGCCATAAGATGGAATACTACTCAACAGTAACAAGAGGGCTCCTGACACAAACGACAACTTGGGTGGATCTCAAGGAAGTTGAGCTTCCCTGGTGGCTCAGAAGGTAAAGCGTCTCCCTGAAATGTGGGAGACCTGGGTTCAACCCCTGGGTTGGGAAGATCCCCTGGAGAAGGAAATGGCAACCCATTCCAGTATTCTTGCCTGGAGAATCCCATGGATGGAGGAGCCTGGTAGGCTTCAGTCCACAGGGTCGCAAAGAGTCGGACACAACTGAGAGAAAATTTTTTCTTTTCTGTTCAAGGAAGTTAAGTTGCATGCAAAAAGCCAATCTCAAAATGTTACATTCTGAATAGATCTATCTATATAACATCTGGCAGTGACAAAGGTTTAGCATGGGAAACAGATTAGTGGTTGCCAGGATTTAGGGAGGAAACAGGTGGGAGGGAGTGGCCATGTCTGTGAAAAAGTGGTACAGGGAACCTGTGATGAAACCATTCTTGTATCTCCGTGTCTTGTGGTGCTCATGCTGATTCACACATATGATCAAATTACACAAACTGAACACCCATGTGAGCAACAGTGGTAAAACATACAGGGTGTATGCTGCTGACGCTGCTGCTAAGTCTCTTCAGTCGTGTCCAACTCTGTGCGACCCCCTAGACGGCATCCCACCAGGCGCCTCTGTCCATGGGATTTTCCAGGCAAGGATATTGGAGTGGGTTGCCATTTCCTTCTCCAAATAGGGTGTATGGGTTATATCAGATTTATTTTCCTCATTGTGATATATACCATAGTTACAGGAGATGTTGTCATTTGAGCAACTGGGTAAAGGATACAAGGTGTCCTTATGTATTATTTCTTACAACTCCATGTGACTCTATTATTACTTTCAACCACATAGTTAGAAAATACTGCTACATAGTATGAAATTAATTACAGAATGGCCTCTCAATAGATACATGATTGATAGAATACATTACATATATTTATATATAGTATATTATACATTCCTTTTATGTATGTTGTGTTATATTGTATATTATGCTATATATGATATGTTACTATCATCTACCTATACTTACAAAATAGAAAGAGATTAAATTAAGAAAAAACTATAAGGAAAAAAATTACATGCAATCTAATGCCATTTAGGTTTGGTTTCTCACAATACATCTTAGTGACAGTGCCCTAGAATTACTTGTGAAAATATTATAAGTGAAAGTGAAAGTTGCTCAGTCATGTCCGACTCTTTGTGACCCCATTGACTATACAGTCCATGGAATTCTCCAGGCCAGAGTACTGGAGTGGGTTCTTCCCTCATCCAAGGGATCTTCCCAACCCAGGGGTGGAACCCAGGTCTCCCGCATGGTAGGCGGATTCTTTACCAGCTGAGCCACAAGGGAAGCCCAAGAATACTGGAGTGGGTAGCCTTTCCCTTCTCCAGCGGATCTTCTGGACCCAGAAATCGAACCAGGATCTCCTGCATTGCAGGCGAATTCTTTACCAACTGAGCTATGAGGGAAATATCTTATAAGATGCCTCCAAAAGACAGACTCCCACATGTCCCACTAATCTGTTTGTTATTTGGAATCTCACGTAAGATGTTTCTGGTGAACCTTTTGTACTTCATTTTCCTGAAGGAACATGACCTAAATAATGGCAGTTGCTACTGTACAGCGTACCCGTGAGCCCAAGGTGGGTCGTAGAAGTCAGGCACCTCCGACGTTCTCCCTCTGCAGAGAGACTAACCCATGAGTATCTATAGATTCATTTTATTAAATTTTCTTAAATTATTGCCTCAGAACAAATAATCAACTTGGCTATTCAGTCTATATAGGTTTTTTTCAGAGTTTTAAAACACTAAGTAAATTCTCTTTTCACTCTGCTGTCTGATGGATCAGTTGGAAGACTATGGTTTCTACCCAGAGTGACACAGACATCTCTTCAAACAGATGCTCTGCTGTGCAGAACACACTTTAAATATTTTGAGATTCCACTCTGCTCCTGCCCATTTACAGGTGTTCTACCTTATGTAACAAGAACATTTTTCTTCAAGCACAAACAATCCAGTGTATCAAAACTAAATAAGGATTTATACAGAGGTTGTGTGAAAATTAAAATGAGATATGGTGTGATGCCCCAGCAACTTTAAGATAAATTGTTTTAAGCATTAGGGAAATGTGTAATGTTTGGAACTTAATAAACCCTAGGAGATCTCACAGAGCCTTTGTCTTTAAAATCATTCAATCTTGAATCAACAGGTAAAAATGCTTTGGCACAAAGGTAAGAGAGATAGAAGCTAATGCTGTCTACTCTTTGAAGAGACCCCATCTGGGCCACAGACCCACTCTTTGTGGAGGTCATGGAACTGGTCCCCTCCTTGCACTCTTAAATTCTGCCAAAGTAACAGAAATCAAGACGATTTATAGAGTCTGCTTTGTGATGACCGAGAAACTTTGGCCTCTCCCTAGAAGGTCATCCAAAAAAACACAGGATTCTTCTTAAAAGTCCATGTCATGTGGTTGACTTATAGGCACAGATCTAAAGGATGAACATGCAAAAAACCCCAACATTTTCAAACAGTCAATTAAGACTCTCAAAAATGTGGAGACGAAGATTTTTTTCACTGTTGGCCCACTTACAGGTATTCTGAAGAGAAGTTTTATTAACTCCCATGGGGGCACAAGCCACTGTGGCAAATACAAGAAATAAAAAGAGGTAAGAAATGCAGCCTCTGTCCTCCAGTTATCTTTAATACAACTGAAAGAACAAAATTTATTACACAATAAGCACAGTGCAAAGAAGGTACACTTTTATTTGTCCCAATGTATTCATTGAGAAAATATGATGAATCTTAGGAACGTATGTCTACCTGAACCCAATGAATGGTGACATTTCAAAAATAAAAGCAGAGCCCGGGTACTTGGCATGAGAGAAAGCAGCAGAAATTTAAGAAGCCTATGCATAATGTAGGCAAATGTACTCAGTGTAGTTTATCAGCAGGCATAAATCTCCTAAGGAGGAAGGAGTTCTTTGCATGGATGTGTTGGAGAAAGAATTTAAAACCCTAAAGACACCAGAAGACATACAACCAGTCAATTACATAACCTTGCTGCAATTTATAATTCGAAGTTCAGAACTATGACTATAAATTCATCCTATTTTTATTGGTGCTCTGAGACCAAAGATGAAACAATAAAATATTCTCTAACTGACCAATTGTATTGAATTCTGAACTCTTACCACCATTGCATGTATAAGATATTTTTTCTGTATGCATGCATAAATTATATTCATTCATATATAGTTCACATGTATATAAAGTATAATAGACAAGAGAAATTTTTATTAAATTACTCTCTCAGCACAAATAATCAACTTGGTTATTCAGGCTATATAGATTTTTTCAGTACCTTAAAGGGCTAAATGAATGCTTCTCTTATCACTATGCTGTCTCTGACGCATCAGCTGGAAGACTACATTCTATCCAGAATTATTTTGGCCGTGCAGCAACGATATAATGATCAAGCTGAGGGTTAATTCAATCCATATATCCTGTGGGACTGGCAGTAGGAGAAACAGGCAAAATGGACTTTGACAACCAAAGCACAATTTCAAAAATTACTAACTACATGTATAATTTTATTAAACAACAGTGTCAAGCAGCTGGATTAGGAAGAGCTAATAGGTTATTGTTTGTAAAAAGTCAATTAGGAATCAATGGCATTTAATAAAGCTGATTTTTCAGGATGTCTATCAACATCATATTTTTTATAATTTGGGAAGGTCACATTTTACTCACCTTATTAAAAAGATTCTAAGTATATGAATTATGATGAAGGTATTCACTGTACAAATGAGTCATCAGTGTGAAGACCAATCATTAATATTTCATGCTCCCTAATATTGAGGAAGGTGTAAGTTGTATGCTGGCCTTCACACACCACCTTATTTTCGTTTTATTTATACTGCATTTATACTGCCTGATTAAATTATTTTGTTATCTCTCTAAACATGGCAACTTTATGCAATTTAATTTTGACTACCACATCCACAATGTATTTCCTTGATGATGTGGTCTAAGAATCTGAATATATTCATCGAATCTTAAAATGTTGAACATTTAAGTTCTCCTTGGTATCAGTAGCTCCCAATGCAAGTATCTTTAATTTGCTAAATGCTTTGCTTGTGTTTCCTAACAGTCCCAAACCACAGAACCAGAGCATTCACCCAACTGTAATTACAATTCACAAATCATCTTTTGTAGAACCTGATCAAGAGACATTGCAAAATAATTTTCAGAAATGCAATTTTTATCACCTTCTTTACTATCTATCAATATAATTCATAACTGTCATTTTAAAGCTTTAATTTCCTGGAGGATATTGCATTATTGCACACCCAGGATAAAGGATTAGGAAAAGCCACATCCCTTAGCGTGCACGTTCCAGCAGACAGGCGTCTGCTTTTCAGAGCTTTGCCCACTAAGCTGATCTTTCTCAATCCCATGCCGTCCTAAAGCTAATTTCCACACCCTCTTTCTCATGCCCATCCGGAAAGAGGTGCAAGAGCTTAAAACTAGGAAATCATCTTAAGTGAATTTCCATATAATTTAACTCTTGACTGCTCTGCTGTTCTTACAGGTTTTCATAAAAATTGACAGGTCAAGAATTTAAATAAAATAAAGGTATATACGTGAAGCATACAGTATCAGTCAGCGTTTTGAGTTTTTTATAGCCTGATTTTCCTGACCAGTGCCCTTTCATATACAGAAATCAACTTTATTTTTTCCAAAAATTCAGAAACATGAAATAAAATTATACTGGGATGTGTGATAGTGTCTGGGATCTCTAAATAGGGAAAGGACAAATATTGAAATGAAATACTGAAGGAAAGGAAGTTTTAGGGAGAGAGTTTTAGAGCCTGCTTTTTATCCAGTTATTAATTTCCTCCCAGTTTCTGATCACATCTAGGAAATCTCTTACCATGATGTATGTAATATGTTCATGTATCTCCAATTCTTATCTTAATGAGAATATGATATGTTCACAGAAACTTTACAATATTGATTGAGATAAATTCATACAAAAAATGCATATATACCATCCTAAAGTACTGTGTGAGAGAGTGGAAAGGCTGGATAATTCCAGGGACCTGAGATGAGGCATGTATATTGATTTCAAACACACAAAATGATCAACTAACATAGTAGGCTCTGCTGCTGCTGCTGCTGCTAAATCGCTTCAGTCGTGTCCGATTCTGTGTGACCCCATAGACGGCAGCCTACCAGGCTCCCCAGTCCCTGCGATTCTCCAGGCAAGAATACTGGAGTGGGTTGCCATTTCCTTCTCCAACATAATAGGCTCTGCTACTGCTGCTAAGTCACTTCAGTTGTGTCCGACCCTGTGCAACACCATAGACGGCCTCCTACCAGGCTCCTCTGTCCCTAGGATTCTCCAGGCAAGAACACTGGAGTGCGTTGCCATTTCCTTCTCCAATGCATGAAAGTGAAAAGTGAAAGTGAAGTCGCTCAGTCGTGTCCGACTCTTAGCGACCTGATGGACTGCAGCCTACCAGGCTCCTCCGTCCATGGGATTTTCCAGGCAAGAGTACTGGAGTGGGGTGCCATTACCTTTTCCAATAGTAGGCTCTATGAGGATGTAAAGAGACTAACTGAGTTGATTACCTGGTCTCAAGTTTTAGGGGGAAAAAAAAAGACATATTCAGCAGTCAGAAAAATTCCAAATTAGAGTATAAATTGAGTATTTGTTGTTGTTGTTCAGTCACTAAGTCATGCCAGACTCTTTGCAACCCCATGGACTGCAGCATGCCAGGTTCTTCTGTCCTCCACTATCTTCTGGAGTTTGCTCAAATTCGTGTCCACTAAGTCAGTGATGCTATCTAACCATCTCATCCTCTGCTGCCCGCTTCTCTTTTTGCCTTCAATCTTTCCTGGCATCAGGGTCTTTACAGTGAGTCAGCTCCTCGCATCAGGTAGCCAAAGTATTGCTATTACTGTCAAATTGAGTATTACTGTCAAAGTATATGCTAAATATCATACTATCGAAAGAATGGTTTTGATGGAGGAAAACAAATTTTGATGAAAATAATAACACTTTCTAAAGGAGGTGATATTTAAGTCAGAAATTAATAAATAGATAGGAGTATTTTATCATTATCATATCACTTTACTACCCCGTTGACTTTAGCTAAACCAATGCTATCTTTTCTAAAGTTAATCAACAAAAGATCTGTCAATAAAAAAATTAAAATTATTGTTATTTTGGACATTCTTCTAGTTGTTTAAATGCTGTTTGTGCCAATCTTGTAGATGATAAGTTGTGTTTTGGTTGATTTTTTTGTTTGTTTGTTTGTTTTTTGCTTTACTATGATGAATTTGAAATGTGATGATTTTCAGACCTTAAAAACACAAAAAAGCTAAAGTCAGGGAAAGAATGACTAGAGGCATATTACCCTGACCCATTCTTTCTAACAGAAACTGATTTATATTCTGTTCCTGATTGTGATTGTTTGCTCCTCTATGGAAAAAATTGATTTTATCCTGCAGTTCAAGCTTGGGTAAGTCAAAAAACAAAGTGAAATCAGCAAAAGTTATAAATGACCCAAGGCTACGGAAAAATCTTTTTATTGCAAATAGAACTCACTCCCCACTCTCTAGAAGTTCTCATGAGTAAATATCTGGTAATATCCTTAGAATTTTGGATGAGGATTCCCAGGGCCATGACACAGCAAAATACAGTCTTATGAAGCTTTCTAACATGGGAATGTTTATAGATTCTGCTAATTACTGGATTTTTCCTCCTAAATGGCCAGAGCTAACTTACCCTTGACAACACTGAGTAATTTAAGTGCCATGTGAAATAAAGGAAAAGAAGTAAGGCCTTTGGCAACTGAAGAGTAACTTCAGAGACCATCAGAGATGTTTCAAGAGAATTAAAGTGAGGATCACCATGTTCTGTGCAATGCAATCATTTTTCCCCTGTATTTCAGTGAAGTTTTCTGACAAATGCATGGTAAAATGGCATCTGTTTGGGGAGTTATGACAAAGTAGTGAATATATATTCATGGAAAAAGAAGAGTCCAAGGAACCCTAAGAAGACATGATGTATGGAATATGTCTGAGCTAACTGAATGGAATCTCATTTTCCTTTTTTTCCCCAAATATTCATGTTCCTGCATAAACATGTTCATTATGTGTAAAATCCTTATATAAAATGTCAAAAAATGAACCCAAATGAACAAAAAACCCATGTCATTCTCTTCTACCTCCATTATCTGAGAGTTATTCTTATGCCCACTGCACTTTCCACCACATTCAGCATCTTCTCACAGGCCTCTTAAGAGTTACTATATTTCCTGTCATCCAGGCCCAGTGAAGGTGTGTGATTATTACTAAGAACAAAGCAAGTACCCTTAATAAAAAGACTGTATCTAGATAGTGCTGTGAGACCATCTTAAATGATTAGTATTCCACTTCCTACCTGCATACCATTTTAAACTCAATAAACTAAATTAGACTGAATGACTATTCTGTTTTTGCATTGGTTTACTTCTTTTGTATTGTTCAACTAATCTTTTCTTTCAATAATTTGGCTTTTGTATCAGACTGCTTATAAAGTATAAAATAAACTAGGAGTAAGAAAGAATCAAGCATTTTTCATAATATATAGAAATAGGGAAAACAGTCCTCCCACTGTTTCATGATTTATTTTCAGCCAGGCCACCTGTAACATATTGAGGGCTGAGTAAATACAAAACGTCACCTCTTACTGTCTGTTTCCTTCGAGCTACCTTCCTTCTCCTCTTTCCTTAGAATGCTGAAATGTAAGATTTCATGATCACTATCTTCCAAATTGCCTCTCACTATCACATTCTCATTCCTGCCCTCTTGATTCTTAGAATGGGTCAAGAATAACCTGCTGCATACCACATTTCTCTAAGCTATTTATCAGAAAAGAAGGGATCAATGTTTACTTTAACATAATAAAATCAAATCACAACAAATGAGTGAGTTCTACTAACTCTATGAGCTATTCTCCACACTTTTTAAAAGCATAACATAGTGAATCTATCTAAAAGATCTGGCCCATGCCTACACAACAATTTCCTAAGAGTTCAGCCTTGATTGAATATGTATACTTTAATAATGGAAAAAAATTAGATTTCAACCATTTATAAAATACTGTGCACTTATCCTACATACTCATTTAGCCAAATTATAAACAATATCTTACTTTACCACTCATAATTTTCAGCTATTATTTAATGCATATAGTTTACTTATTTCCTATTTCTATACTATCCATAAACATTTAAATACCAGAGATATTTTTAAAAATATGTTTATTCATATTTATTTACTGCTTATATTCTTTAATGAATAAATCATCTGCAAAGGTATTACTAGGAATTTTTGCTTCCAATAATGTCAGACAATCTTTAGTACACTTCAAAGGTTTAAAATCCTACAGAATATATTTTTCTGACAGCTCTGTAAATCACACAGTACTTCTACAACATTACCATAGAAATTAAGGAGACTACTTCTAAATTACCCATAGGGTAAAGAATAAATATGAAGAATACTAGAAAGTATTATAACTATAAAACTGCTTTCCCAACATTTTAATATGAAGCTTTTAATATTAAATTTATTGTTCTTTTTAAACTTGAGATAAGTGTTTCTGTAATTAATTTTCAGGAAAAAAAATTAAAAGAATATAAAAGATAAGGATAGAAACATGAAATATCCTACAAACATGCTCTAAATAGGTCAGTGAAATCTAGAATACCTCCTTGAAAAAAATTAATAAGACTGATAAACTCATGGGAACACTGATCAAGACAAAAGACAAAACAGAAACAATCAATATCAGAAATGACAGTGTACATCATTATTAATCTCAACGATGTAACAAAGATAATAACAACAGGGACTTCCCCAGTGGTCCAGTGGTTAAGACTCTGAGCTTCCATTGCAGGAGGCATGGGTTCTATCCCTGGACTGGGAACTAAGATCCCATAAGATAAAGGGTGATGCCAAATATATATATGGGAAAATTTCAATGATTATGGATTATAGATTAAATAGATTAACCTTAGAAAATATGCATATATATATATATAATTTTTTCTTTCATTTCTAGTTTGTTGAGTGTTTTTGCCATGAAAATGTGTTGGACTTTGTCAAATGGCTTTTCTGCATTGAGATGATCCTATGTGGTTTTTTTCTTTACTCTGTTACTGTTACATACTCTGGCAATGTAGACTGAGTTTCAAATATTGAGCCCACCCTCTCCCCCTCACTCTGGATATTTCTATGACTCAAATCTTTACTCATTTCCATCTGTTTTTTAAATACCACCAGTCACTAATGTCTACTGTGACCATTCCACTAGTCCTGACTTATTCCTTTTTATTTTTTTTCCTATAATACAAGATGGCTAGAAATGGATTCTTTTAGTTTTAATTTATGTTGAAATGTCCTAATTTTCTCTTCATGTTTGATGGTAGTTTCACAAAATACAAATATCTTGGCTGAATATTTTCAGGGTTTTGAATAAGTACCTCTGCTGCCTGCTAGCCTCCGTTTTGATGATGAAAAATCAACGCTGATCTTCTTGATCTCCCCAAAACACAAAGTGCCCTTTGTCTCCTGCTGGTCTTAAGATTTTGTCTTTAACTTTGTCTTTCAGCCACTTGACCATGATGAATCTAAGTGTGGTTCCCAAGTGTGGTTCACTGAGTTTCTTCAAGATATAAAGTAATATTTTAAATCAAATTTGGAAAAATTTGGTTTGGTCATTATTCCTTCAAATATTTTTTCTGCTCCCTTTTCCTCTTCTCTAGTTTTTATTTTATACATATTTTTAAGTGCCTGATATTCCCCATCAATATTTCAATATCTTTCACATTATTACTTGAGTTACACTGTTTCTATTTACATATCCTCAAATTCACTGGCTCTTCTGTTAATTGAAATCTATTGTTGACATCAATTAATAGATTTTCCATTTAAGTCACTATAATTTTTAGCTCCCAATAAACATTTTCTTTTCTATAGACTCGATTTCTCTTTTATTTTTCTTAATTGCTGTGAAACTGCTGCACTCAATACACCAGCAAATTTGGAAAACTCAGCAGTGGCCACAGGACTGGAAAAGGTCAGTTTTCATTCCAATCCCAAAGAAAGGCAATGCCAAAGAATGCTCAAACTACCACACAATTGCACTCATCTCACATGCTAGTAAAGTAATGCTCAAAATTCTCCAAGCCAGACTTCAACAGTACGTGAACCATGAACTTCCATATGTTCAAGCTGGTTTTAGAAAAGGCAGAGGAACCAGAGATCAAACTGCCAACATCTGTTGGATCACTGAAAAAGCAAGAGAGTTTCAGAAAAACATCTATTTCTGCTTTATTGACTATGCCAAAGCCTTTGACTATGTGGATCACAATAAACTGTGGAAAATTCTGAAAGAGATGGGAATACCAGGCCACCTGACCTGCCTCCTGAGAAATCTATATGCAGGTCAAGAATCAACAGTTAGAACTGGACATGGAACAACAGACTGGTTCCAAATTGGGAAACGAGTACATCAATGCTGTATATTGTCACCCTGCTTATTTAACTTATATGCAGAGTACATCATGAGAAACGCTGGGCTGGAAGAACCACAAGCTGGAATCGAGACTGCCAGGAGAAATATCAGTCACCTCAGATATGCAGATGACACCACCCTTATGGCAGAAAGTGAAGAGGAACTAAAAAGCCTCTTGATGAAAGTGAAAGAAGAGAGTGAAAAAGTTGGCTTAAAGTTCAACATTCAAAAAATGAAGATCATGGCATCTGGTCCCATCACTTCATGGGAAATAGATGGGGAAACAGTGGAAACAGTGTCAGACTTTATTTTGGGGGGCTCCAAAATCACAGCAGATGGTGATTGCAGCCATGAAATTAAAAGACACTTACTTCTTGGAAGGAAAGTCATGACCAACCTAAATAGCATATTGAAACGCAGAGACATTACTTTGCCCACAAAGGTCTGTCTAGTCAAGGCTATGGTTTTTCCAGTGGTCATGTATGGATGTGAGAGTTGGACTGCGAAGAAAGCTGATCACCAAAGAAATGATGCTTTTGAACTGTGGTGTTGGAGAAGACTCTTGAGAGTCCCTTGGACTGCAAGGAGATCCAACCAGTCCATTCTAAAGGAGATCAGTCCTGGGTGTTCATTGGAAGGACTGATGCTAAAGCTGAAACTCCAATCCTTTGGCCACCTCATGCGAAGAGTTGACTCATTGGAAAAGACTCTGATGCTGGGAGGAATTAGGGGCAGGAGGAGAAGGAGACGACAGACGATGAGATGGCTGGATGGCATCACCGACTCGATGGACATGAGTTTGAGTAAACTCTGGGAGTTGGTGATGGACAGGGAGGCCTGGCGTGCTGCGATTCACGGGGTCGCAAAGAGTCGGATGTGACTGAGCGACTGAACTGAACTGAATTGTTGATTACCTGTCAGCATACATTGCTTGAATACTGTGAACATATTTTCATTCAGTTACTTGGGCACTTTTATAGCATCTGCTTTGAAGTTTTTGTCTGCTAAACCCAACATCTGTATCCACTTGGTTTTAATTTCGAGTGGCTGATATTTTCTTAATTATAATCATACATTTGTGTTTCTTTGCATATCTAAGAATCTGGGTTGAGAACCCAATAATATAAATAATGTATCAGATAAAGTGGTATTTTGTTTTATTTTTCTGAGGGCTGTTGCTTCCTTACTTTAGGAATATGCCTTGACTTAAACTAAAATGTCTGACCCACAAGTACAGCTCCTGGTATATGATGTGATGTCTTGGCTTTTCCATTCCTTTTTTCTCCTAGATTCCTGAGCTATGTGTCAACTGAAGGACTCACTCAAAGGTTCTCTCACTGCCAACACTTCCCAGTTACATTTCTGGAGAATCTGCAGTGAGCTCCCACTCCAGACCTTAGAATCCATCCAGGAAAGCTGTGGGCATTTGCTGCATGCCTGAACTGAGGCTGTCAACACCAGCTGGTAAAGCTGTGGGGAATCTCTCTCACCTTGTGTCAAGTCCTCCACCTCAGACAAATAAATACTTTGGGGTTTTGCTTCTCACCCAAATAGAGTCCGTTACCTCTTGCTGGCAAAGCTGCTTGGTTTTCACTGCCAACCACAAAGAACCTGTCTTTAATTCTGTCCAAGGCTGGGTGGAAGCACAAGCACTCCCAGACAGAACAGTCAAGTTGAGCATCTTTCCCTAGCACAGCAGCAGTTTCTCATGAGTAAACAATTCTCAACTGATAGTCTGCCTTTTATCATTTCCCTGGGTCTTCAAATGATTGTAAAAATGTTTCCAGTTTTATACTAGACTTAATGGACTATGATTAACATTTCTTTTCATACATATTCAATTATTTTGTTCCTGCCTCCTTTTGCCAGAATATTTAGAAAAAAAATTTTAACAGTTTCAAAATCATATTCTAAGCTTAGGCAATAGGCTAGGAGAGAATGCAGAGGGAGAAAAACACAAATCTATGATTCACTTTAAAAAACCACGCTCACACACATCAACTGAGCTTTCATGGTTTCCTGAAAAATATGATATTTTTGTCAATTTATCTTCCAACTCTTCCCAACTGTACTAGTCAGGATTCTCCAGACAAAGAACCACAGGAGATTTTATATATACATATAACGACTGCTATGACAGTCACCACCTAGGTGTGCCTCACAGGAGGATCTTAGAACACTTTACAGATTAACGGCATTTCATAGAATCTATAGGAGTTTCACTATCAAGGTTTCATAACTCTCAAGTGTACCGTTTGTGGCTGAAGAATACTGGCGAGAATTAACATGACGCCAGTCAAACCGTCCTGCCACCTTATGTATAAATGGAGCCTAAATCTCTCCTTTACACATTTAAGTCTTTGGCTAATATTATTTAAGTAATGTTCTCTTTCATGGTAAAACATTTCAGAGTAATCCAGAGGGTTCATGAACACAAAATTTTCCATTATATTAAACTGCTCCTATCTTTAATCCTCTAGCCCTTTTTATAACTTTTCTTGTTCACCATTAATTTTTAGCTGTTTTGGTTTGTTTGTTTGTTTGGAAGTCTTTTTCCTTTGAACATCTACTGAATAGTTGAGATGAAAGATGTGTTCAGGTTGATCATAATAAGGAGTCATTTTAATCATGTGTAAATAAGATTCTGAGCAGGAAGCACTGGAGAACTGTTTCTGCTGATAAGACAACATGCTATAGGAATGAAATTTCATGGCTGTATTTTCCTGAGCACATTTAAACTGGAAACTGCCAAAAGTTGTGTAGGGCTATTCTCAGTCTCTTGTTTATTCTGCCAAGAATGATTGGATGGTATTGGACTCTTGGAGTGTCCCTCAGGTAGAACCATATCAAAAAACTTCTACCATTTCCAGTTCTCAATTCAAAACCAGCATCGTGAGTCTGCAGGGTGGTATATACAATCCTACAAATGACTACCCATGGAGACAGAACACATTGTAACCAATGGGAACATACATTATTTTAAACACTGCCATTTTGGAAGAACGCACTTCAAATAACTATATTTGAAAATAAAGGAAATCATGCACCAATTCCACTATACATATAAATATTTTTATGCAGACAACTGCACTGCTCCATGAGATGAATGTAATTTCAAAGGAGTTTCAGTTCAGTTCAGTTCAGTCACTCAGTTGTATCTGACTCTTTGCCACCCCATGGACTGCAGCACACCAGGCCTCTCTGTCCATCACCAACTCCTGGAGTTTACTCAAACTTATGTCCATTGAGTGGGTGATGCCATCCAGCCATCTCACCCTCGGTCGCCCCCTTCTCCTCCAGCCTTCAATCTTTCCCAGGATCAGGTTCTTTATAAACGAGTCAGTTCTTCACATCAGGTGGCCAAAGTATTGGGGATTCAGCTTCAGCATCAGTCCTTCCAATGAATATTCAGGACTGATTTCCTTTAGGATGGACTGGTTGGATCTCCTTGCAGTCCAAGAGACTCACAAGAGTCTTCTCCAACACCACAGTTCAAAAGCATCAATTCTTCCACACTCAGCTTTCTTTGTAGTTCAAATCTCACATCCACACATAACTACTGGAAAAACCATTGCTTTGACTCTACAGACCTTTGTTGGTAAAGTAATGTCTCTCCTTTTTAAAATGCTGTCTATGTTGGTCATAGCTTTTCTTCCGAGGAGCAAGCGTCTTTTAGTTTCATGGCTGCAGTCACCATCTGCAGTGATTTTGGAGCCCCCAAAAAACAAAGTCTCTCACTGATTTCACTGTTACCCTGTCTATTTGCCATGAAGTGATGGGACCAGATGCCATGATTTTTGTTTTTGAATGCTGAATTTTAAGCCAGCTTTTTCACTCTCCTCTTTCACTTTCATCAAGAGACTCTTTAGTTCTTCTTCACTTTCTGCCATAAGGGTAGTGTCATCTGCATATCTGAGGTGCTTGATAGTTCTCCCAGCAATCTTGATTCCAGCTTGTGCTTCTTCCAGCCCAGCGTTTCTCATGATGTACTCTGCATATAAGTTAAATAAGCAGGGTGACAATA
>NW_011494635.1:7465887-7466875 GCF_000754665.1 Bison bison bison
TTCCTGACTTGCCTACAGATTTCTCAAGAGGCAGGTCAGGTGGTCTGGTATTCCCATCTCTTGAAGAATTTTCCACAGTTTATTGTGATCCACACAGTCAAAGTTTTTGGCATAATCAATAAAGCAGAGGTATATGTTTTTCTGGAACTCTCTTGCTTTTTCGATGATCCAACGGATGTTGGCAATTTGATCTCTGGTTCCTCTGCCTTTTCTAAAACCAGCTTGAACATCTGGAAGTTCATGGTTCACGTATTGCTGAAGCTTGGCTTGGAGAATTTTGAGCATTACTTTACTAGCGTGTGAGATGAGTGCAATTGTGTGGTAGTTTGAGCATTCTTTGGCATTGCCTTTCTTTGGGATTGGAAGGAAAACTGACTTTTTCCAGTCCTGTGGCCACTGCTGAGCTTTCCAAATTTGCTGGCATATTGAGTGCAGCACTTTCACAGCATCATCTTCCAGGATTTGAAATAGTTGAACTGGAATTCCATCACCGTCATTAGCTTTGTTCATAGTGATGCTCCCTAAGGCCCACTTGACTTCACATTCCAGGATGTTTGGCTCTAGGTGAGTGATCACACCATCGTGATTATCTGGGTCATGAAGATCTTTTTTGTATAGTTCTTCTGTGTGTTCTTGCCACCTCTTCTTAATATCTTCTACTTCTGTTAGGTCTATACCATTTCTGTCCTTTATTGGGCCAATCTTTGCATGAAATGTTCCCTTGGTATCTCTAATTTTCTTGAAGAGATCTCTAGTCTTTCCCATTCATTTTCCTCTATTTCTTTGCACTGACCACTGAGGAAGGCTTTTTTATCTCTCCTTGCTATTCTTTGGAACTCTGCATTCAAATGGGTATATCTTTCCTTTTCTCCTTTGCCTTTTGCTTCTCTTCTTTTCATAGCTATTTGTAAGGCCTCCTCAGACAACCATTTTGCCTTTTTGCATTTCTTTTTCTTGGGGATGGTCTTGATCCCTGTCTCCTGTACCT
>NW_011494635.1:7466975-7564290 GCF_000754665.1 Bison bison bison
CAGGCTATTTGTAAGGCCTCCTCAGACAACCATTTTGCCTTTTTGCATTTCTTTTTCTTGGGGATGGTCTTGATCCCTGTCTCCTGTACAATATCACGAACCTCCATCCATAGTTCTTTAGGCACTCTGTCTATCAGATCTAATCCCTTCAATCTATTTCTCACTTCCACTGTATAGTTGTAAGGGATTTGATTTAGGTCATACCTGAATGGTCTAGTGGTTTTCCCTCCTTTCTTCAATTTAAGTCTGAATTTGGCAATAAGGAGTTCATGATCTGAGCCACAGTCAGCTCCCAGTCTTATTTTTGCTGACTGTATAGAGCTTCTCCATCTTTGGCTGCAAAGAATATAATCAATCTGATTTCAGCGTTGACCATTTGGTGATGTCCATGTGTAGAGTTCTCAAAGGATTTTAGGGCACAATGTTCAACAAACTATTGATTACACCTGAAAAAACGATTCTCATGAGACTCAATTCTCAGGTGAGGTGTAGGGAGAAAACATTCATTCTGAAACCTTTAACTCTTTGTACATAGGAACTTTTACTAGAATAGTTTCTGGTATCATTAGTCAACCTTGATTAAATAACTTTTTGTTGTTGTTTTTTTGTGTGTTTTTTGTTTTTTACCTGGAATGAATTTTCATCATTCCTTCACTGATTTTATTGGTCAATAGTAGTTGGGGTATATTTCAGTCAAAATTAAGTCAATTAGACAAATGATGAAGCTAAGAATTTTTTGGTTGTCATTGATAACAACATTCAAAAATTGGATTTCCATATTAGTCTCCTTCCTCTGCGGGCTCCCTGGTGGCTCAGTGGTAAAGAATCTGCCTGCAATGCAGGAGACATGGGTTTGATCCTTGAGTTGGGACGATCCCCTGGAGGAGAAAATGGCAACCCACTCTAGTATTCTTGCCTGGGAAATCCCAGGGTCAGAGAAGCCTGGTGGGTTACAGTCCATGGGGTCACAAAAGAGTCAGACACAACTTAGCAACCAAACAATAACAACCCCTTCCTCTGCATCCTAAAGGTTTTATCACATGCCCAAGGAATGGAGACTACTATTATGATTTGGTAATTCCACATGTAAAAGGAAATTCACCATTTGTAAGAATTATCACATGACCTGACACCACTTTATCATATAATTGTATCATCCCTTTATATAACCAAGGAGTAATAGAAATAATAATAGTAATCCTCTTTCACAGAGATTATTTTATATAATCATCACAATAACTCTATGGAAAATGTACTAATCACCCTGAGCTACAATGCCAGAAAAGAAAATAGAATCCAAGTCTATCGTAGTATAAAGTCTGTTTTCTTAACCACTTGAAAGAAACATTTGAGATAAATTACACAGTTCTCCAAGAAAGATTAGCCTTGATAATGTCACTTTTAGTGATGTGTGTAGAGGGGGTTGAAAGTGACAAGACACCTAGATAGACTGGAGCAAAAAAAAAAAAACATAGGATTCCCCATGCCATTTATGAAGAAAATAATTTTCAGATGTGTTGAACAACTTCCCCCAATCATAGAGCTATTATCTGAAGCTCCATACCACTTTAAATAAGACCTCTGAATCTTCAGATTCCAATTTTCAGACTCTTCCAGTTTTCACTGTTATCTCCATTTCTACAAAAGAGGGAGTTGGAACAGACAAGAAATAAAGGGAAGGATATTCTCAGCCGTGAAACTGTACAGCAAGTACCAGACCCCTCTAAAAAGATCATACAAGCCTTCAATGATACACGAGCACTCCATGTGATTTGGAGTGTCTCAGAAAACAATACTGAATTTTGACATGAAGAAGAAATTGTGTGTCAGCTAAGCTGCACCTGTGTCAAGGCTGTGAAACTCTAAGTCAGGAAACATAGGGTTCCATCACTGATCCATTACTTGCTAGCTGAGTAACTTCTCTCAAGTTACTTTACTTCACTAGACCTTAATAGTTACAGAAGCATAGTGCTGTTGTGTGAATTGGATATGATGATCCATGTGAAGTGGTTAGTACACTGTTCCATATATCAGTTCAGTTCAGTTCAGTCACTCAGTCATGTCCTACTCTTTGTGACCCCATGAATTGTAGCACGCCAGGCCTCCCTGTCCATCACCAACTCCCGGTGTTCACCCAAACCCACGTCCATCAAGTTGGTGATGCCATCTAGCCATATCATCCTCTGTCATCCCCTTTTCTTCCTGCTCCCAATCCCTCCCAGCATCAGAGTCTTTTCCAATGAGTCAACTCTTTGCATGAGGTGGCCAAAGTACTGGAGTTTCAGCTTTAGCATCATTCCTTCCAAAGAAATCCCAGGGCTGATCTCCTTCAGAATGGACTGGTTGGATCTCCTTGCAGTCCAAGGGACTCTCAAGAGTCTTCTCCAACAACACAGTTCAAAAGCATCAATTCTTTGGCACTCAGCTTTCTTCACAGTCCAACTCTCACATCCATACCTGACTACTGGAAAAACCATAGCCTTGACTAGACAGACCTTTGTTGGCAAAATAATGTCTCTGCTCTTCAATATGCTATCTATGTTGGTCATAACTTTCCTTCCAAGGAGTAAGCGTCTTTTAATTTCATGGCTGCATCACCATCTGCAGTGATAGTGTCTACTTAGTGCTTGTTAGCTGCTGCTGTTCGTTTAATATGAACCAAGGGAAATTGTCACATCTAAACAAGATGCTTTGTAAGTAGTGAAAATAGCATTCTCTGACTTAACCACGATGAGATATTATCTATTGTGCTGATTCAAATGTAACATTATAAACCTACTAGAAGAAATGTGATAAATATCTATAAAGAGACATTTATAACCCATGAGATCAAACCAGGGAAACAGTGTAGCCAAGACACATTTTGGCTTACAAATGATGGAGTGCAATAGTAATTTCAATTTCTTGACTCAATTATTAGTGCAAAGTAACAAAGAAAATCAGAAATGCAAAATCTTCATTTAATAAAATTTAAACACAACTGCCATCACCATCCACAATATCTGAGTATAGCTGCAAAGCTCAGCAAAGACAACAGAGAAAAGTAACCTGAAGGTGGTGACCAAAAGAAGTAAAAATCAGTCTGATTTCAAATTTCTCCATGGCAAAATACAATTCCAGGAGACAGAGAGCTCTAATACATAGTATGGAGTGAAAGTGTAAACCAAAAATTTTATAAACAGCCAAATTGTCACTTTAAATAAAAAGTCATAAAATGAAAAAAATTAAATCCAATAACCTATAAATCCTTCCTTTAAAAAAAGCACAAAATTCAACTAATCAAAAAATGACTAAAAAAATTACTATTAATAGTTTGCAATGTCATGGAATTTACTTTACTTTAGTGTAAACTAAAACAAATATGTTATTTATGTGTAAAGAACAGAATGTTTGTGTCAAAGGTCATAATAATGCAGCTATGAAACAAAAGTTGTGAAGAAAGACATAAGAAAATGGAAGATAGTATAAGCATACAATTTCATCTTTTACAGAAAAGAGATACATGGTGTGAATAATAAAGATGATAAATACAAGCATAAAGTTAAAGAGTAAAAAAAGTTTCATATACTAAAATTAGGTAGTAAATTAAGAGAAGCATACAAAGGGAATAAATATATTTATGCACTCTTACTCATGGTGTGAATCAATTTTTACTACATAAAAAAGGAACTTGAGTAAAGTACAGAATTGTTTTTATAGATTTAATGAAAGCCTAATTAATATTCCTGCATTTATTTTTCAGAAATTTCCTCTTATTCTAGAATCCATTCCGAAACACAAAGGACCAAGAACTTCCAAGGATATTTGAAAGCAGATTAACAAATCTGAAAGACTTAACATGACAAGATACCAAGGTTTATTATAAAAAGATAATGTGGCATCAACACAAGCATTAACTAAATTGCCAATGAAACTCAGTAGCGAATCCTGAAACAGACACAGCTATATGTGGTTAATGGCCAATGTGGCCCTACAATGCAATGGGGGAAATACTGCATTTTTCAATAAGTAGTTTTGTGTCAATTAGTGCATTAGTCTTCTATGGCACCATAAAAAAAGAAAAATTACCACACATGTACTGGCTTAAAACAATCCAAATTTATGACTCATCTTTTCTGTGGGTACTGATACAGGTGAGCTGGGGCCTTTGTTCAGGGCCTCACATAGGAGGATGCACAGGAGCTGTAGTCAGGGCTGGAGACTCATTTAAGGCTCTGGGTCATGGTTGTTGTTGGAATTCACTTCCTTTTAGGCGTTGGGCTCAAGCCCTCATTTGATAGAGACTGCTATCCCCTCACATGTGGGCCCCTCTCCAAAATAGAAGTACACTCCTTCAAAGTCAACAGGAAAATTTCTCTCATACTTTGGAGCTCTTTCTTCAGAAAGGGAAAGGCCCTCCGAAGAGCTCATCTGATTAGATCAGAGCCAGTTAAAATAGTCTCCCTTCTAATTAAAAAGTTAGCTTAAAGACATCTGAAAAATCACTTTACCTTTGTTCTGTAACATAGCCTAATCAATCATCTATTCTAGGGGAGGAGACTATTCTAGGCACAAAAGGCTGGAATCTCAGAGGGCATATCAGAATTTTCCACCACAATGAGATACCCCTAGAGACAAAAAAAAAAGTTAAATCCTTATCTCAAACCATAAACAAAATTCAATTCTTATCTTACCTTATAAACAAAAATCAAGGAATTACAGATTTGGGTGGGGAAAAAAATCATGCTTTAACAAAAGTGGAGAACAGTACATTAGTGATTGTGGTTTTGGCAAATAGCTCCTAAGACAGAAAAATAATACTAACAAACAAAAATGATAAGCTGACTATTTCAAAGTTAAGAACTTCTGTTTATTAAGTGCAAGTCACTCAGTCATGTTTGATTCTTTGCAACCCCATAGACTAATATAGTCCATGGAATTCTCTAGGCCATAATACTGGAGTGGGTAGCCTTTCCCTTCTCTAGGGGATCTTCCTGACCCAGGAATCAAACTTGGGTCTCCTGTGTTGCGGGAGGATTCTTTACTAGCTGAGCTATCAGGGAAACCCTTCTGTTTATTAAAGCAGAATAAAAATCCAAAGTATGAGAAGACATTTGTAATATATATATACAACCAACAAAAGACTCTTATATCCACAATATATAAAGAATTCTTACAAATCACTATAGGAAACAGAAAATTTAGTAGTATACTGGAAAAAAGACTTGTAAAGGCAATTGAAAAAACGTATGCAAATGACAAATAAGCATATGAAATGCACTCAATTTGATTAACAGTCAGAGGAATGAAAATAAAAAATACAATAAAACATAACACTCACTAGAGTGGCCAAAATTTACAAAAAGATTAAAATGTGAAGTTCTACAGAGCATGTGAATGAACTGGGAACATTACTGGAAAATGCTTTGTCCATGCCTACTAAAACTGAACATACCCATCACTGTGTACAGCAATCTCACTTTTAGATTACACTTAATAAACATGTACCCAAATATATATGGACCATGAGACAGACCAGCATGTTCCTAAGCAGCACTATTCCTCACATCCATAAAATGGAACTACTCAAGGGCTCTTCAGCAGAAGACTGGATAATCATGGTATATTTACTTAACAAAATAATATTCATAACAGGAATGAATGTCCTAAAACAATATACAGTAGTGAAATAAACACCCAAACATAAAGTTTAACAAAATAAGTGATACAAAAGAAGGAGTGATTATATAATTTATATCCAGTACATCCAGGAAAACATCTACTTCTGCTTTATTGACTATGCCAAGGCCTTTGACTGTGTGGATCACCACAAACTGTGGAAAATTCTGAAAGAGATGGGAATAGCAGACGACCTGACCTGCCTCTTGAGAAATCTGTAGGCAGGTTAAGAAGCAACAGTTAGAACTGGACATGGAACAACAGACTGGTTCCAAATCAGGAAAGGAGTACATCAAGGCTGTATATTGTCACCTGTTTATTTAACTTATATGCAGAGTACCTCATGCGAAATGCTGGACTGGATGAAGCACAAGCTGGAATCAAGATTGCTGGGAGAAACATCAATAACCTCAGATATGCAGATGACACCACCCTTCCACCCTTATGGCAGAAAGTGAAGAACTAAAGAGCCTTTTGATGAAAGTGAAAGAGGAGAGTGAAAAAGCTGGCATTAAACTCAACATTCAGAAAACTAATATCATGCATCTGGTCCCATCACTTCATGGCAAATAGATGAGGAAACAGTGGAAACAGTGAGAGATTTTGTGTTTGGGGGCTCCAAAATCACTGCAGATGGTGACTGCAGCCATGAAATTGAAAGACCTTGCTCCTTGGAAGAAAAGCTATGACCAACCTAGACAGCATATTAAAAAGCAGAGACATTACTTTGCCAACAAAGGTCCGTAGAGTCAAAGCTATGGTTTTTCCAATAGTCATATATGGATGTGAGAGTTGGACTACAAAGAAAGCTAAGTGTGGAAGAATTGATGTTTTTGAACTGTGGTGCTGGAGAAGACTCTTGAGAGTCCCTTGGACTGCAAGGAGATCCAACCAGTCCATCCTAAAGGAAATCAGTCCTGAATATTCATTGGAAGGACTGATGCTGAAGCTGAATCCCCAATACTTTGGCCACCTGATGTGAAGAACTGACTCATTTGAAAAGACCCTGATGCTGTGAAAGATTGAAGATGGGAAAAGCAGACAACAGAGGGTGAGATGACTGGATGGCATCATCAACTCGATGGACACGAGTTTGAGTAAACTCCAGGAGTTGGTGATGGACAGGGAGGCCTGGCGTGCTGCAGTCCATGGGGTGGCAAAGAGTCAGATACAACTGAGCAACTGAACTGAACTGAACTGATTCAGTACATAAAAGGAAGAAACAGGCAAAACTAACCTATACTATTAGAAGTCAAGATAAAGTTTACCCTTAAAGTATGCAAACAACTGAAGGGAAATGTGGGCAGAATTTTGAGGCTTGGATAATGTTCTTTTCCTTGAGCTGGATGCTATTTACACCAGTGTGTTAAGACTGTGAAAGATCTTTGAAAGGCACACTTCTAGGATATTTGCACTTCTATGTATATTACACAGCAAAATAAACTTTTACAAATAGAATGGAATGCCTCCAATTGCATTTAATTTCCAAGTTCAAAATTAAAATAAAACCATGTTAAAGATATCAGTTGCAACCAAAACAAACACACACAAAAAGGTTAGAGTTACAACTTGAATATCAAGCTTTTATTTCAAGACAGAAAAACAAAATGAAAGAGAGCAGTGAATACCTTTATAATGATAAATTTGAAATACACAATGGATATCTAACAATTTTGCATATACAGGCAAAAAATAACACTATGTTCATCCAAGATGGGCTTATAACAAGCTCTGAAAATTTGCATCTCCATAAAACCAACAAAAAAATGGCAATAATTCTCATAATCAACACTTTCAGGACTCTGGAAATCAATCAAAGACTAGCTACAGTAATAAAAAATTGGTATAGTATTGCCATAAGAATAGACATTGCCAAAGAAATAGATTTGAGAATTTAAAAATAAACCCATAGACCCACTGCCAATTTATTTTTGGCAAGCAAGGCAATGCCCATCAAGTCAGATAAATAATCTCTTTAATAAATGGTGCTCAGATAACTGGACATCCACTTTAAAAGAATGACAGTGGGCCCCCCACCTCCACCATATACAAAAATTATCTTAAAACAGATCAGTCACCTAAGTATATTGAAATTTTGCAAGAATCTTGGGAGGAAATAAGGAATGAATTAGGATAATTCACATCTTAGATCAAAAAGCTTCTGAGTTGAGAAACAAAGTTTATGGTTCAGCTCAGTTCAGTCACTCAGTCATGTCCAATTCTTTGCCACCCCATGGACTGCAGCACGCCAGGCCTCCCTGTCCATCACCAACTCCCGCTCCCACTGGAGCAGCTGTGAGGAGATACCCCATGCCCAAGGGCAAACGAGAAGCCCCAGCAAGATGGTAGGAGGCTGAAATTGCATATAGAATCAAACCCCATACCGGCCAGAGACGTTCGAAGGGTTCAAACAAAACATTGTTGGCACCAGGACCCAGAGACCCCATAGAGAGCTGCAGGGGCTCTGGGTGCATCAGACCTGGCTATGGCATAAGCTCTCTTGGAGGAGGTCGCCATTAACCCCACCACAGAGCCACCAGAACTTACACAGGACTGGGGGAACAGACTCTTAGAGGGCACAAGCAAAACCTTGTGTGCACCAGGACCCAAAAGAAAGGAGCAGTGACATCACAAGAGACTGACCCACCGTTGCCCAGGAGTGTCCAGGAGTCTCCAGCAGAGGCGTGGGTCAGCAGTGGCCTGCTACAGGGTCATGGCACTGAGTGCAGCAGTGCCTGCATGGGACCTTTTGAAAGAGGTCACCATTATCTTCAAAGTTTATGGTAAATAAACAAAGTCACTAAAGAGCCATCAAAAAATCTAACATAAACTCAGATTAAGGCATGTCGTCCTAGGTATGTTTCAAAGCTCAGAAAACAGGAGGAAAGCTACATCACAGCCACAGTCTTCAGAGCCAAAACCCAGAAACACTCGGAATGGTCACAGGGAGGCAGCCAGTGACCCGGCCCAGGAGCAGCCCCGGGGCGGCGAGGACTCGCAGGCTGCAGTGCCCAGGGCTGGGGCGGCCATCTCGGCCAGCGCCCTCCGCCAGCAGAGGAGGCCCTCACTGTCACCCCACTGCGGAAGACGAGCACGCTCACCTCGCGCGGCCTCCTGTCACCGAGGCACCTGCGGGCCGGCGTCTGGTCAGGGCGTTCTGTCAGGCGCAATCGCCTGAGGGCGGGCGTCAGGCCTGAGGCACGGCAGGCGCTGGGCGTTCGCCTCTGGTGCCGCAGAGCGCTGCCTCTGGGGCTCGGCTTTCGTCGGGACCCCAGATTTACGACGTGGGGCTTACCTCTGAGCCCTGGGTTTACGTCAGGACCCCAGTTTACGGCTGAGCCCGCTTTACAACGTGGGGCGTTAGACAAGGGCTTTAGTCAGGTGACGGTGTCCGGCCCCAGACCACGCCCTGAGTTCCCACAGGACCGTGCCCATCGGAGGGCCAAGGGGCGAGCTCTGCGGAGGCAGAGGCGACCCTCTGGGGCCCCAGCAGCTTCCCGGTCTCTACCAGGTGCATGTGCGGGTGACCGGGCAGCTCGGGTGGGAAGAGAGCCGGTCCGCCAATGGTGACCGTGGCCTGGGGTGGCTCTGCTGCCCAGCAGGCCGGGCCGTGGGCGCCCGGGGCCCTCAGGTTTGCTTGGGTTTCGGGGGCCCTGTGGTTCCAGGATTGGTGGTTGTGTGTGTACTATGCGTGTTAAGTATGTAGTTTATATAATACTTATAGTATATGTAATACCTATAACATTATAATGCTTATAGTATATATGGTGCATATATAAGAGTTATGTACAATACCTATAATATATATAATAGCCACTGTGATTCCAGGATCAATCACTGTGTGTGTACTGTGCGTTTTAAGTATGTAATTTAAATAATACCTATAATATTATAATACTTATAGTATATCTATAATATATATACCTATAATATTATAATACCTATAATATATATAATACCTATAATATATAGTATATATAGTAGTTATATATACCTATGATATATAGCATATATTGTGCATATAATATATATAACTGTGTGTACATATGTACATATATATACCTTGTGTGTTAAACACATTTATCAGAAAAGGAAACATGTTTCTTAAACGTAGGAAAAGATGCTCAAACTCCTTTTTAATAAAAGAAATAAAAATTTAAAAACAATTGACAATTTTTCACCTAGTTAAGTGGTAAAGATGATAGATGAATAGATAGGTAGATATACTTCCCACCAGAAAATAGGAAAACAGACTGTCTCATTTACTGTTCACGAAGGATAAGTCAGCAGAATTCAGTGAAAGGTAATTTTTACAATACCCAGTGTGTGTTCACGTATACACAAACATAAGTATGGAAATTACTTTGATCTAGCAGAATTTTTCTCCTTAGCAGTTATTTGCTCATATTCTTTCACCTGTGGGAAACGAGGCGTGCACAGATTGTTGCAGCGTGGTTTATACAAACACAAATTGGATGAGACATAAATACCCGTTAATGGAAGACTTGTTAAATAAATTATGTACATCAATAAAATTGAGAACCCTGTAGGGAGCATTTAAGGGAAAGAGGCAGCTGTATATGTATTTTAAGTAAAACAGTAGGAATAGATGAATGTGTGTCTATGAGTATGTATGCTTGCAAATAAAAATAAATGTGAAATAAGTAAAGCTTGTTACTTCTGAGGAGGAACATTGGATAGATGGGGACAAATGAACTTCACATTCTTTGTATACATTTGTGTATTACCTGTTCTACAGAATAAATATCAGAAAAGTAAACAAACACCCAGGTTAATAACAATGAGATGCTGTGCAGAGACTCTAGACCAGGGCTCTAATCTCTGACTTTTCCTTTAACAATCTGTGGCTTAATTAAGGTCAGTTCCTTAACACCTGGACATCCCTATTCTTATCAGGTAGATGAAGAGGGGACTTATAAAGAGCATTTTAGGGATCATTTGATTTCCAGTCGTCTATCAAGCTATTCATGTCATAAGACAGATGCAGCAAGACCCAGTGTTTTATGGGTATTGTGGTTTTTTGGGTTTTGTTTTTTTTTTTAAGTTGGGCCTGAAAAATGGCTGGGATCCAACTTGCTGGTAAAAAAGGTCAGTTCCTTCTGTGGAGCAGCATCGGTTTCTTCAAAGGCTGAAATTTTTGCGTGGGTTTAGGGTTTTTGGGTTTTGATGTCTCTCTTTTTTTTTTTTTTAATTGAAACCATCTTCATTGGTCAATATGCTTCCTGCACTGTCTGACGGAGGGAAGAGAGACTTTGCTCAAAAACTCCTTTTATTTTATTCATAATGTAGGTCAGTTGCCATACAAACACTGCCTTCAGTTTCTCCCATATTCTAAAAGAAAGACAATAGTCCAATCAGAGTATTATTCCTCATTATGTAATTTTTCTATCAAAAGCTTGGGAGGGTTTTAAGTTCTATCTTGATTTGTTTGCTGCTTCACACATATGTGCTGTAATTACATTCAAATTGACACCTTCAGAGTAAAAAATTTTTTTCTTCATGATCTCACTGCCTTAGGTAGTTTCTCAGAGTGTGCACACCCCCAAAATAAAGTTGTGTGATGCTAAAAATGAATTCATTATGCGCAAATTGTTGCCTAGGAAAAGAGCCATTTAGAGGAAATCGCAGATGCACAGATTTGAGTGAACAACCGCTCATCATTTTCCAATTAGTTCTTGTCTGTGTGTGTGTGTTTTCAGTCTTTAATGCTGTACCTTTCTGTTTTCGCTTTTTTGTGTGGATTGTATGGCAGGCTTATTTCTCTGCCTTCGAGCTGCTGTTGAAAGGTTTATGGGATGTTATGTTTGTGGATGAAAGTCTATTGGCCCCACTCGGAAATCTGTTGAAAACAAGCTATCTTGTGTATTCAATTTGAATCTTAAACTATGGAGTAGAGGATCTGGTGAGAATGGCCTTGGCTTATCCACTGAGGTGTGTGGAAGATGAGTTTTGTGAGAGAGACTGAGGAGTGCTGAACATAGATAGAGAATAATCCTTGATTATTCGACTGACAGGAATACATGGCGAGGCTTGGGAGGCAGGGATTCTTAGGTCATCTACAGTCATGTGTTTGCTTCCAGGACAGAAAATACTTCTATCCCCAAAAAGTGTTTTCTAGTTGAAGAGATGCTTGGGAAACTCAGGTGACTGAATTGACTTCCAAGAGGTTGTCAAACATAGTACAGATGTTCTAGATTTATTTTAAGGGGCATGGGATTTTCACCCTATTGCCCGCGTGCTATAGATGCCAGTAACACAAGGTGTTGCCAGTAGTGCATTCAGTAAAATGCCATCACGTTCAACATTTCATACCGTCCATCTCAACACATACCCCTTATCTTCACGTGTGACATATGGGCACTGAGCTCACATCCATGAAGGTACTCTGGGTGTGAATGGTGTCCAACAGAAACATTGCTTAAATCATGGGCAAATCCATAACGATAAGACGGAGAATATCCACGGAAAGAAGGCCAGCTATGGACTAAGGACAAAGATCTTAAGGCACTGTGTTTGAGACTGTTTAGGGAATAGTGAGCTAACCGTCCAGCTGTTTCTTTGTGAGCGCATACCTGCTAGGTTTCTGCTCCAGCCATGCACCACAGTGGGTGCTGTGATCCTGTGATTCCACCATAACTTGATCAGTGGCACTGCAGCTAAGTAACTGATTGTACATCAGGCAGCAGAGAGATCTTTGATTAATCTCCTCCTGGTATGTTTAAAAGATGGAAAACCCCCTACGGGTTCCCGTTTGCTCTCCTTCTTTGCAGAGATCTGAGACAAATAGTTCCTTGCCGTGTTATTCTTGTCTGTGTAAAGAGGATTTGTACAAGAAAAGTCCCTGGTGTAAACAGTATTGAAAACTTGTCTGAAGGATTAAAGCACCTCTAGTGATCTGCCCCCAGGACTGTCTTCTTGCAGGCTGCACTGATGATGCCAGGAGCAAGCTGCTTTGGATGGTGCTCAGCACCGGCATGGAAAATAAGTACAGACTGACACAGTACAAAATCAAGCTTTGCCTCCACATTTTATTGTAGGTATAAAAGGATGGCAGGCTCAAGATATTAGGATATATGCATAATGTATCAACTGAAATTAGAGATACAATGAGCTGTTTTTTATGGGTTCAGTGGGTGTATTGAGCTATGTAAATAGGACTGTTAAGAATAGAGAAAACCAAAGCAAAGAGAAATCAAAGTATAGGCACAACAAAATACTAACACTTGAAAACACTTTAGAGCTTGTGGAAGTAGGATTCAGGATTTTTTTCCTGCTACATCACAAAAGTAGTTCAGTGTCATTTACTAGTTCCCAAACAGGAAATTTGGTTTGACTGTCAAAATAATCCCTTCAGATCAGTAAATCATTAACAACTTAATCCAGCAAAGCTCTGCTTTTATTTCCAGGCCAAGGTTAGTAAAGAATGTTTGACACTTAAGCTGGGACTCACTGGCAGTCCTCTAATGCACTGACAACATTCTGAAGATTACAGATAAATCTAAAAATCACAGATAGAGCCCTGCCCAGAATGGCACCCATCTGTTCATCTTCTTTGCCCTCCAGAGTGCTCACACACCAGTAACCACCTTTGTACCTGCTCTGTCATGGGTGGGGGTGCTCTACTGACCATTTAAGCTACTCTTTAGGATGGGGAAGTTAGAGTGGAGGAGAGTCCCTGTGAGGAATCTAAACAGTGTCCTTTCTGAATTCACTGGACACTTCTACAGGCTCCCATTCACTTAGTGCTGCTTAGCCCATATTCACAAATATTTGAAGGAGAAAATGACTTGTTGCCAGTAATCGCACCACTTGAGGAGATACATCTATAAATATAGACACCATGAATCAGCGCACCTTAAAAAGTTTTTCCATTTAAAAATGACATTTGAGATGGGATCCTGTGGATTAAAACAAAAGCAGGAACCTGTGGGTTTAACAAGGTAGGAGAGTTGTTGTTTTTTTTTTTTTCACCCCTTAGTTTCCAATATTGTATAATATGATAATGTTTGTTGTGAATCTGCAAGATTACATTGCACATGTGTGCTGTGAGGTTTCTAACTGTTGCCTCCAGCTATTTCACAAGATTATTAAGTGCTCAGAGTAGGTTTACTTTGGATGTCAGTTGTCTAGGGAGCTTTAACTGGTATGCTTTGTCACATATATTTTACAGCATGGTTCAAAGATACTGGATTACTGGGAGCCTTTTCCACAAACTGCTGTCCCATTTCCTTGGCTCAGTGTGTCCTGAACTACATAATGGGGAGGGGCAATCATTTATCTTCCTCATTTTCTCTACAGTTGCACACACACAGGGATGAAACATTATATTCCTTGTGTCCTACTGCATTTTCTAATAGTCTGTAAAAATCATTAACATTTATTGTTAATATGGACTACTGTGGGCTTCCCAGGTGGCTCAGTAAAGGAATCCACCTGCCAATGCAGGAGACACAAGAGATGCAATTTCAATCCCTGGGTCTAGAAGATCCCCTGGAGGAGAGTACGGCAACCCACTCCAGTATTCTTGCTGGAAAATTCCACAGGTAGAGGAGTCTAGCAGGCTATAGTCCACGGGGATGCAAAAGAGTTGGACACGATTCAGCAACTAAACAACAGCAACATGGACCATTATACAGATTTCTACTGAAATGCCAGCATACATTTTCAAATTTCTAGAACACATCCAGTGAGGGACTGTACTCCACTGTGATTTTGCCATTTAGCAATAATTTACATCAGTAAAAAGTCACAAGAATGTTGAGAAGCCTTTTTTTTTTTCAGATTGCGTGTGGTAGGATTAAATGGGAGAATGTTGATGTTTCATTTTGTGATTCCAGAAAAGTCTTTTTCTTTTCTTAGTTCCATAAACTATAGGTATGGCATCATTATTTTTATCTGCTACTTTTACTTCATTTTTGTTGTTTGTATATATTTTTAAACTTCCCATGTTTTGTATATTCAGGGGGTAGATGGAAACTGCCAGAAAATCAGTTTCTTTACTCTTGGGCTCATATCCTCTGTGCTTTCAATAACTGGAAGAAAAAGGAAAAAAAAAATATTCAGTGAGAACATGAACTTTCCCCTTTTGCAGGCTCCCTCAAAGTGTTCAATTGTCTGCCCACTGAACAGTATGCTCTACTATAAGTTTCAAAATATTGCTGTTCTCACTTACTGTACTTTTTGTGTTTGCATAATTATAACATTTTCTTTCTTTCCTGTACTCCTCAGTTCAGTTCAGTTCAGTCGCTCAGTCGTGTCCGGCTCTTTGCAGCCCCATGAATGGCAGCACGCCAGGTCTCCCTGTCCTTCACCAACTCCCGGAGTTCACTCAGACTCACGTCCATCGAGTTGGTGATTCCATCCAGCCATCTCATCTTCTGTCGTCCCCTTCTCCTCCTGCCCCCAATCCCTCCCAGCATCAGAGCCTTTTCCAATGAGTCAACTGTTTGCATGAGGTGGCCAAAGTACTGGAGTTTCAGCTTCGGCATCATTCCTTCCAAAGAAATCCCAGAGCTGATCTCCTTCAGAATGGACTGGTTGGATCTCCTTGCAGTCCAAGGGACTCTCAAGAGTCTTCTCCAACACCACAGTTCAAAATCATCAATTCTTCGGCACTCAGCCTTCTTCACAGTCCAACTCTCACATCCATACATGACCACTGGAAAAACCATAGCCTTGACTAGACAGACCTTTGTTGGCAAAGTAATGTCTCTGCTTTTCAATATGCTGTCAAGGTTGGTCATAACTTTTCTTCCAAGGAGTAAGCGTCTTTAATTTCATGGCTACAGTCACCATCTGCAGTGATTTTGGAGCCCAAAAAAATAAAGTCTGACACTGTTTCCACTGTTTCCCCATCTATTTCCTATGAAGTAATGGGACCAGATACCGTAATCTTTGTTTTCTGAATGTTGAGCTTTAAGCCAACTTTTTCTCTCTCCTCTTTCATTTTCATCAAGAGGCTTTTGAGTTCCTCTTCACTTTCTGCCATAAGGGTGGTGTCATCTGCATATCTGAGGTGATTGATATTTCTCCCGGCAATATCCCGTACTCCTGTACTCTTACCACTCCATATACATATATATATAAAGTCCAGAAAAAATGACAAAAGAACCAGAGAGAAAAATCACAAAATTAAATTTGAAGCAGTTTCTATTCCTACTGCTTCAGCTGAACTTTCATTTCTGCTGCTCTGGGCTCTGTGGCCAGCATGCCAACTGCTTGACCTCCCTTGTCCTCATTCCTGTCCTCCAAAGTTAATTAGTTTGCACTTTGTGACTGGCTCCTGTTGTCTAGAGTCCCTGGAGTTAATCATGTCACGAGGGAGCGTGTGTTCACTCAGGGACTTTCTATCACAGTGCTAATTGTACATTTAGTCTAAGGCGGGTGCAGCGGTGCCCATGTAGTCTCTTGCAGAGGAGGGAGCATAAATCTAAGCATGGGCCGCTCTTCTCTCCGGCAGCTGCATGTGGAGGGCACGAGACAGTGCAGATTGCAATGGAATCCTGGTGTGGATTGCATGTCTATCTGTAATCTCTAAATACAGCTAGAGGAGAGTACTTGTTAAGCATTCAGGTACAGTAACTAAATAAAACATAAAATTTCAGGGAAAGAGTATGGGGCAGATGGCATTACCATATTATGACAGTGTCATATATCAGGACAGACAAGTGTTTCCCATGTTTCTCCAAACATTACAGATATGTGCACTGATGCTTTAGAAGACCCCTGAAAACATGAAAAAAATTTCAGTCTTTTTAACTTTACCTCTCCAGTGTATGTGTAGTGGTAGCTCATGGTTTTAAGTTGCAATTTTCTGATGATTAATGATCCTGATAACTTTCTGTTTGTTACTTATTTTTATATCTATATTTGCAATGTACCTATTCAAGTCTCTTTTTCAGTTTTTATACATTGGTTTTCTTTGCTTCTGATTTGTAGTATTTCTTTATATGATATATTACAATTAAAAGACCTTTGACAGACTTGTATATTGCAAATATCCATGGACTGAGATTCCATTTCTTAGTGTTTGTTGATGAACAGCGATGTTTAACTATGATGAAGCAAAACTTTTCTCCTTGTCTATGTCCAACACTTTTACTGTTTGCCTTGTTTATTTAAAAAATCTGCCAAGCTAAAATTTCTAGTGCTTTCTTCAAGATGGTTTATAGTCATGGTTTACATTTCAATCCACATTACTTGTTCTCTATGTGGTAGGGGTCAAAGTTAATTTTTTTTCTATATCAGTAGCCTCTTTTTTAGCAAAAAAAAAATGAAAAAAGTGAAAAAAATTTGTATGGACTTACCATTAGCTATTGAATTGCTTTGGAGCCTTTGTTGTAAATCAGATGACCAAATTAGCATGAGTTTTTGGACTCCATATTTATTCTATTGGTTTAATTTCCTAGCTTTATTGTAAATATTCTCCCATTCTATTATTTTTATTTAAGCTTAATTATTCTGGGTGCTTTAAATTTCCATATAAATTTTAGAATCAGCTTGTCAGTTTCTACAGATACAAACAAATACTGACACTTTGATTTAGATGCATGGTACATACCAAATAATCAGTGTGTGGATTAATAATAATAATCAGCAAAGATAATAATAATAATTAATAATAATAATCAGCAAAGGATATATGGGAAATCATATACCCTCCCCTCAATTTTGCTACAAACCCAAACACGTTCTAAGAATAATCTATTAAAAATGACTGAGTCTGTAGGTATGAAGGATATTGATTTTGTGTTTGATTTTTTTATAATATCTTTTTCTAGTTTAATGCTGGGTAAATGCAGACATAAACTGAAAGGTTGGTATAGAATTGTAATTATTCTTTCTTGTATGCTTAATAGAATTCACCACTGAAACTGTTTAATTTTTTTAATAGTTACAGAGTTAGTCATACTTTTCTTAAGTGAGCTTTGGTGATTTGTATCTTCCAAGGAATTTTCATCTATTAATACAGAATTATTTTTCCCCTTGTCATTCTTTTACTGGCCATGGGATCCTATGGCCCCCATCTCATTCCCAATATTAGTAATTCGTTTGCTCTTCCTTTCTTAGTGTATTGATCAGTATAGATTCAGATTTATTCACTTCACTGATCATCTTAAAGAACCAGATATTATATTCTCTTATTATACTGTGACTATTTCCCTTATTTTAATTGAGTTGATTTGTGCTTTAATTTCTTTCAGCATACTTACCTCACATTTATTTTGCTCTTCTTGGTCTAGTTTATTAAGGTATGCACTTTTCTCATTGACATCAAAGCTTTCTTCTTGTCTGACGTGAGCACTCGTTCCTATAATTTTTTCTCTATATTACTTTAGCAAAGCATCGAGAACTCTCCTGTGCTGTGATTTTATTCGGTTTCACGTAGGCTCTGTCTGGTCTCTCCCCACAAGGTGCTGCCTACCAGTGGCCAGGGGTGGTTGTAGTGCAGCCCATGGTGGGTATGTTATTCATAGCATTTCTTGTGTTTCTTATCCACATCTAGATCTTTTATAAGGAGTTGCATTTTCTCCCACTTTGACTAGGAAAACTCCAACAGACCCTACCCAATGTGACCTTTAGAATCTCAGTTCTTAACCTCAGAGCACTCTTTTTGCCGGACGTGATTTGCTGCCCCTCACCCTGAGCATAAGAGCCCTGCTCTGTGAGCTCCTGTTCTCCATGGCAAACCCTGGAGATTCAAGCCCCCACCCCTGCTCCACCCCCAACTCTGAGCTCTCAGCTCAGTGGTATCACAGCACTCTGCTCAGATGCCTTAGTTTTATCCTGTGGTAGGAAATTGCCCACAAGTGAAGAACCAGTGTGGTTGTGGCACTCACCCCACGAGCTTCCCATTTCTAAAGCAAATGCCCTCGGATGGATAGTGCCTTAACCACCTTTACCAGTGGTAAGAGCCTGGCAACAGTGCCTCATGTGTCTTGTCCAGCGTCATGGCTGTTGAGAGTGGAAGCAGTTAGCCCTGTGCCAGCTACTTCATCACAGCTGGACATCAGAATCTCCCTTGTACACCTTTCAAGTAGAGGGATCCTTCAAAAGACAGACCTGTTTCCTCCCAGCAAGTGTGATGCTTCTGAATTGTGGTTACAAAAAGAGCAACAAAAGCAAAAGTGTAAACAGCACGTCTGTCTCCCACAGTGTAGCCCTCACAGTCATGTGAAGAGTGTCAGACACACCTGCCACTGTGAGTGCCCTGCCAGACACTGACAGCTGAGAACCCATGCCTACACCAGTCACAGAAAGCCACAAGCCTTTAAAATCACACATCTGGGGGACATCTCCAGCTAGAGCCATTGGCAGTATATATTGCCATGTTTCCAAAATGATAGTAATAACCACAGAGTGAGAGCATTCAGAGGACACACCATGAAAAGACATGTCACTGGGTGCGTCCATCTGGAAAGGCAGGTTACTAGATGCATCTGCCTCTTATGTCAGCACACTGCTCTGTAGTTACGGGGTTTTTCTTTTTTTCCCAGATTTATTGAGATATAATTGACATACAGCCCTGTATATGCTTAAGGTGTACAGCATAGTGATTTGACTTACATATGGAGCATGCAGTGATTATTACAATAAATTTAGCGAACATCCAATTATAAGGTAAATATATGCAAAATTAAAGAAATTTTTAAAACATTTTATTTGTGATGAGAATTCTGAGGATTTACTCAATGTAATAATATGAAAACTGAAAGTGTTAGTCACTCAGTCGTGTCTGACTCTGTGCAAGCACATGTTCTGCAGCCTCGCCAGGCTCCTCTGTCCATGGGATTTCCTAGGCAAGAATACCGTGGTGGGTTGCCATTCCTTTCTCCAAGCAATCTTCCTGACCCAGGGATTGAACACGGGTCTCCCACATTGCAGCCAGATTCTTTACTGTTTGAGTCCACAGGGAAGCCTCAATGTAATAACATACCAGCATTGATTTTATTGTTGTTGTATATTATATTTCTAGTATGTATTTATCTTATAATTGGAAGTTTGTTCCTTTAGATTGCCTTAATCCAATTTTTTCTTCCCTGACCCCTTGATTCTGGTAACCACAAATCTGATCTCTTTTTCTGAGTTTGTCTTTGAAGCATAATTGATCTGCAACACTATGTTACCTCCTATTACACGAAATAAAGATTCAATATTTCTGTACATTTTAAAGTTATCACCATAAGTCTAGTTATAATATGGTTATTGACTATTCCCCACACTGTACATTTCATACCCATGTCTCATTCATTTTGCAACTGAAAATTGGTACTTCTCGTTCACCTGTGCAGGTATGTTTTTTTACTTCCTTAAAGAAACACCTTTGAATAGTCACCACATCCTATCTTTCTGCATCTTTATTAACACTCAGCTTTTCTCTGTTCTTCCTTCCTGTTTCTTGTCTTCTACTCACAGAGCACAGGTGAGTAGAAATCTTGAACAGTTGACATGGTCCACGTGTACTGGGAGAACAGGAAATCTAAGCAACTTGTTTCTCCTACTATAAGCCAGAGGAAATCTCAACTATGCTATCTGTGGAAGATAACCATGGCCTAGGGCATGGGTGCATTATCTAAGAATGGTGTGTCCAAATAGTGGAGTACTTTGAAATGCCATAAAACTCACAGCAACATTTATACCTCAGTTGAAAATTAAAACATAGATTCCTGTCTTTACCAAATACCAGGAATTTGTAGGAGGCATGTGTTTTTCCCCAGAGTCAACTTTTGTAAGATAATGAAAGTTGATATGCTAACCTCTGTTTCAATGAAGTAGTTAAGAATTTGTTGCCTGGTAACAGAGTTAGTATATTTAATATTTCTTGAGAAGTACACATCTTGATATATTGTTTAGAGATATTATGAATCAGGTGAAAATATTGATATTAAAATGGTTTATTTCTAATGGCTTTGAAAATTATAATAATAAATAGTACATGTTAGCTCAAAAATAATAGTTGTCTTTGGGACACAAAAAGCTCAGGGGCATATTTCAGGCAAACCCCAGTGGAAAATGAGTCCCTTAGGACAGCTATTGATTTGAATCTACTGTGGGCTGTATTCCCTGTGTCCATATTTCAAGGATTCATCTTCTTTATGTTTTTTCCTGTTTTCACAACAGCTCTTGCTCCAACTCAGGCTTGATGGGCAAAAATGATGTTTGACGCTGTGTACACATCTGGTCACTGCTGACATTAAGTGCTCTGAAAATCCATCCTTGTTGACAGTGGGGAGGGCCGTGTCCTCAAGGAAGTTACTTGCCACTTCGTTGTCATTCGGTCACTCACTCAGTCGTGTCCGACTCTGCCACCCCATGGACTGCAGCAGGCCGGGCTTCCCTGTCATTCCATTCTCTTATTTGCAGTTGCAGTAAGATAATTTTGTGGCCGATCTGGTGGCAGCGTAGTATAGCTTTTAACTATGTAACACTTTAAAACTGAACAGCTAAAACCATAAAAATACAGTGAAGCTTTATGTTTATTTTTTACACTTGTAACACTAAAAATGCACTAATATGGTGACATAAGACGGGAGAATGTCATGTGATTACATTAACTGTGACAGAAAATAAAGTGTAAACCTCTTCAAGTAAATTTTCATTGATCATTTTTGCTAAGCACCCCATCCAAAGATCCTTTCACTGTACTGGAACTCTGACTCTTCAGGAGAGTCTGATTGCAGGTGTGTGTTAGGTAGAGCTGGCATTGGCTTCCTGGAGCTCCTGGGGTCTCTGCAAAGAGATGTCCCCCTGACACCCACAGCCCCTCCCCATCCACTGCCTCATAGAGAGCCTCCTGCCTCCTGCAGCGTCTGAGCGGGTGGTCTGGGTCTCTGACAGCATACCCCTGAAACTCATCTCAGTTTGGATCATCTTTGTGTTGGGTTCAGTGAATATTTAGTTGTGTATTCTCTATTAGCTCATCCTTACCATGAAGTTCAAGTTCTGAAGTTTTAGTCAAACCAGAGGGAAGAATGGAAGACTCACTTTTACTCACCCTTATTTTCTCCCTCCCTGAGAATAGAGCCTCTTCTCCCATCTCCCACCCAGGACCCCAGGGACTGGCTACGATGCTTGTTTCTTAACATGGTAAAAACATCCTGATGCAGAGGGCTTCATAGGAGGCAGGCCAGGAGGGTCACCTGGATTGTGAAAACTTCGTGACACCCCTCACACCTGACCTGTGGTCAGTCTTCTTCGTCTTGCATTACTTAGTCATAAATCTGGCCTCAAGATATTGGACCCCCATACTGAGGCCAGGAAAAAAAAAAACCAGCTCATCATTGTTTCCTGGGGACAAGTTCACCAGATGTGTCCCTTAGGAGTTATCAGTTGGTTGGACATGGCCACTAAAGCACCTGACAGATCACTCCATCCGTCAGGCCACCTCCTCCACCCACATCCCTTGGACGCAGCAACAGGAAACAGCCACTCAAGAAAGGAGCGCATCACATTCATACCCACGCAGTGGCCTCCCCGACACACCGCATGGGCTCTTGAGGCTGCGGCGGGGCCAGGTCACCTCTGTAATGCGCTGGAGTGCAGTTTTAGCCAGAGTTAAAGGGGATCATCATTAGAAATTGTTTCCTTCCTAATGGCTGTGATGACGACCTTCTACTTAGATAGCTCCGCTCAGCTGGAATGGCCACAGCTTATTATGTACTTAAAATAATGCACTTTATCAATCACTAAAATGCCACTTCTTCCAGGCGGGAAAATCACTGTCCTATTAGAGCCAGTGGCCATTGGACCCCCACACTGAAGAAGAGGGGAAGGACATTACCTTCTGAGGAGTGACTTTGTTCTGAGTAATGTGTTTTGGTTTGTTTGTTTTACTCACAGTCAGCTGTGTCCTTTTCAAACATGCTAATGTTTAATTGTTTTCCTAAGAATACTAAATACAGGCTTCATTTTACAGCTCAACTAAAAGACAGATTCAGTTCAGTCGCTCAGTTGTGTCCGACTCTTTGCGGCCCCATGAATTGCAGCACGCCAGGCCTCCCTGTCCATCACCAACTCCCGGAGTTCACCCAGACTCAAGTGCGTCGAGTTGGTGATGCCATCCAGCCATCTCATCCTCTGTTGTCCCCTTCTCCTCCTGCCCCCAATCCCTCCCAGCATCAGAGTCTTTTTCAATGAATCAACTCTTCACATGAGATGGCCAAGGTATTGGAGTTTCAGCCTCAGCATCAGTCCTTCAGGACTGGTGGTCTTGAGGATGGACTGGTTGGACCTCCTTGCAGTCCAAGGGACTCTCAAAAGTCTTCTCCAACAACACAGTTCAAAAGCATCAATTCTTCAGCACTCAGCTTTCTTCACAGTCCAACTCTCACATCCATACATGACCACTGGAAAAACCATAGCCTTGACTAGACGGACTTTTGTTGGCAAAGTAATGTCTCTGCTTTTCAATACGCTATCTAGCTTGGTCATAACTTTCCTTCCAAGGAATAAGAATCTTTTAATTTCATGGCTACAGTCATCATTTGCAGTGATTTTGAAGCCCAAAAAAATAAAATCTGACACTGTTTCCACTGTTTCCCCATCTATTTCCCATGAAGTGATGGGACCAGATGCCATGATCTTAGTTTTCTGAATGTTGAGCTTTAAACCAACTTTTTCTCTCTCCTCTTTCACTTTCATCAAGAGGCTTTTTAGTTCCTCTTCAGTTTCAGATTACTCATCTATAAATACAAATAAAAACTCATCTATAAATACAAATAAAAACAATTGAAGTTCCCCCCTAAAATCTACTCATCTGCTGCCTATATTTTTTAAGGAAATGTATTTTGGAGAAAAAAATTTTTCTCTTACCTACAACAGTTTGAACTAAAATCCTCCACACTCAGGGTGTCTTCTTTTGTGGTCACCATTTGTTGGTATGTCTGAGACTGAAGTGCAGTGCTGTTCCTAAAGCTGTCCTCTGACAAGTGCACCTCACAGGGTGACCACCTGGAAACATCCTTGGAGAGAACTGCTCTTTCCCAGGCCCCGGGTGTCCAGCTCTGCCATCTCCCAAGGCACACAGATGGTGCCTTAGCTCCTGTGAATCCAGTCCTTTTTCTCAAGAAGTATATGGGGTTCATCACAGACACCCCCAGAACTCTGACTATGGCAGCCCCCACTCATCTCACTCTAGCCCTAATCCTAACCCTGTGACTACCTCCATACTTGTCTTATTACATGGCCCTTTCCTGAGTGTTCCATCAAGTAGTTCTGTTTTCTTACCTGGATCTGAACTCCAAGGGGGCAGAGATCCTCTCCTTTATCCAAACACCTATAGTCCATGGGGTCGCAAAGAGTCACCACGACTGAGCAACTAAACTGAACTGACAGCACTTTGCCCATCCAGGCTGAAATATAGCATCTACAGTGTTGGCTGATTTTGGCCATGTCCCTCCTGGAGTGGGCAGCACTGTCTCCATCCATACCCCATACAGCCAGGTACCTGCTAAGCATGTCACAGCTCTTGGTGTCTTTCTGGGAGGGAGATCAAAACCAAACGCCCCAGTTCCTGTGCTTTTAGTAAATGTATGTAGGACTCTCTTTTGTCAGAATGACTCAATAACATACATCACAGTTTGACAGTGAACATGGGATGGGATGCGGGGCCAGTAGTTGCAGCATTTGAAACTTCGAGGTGAACATTCTCTCTTCGAGTTTCTCTGTCTCTGTCTCTGAGGCTGTCTGTCTGTTTATTCTTTCCCCACTTCCGCCTTCCCTTCCAAACCCTTGAATGCAGACTGACTGACTGTGAACCAGGTGACAGACACCAGTTTCAGGGACAGCTTTCCAGGTCCTCACCACGTCAACAGGGATGGGAAATACAGCTGCCTTTAGCACTTTGTCTCCATCATTATCCACTGGGTTTAATCAAGTGCAGACTCAGAAGTGCATTTGGCTTCCAAGCTATAAATCATGAACAGGAACAGTATCAAGGCTGAAGGGGAACAACAAACTGAGATCAGCCCTACAGCGAAGTACAAACCAGTAACACCCATTGTCCCTCTGGAGAATTGGATGAGATTTCCTCATGGGAGATTGTCCACAATGTATGGCAAAGCAATTTCCACCCTAACCCGAGGGAACGGTTCCCAAGGGATGGGACATGGGTCTGTTTCATTTACATGCAGGTCAAACCTCCAATTGATTTTTAACTGTACATTTTATTGTTTGTCAATAAAAAAAGAGAAGAAGTCCAATTTTAGGGACTTGGTCCCCACAGGCAAGCTACTGTGTATGTAACTGTATCCTGTTTAGCCTCCCTCAGTGACAAGCTTCTCAGCCATGTGTCCTCCCAGCCTGGAGAGCTGTAGGCATGGCTGACAGTTCAAAGGTCATGGGCTGAGTCCTGGAGAAGGCTGTGCACAGTGGTTGTCAGGAGCCACAAAGGCTTTGTCACCTTCTTTACTGCTGAAAATGCCAGTCTATTCACTTCTGAGGTTAAAAGAGTAACAGGTTTCAACAAGTCATCAGCCATTTGTACCTGAGCATGAATTAGGTCCCTCATATTAACATGGAGCTTCCAGTCCATTGGAGGAGACAATGATGACAAGGGCTCAGAAGGCACAAGGAAATACCTAGAGTGTGGTTCTCAGCATTTATACCAGCTGCTCCAAATCACCTGGAGACACTTGTCATAACTGCAGAGTCCTGGCTCCATGCCCAGGAATACACATGCACAAATGGTCTGGTCAATGTGTCTGCTCTTTAATACAAAATATCCCCAAATGTCCTAGTCCAAAATACTGTGTTTTCACTTAAAACATCAAAACCTAATTGGGCCTGGTTGGGAAAATCCTGAGATATCCATGGCGATGTGAAGCAGAAGGCAAGCAGGGAGGAGGTGGAGGAGGCAGGCCAGTGCAGGCAGCCACCGCCATCCTCAGAAAAAAGACAGCACCCTCCATATAAGCATCCAATGTGGAAACAGCATGAGTGGGATCCAGCTGGTCTGATGTTGAAATCCCATGTCTAAGGGCAGAAGCAGGAGTTCTTGCTGATGGCTCTGTGTGTGCCTCAGTATACCTGAGCTCTGGCACCTTGTGCCACACTGCTAGAAATGGCATCTGCAGCCTCCATGATATCAGCCAGTGACGGTGCAAAGAGAAGCCAGGGGGAGAATTGTTGAGGGTCAACAAATCCAACTTGGGCCAAACCCAGCAAGACCTGGTGTCCAGATCAGACTGTCCTATAGACTACAGATGGGGAAGCTCTCTGTGATATTTAGAAGGAAAAGCTACCATGGTGAGGCACACAGATGCAGAACTTGATTCCCGATTGGAAGACATTTCTGATAACTCCTCCTGGCATGAGCTGCTAGGAAGACATTTCTAACACCTCCTCTGGGCATGAGCTGCATTCTGGGAGTGATTTCTCAGCATTTATTGCTAGAGGCTTTGGGGAATATCAGCTTCCAAGTTCATCCAGTGTTGGCAGGATTCGGTTCCTTGTGGTTGTAGGACTGAGGTTCCTGATTTCCTCGCTGGCTCTCAGCCAGGGCTGGTCTTTGCTCCTGGAGACCCCCAAATGTCTTCTCAGGTTTCCATGTTTCTCCATCCAGCCATGAAGGTTAGGTTTGCTTCTCATACTTCACTTCTGCCAGCCTCTCTTGTCTCCAACCAGAGAAAATTCTCTCCTCTTAGAGGCTCATGTGATTAGATGGGCACACTGAAAATCCAGGGTAATGTCCATGTTTTAAGGTCCCTGACCTGAACCACATCTGCAGGGACACTTCGGCCATGTAAAACAGTATATAATTAGGTTGCAGGAATTAGTGATATCACTGGGATCACTCTACTGACACATCCTTCCATGATGCCATCTGTATGGCATATGAAGAGACTGCATTTCAGCCACAGCAGAAAAACTCTGGCCACTCCCTGAAATGAGGATTCAGCAGGTTTGTGGCAGAGCCCAGGGATCTGAATAGCTTAAATGTCTCATTTGATTCTATAAAGGGCTTTGTCTGTATCCTACCACAAGGCCTCTAGAGAGATCTTGGGAGAATTGAGTGCTTGTGGGAATATTTGGAGAGAATAGAAACGATGCAGAGTGAGGTAGGATAAATGTTAAGAAAAATGCCATCTGATTGAAAATGAACGCACCACTAGGAACCTCACTCTGCCAAGGATTCAGCTGTACCTTTAGTTAAATTCCTGGAGGTACAAGTTGTGACGTGTTCCCTGGGAGAACAGGCTGACAGCAGAAGTCAACAGCAGGATGTGTATGGGGGTGGATTCTGAAGGACTGTTGGTGAATGACAGAAATGAAGGTGACAGAAGCAGTGTTTGGGGGTCAGGTGCACCTTGGTTTACATTCAGATAAATTTCTTTGAAAAGAGTTCATGTTCATTTACCAAAACTGACTTTTGATTGATATGAAAGGTAAACATCTGTGTCTATGCTTATCTTCTAATTTAGAATATGTCTTAAATGTCAGATGCCACAAACATTTCTTGATAACATATATTAATTATTCCTAATAATATAATACATTCAAAAATTATGAAAAGGAACTTTGTGGAAATGTTTCTTAAAGGTTTTGGGTCTTACTTTTATATTTGGTAAAGATCTAGAAGAAGTTTGAGCTAACCAAATGTAAAGAAAGATTTTTAGTGTATGAGAGAAAAATAAAATGCAAATTGTTTAACTGATATGACCTTGAGATGAATGCAAACATCACCACATTGTTAGTATATGGTGTGGTATTTATGCACATTATGTGGTGTGGATTTATATGCATTTATTACACTTGGAATATTTCTAATCAAATGAAGAACTGTATTGATTACAATAAATTATCTTTTGGTGAAGTCGATTCTAACCACTTGTTCTTTAATAGAAAACTTTCAGAAACAGAGAAGTTTATTACATAATAACCCTTGGCCACTCTTCCACATCCTGTGGGATTTCACACAGCAGAAACACAATTTCTCTCCATGTCCAGGCTTGATACCTTTATATATCTGATCAAGTTCATCTCACTATTAGGAGCAACCATTAAACTAAAATGGGAACATCTATCTGTGCAAAAATCTCTATTCACCTGATGTAGATACTGAATAAAGAAGGTGAAAGGAGTTTAACAGTTTGTTTGAAGTTATAGGCATGTAATTTACATACATAAATATGCAAATATTATTAAATTATTTAATGTTAAATTGATGTTAGCATATATAGAGACAGGCAGATGGAGAGAGAGAAAGTCACATTTCCTAGTGTCCCATGTTGAGGAATTCCAAACCAGACATTTGGAAAGAAGAGATGGTTCAGAAGATGACCAAATCCTTTGGTGTGGATTTTAAACAAATTTATCTACCATATAGCAGAGTCCTAGTAAAAAGGGAAACAATTTGTGCCACTTCATGGATACAGAAACGGTCCAGAGCATGAAGCACTCTTCAACAAGCAGCCTGGGTCGCTTGAGCAGAAGGCGATCTGAGGGTATGCAAAGCAGAAAAAGTACAAAACAAAACAAAGTAGAAGCTCATTCCCACATTGTGTTTACCCTCAAGGAAGTGTGTATGATTGTGTTTTAGGGAGTTCTATATTATTTATTACCATTACTCTGGTTATCTGGATGAAACTGAAAGAATGTCAGGTTTACAGTAGACAGTTTGGGTTTAAGGCCAGCTAGATTGCTGGACAGGCTTGGGCAAGTTGCAGACACACTCTGAGAACCACACAAAATGATGGAAACAAGCCATCTGCAGTGCCTGGTTTATGAAGGGACTGTAAATGTCTGTGATTCATCATATAAACCCTCGCTCCTGCCTGTGTTCACTATTCATACTTCAGTAACTCCTGTATCTTATTATAACACTGTCCTCATCTTCCAACCCTTGGCTCCTTTTGACTCCTCAAAGTGAGTTCTCGTTCATCAACACAGACCAAAGCAAGGTCTGACTGTCGGGAAAGGTCATTGTATTTGACAGGATGAGTCCCATTAGCTGCGGTCCACTGAACTCCAGGGGGAGAAAGTGGACAGCTTCCTCTCAGGCAGGATGAGCATGGACGCCTCCGGAGTCCTGGTGACAGCTGCATTCCTGCTGCCGTGCGGCTGGGCCTCCTCCTGCAGTAGAGAGGACTGGGACCTGGCCCCAGCTTCACCACTGATTCTGATATGACCACGGTCAAGTTATGCAGCTTCAAGCTTGACTCTCTTTATGTGTGAAATGGAGGCCGTGACAACCCCTGTTGATGCTGGCATTGAATGGGGGAGTCCACGTAAAAATCTTCAAGCTCACACTATTTAACACAGTGGGCCACTCGAGCAGGGCTGGTGGGTGATGGCCTCCTGGAACCCCATCCAAGAACATTCTGCTGTCACAGTGAGTCCCAGCCGTCCTTCGAGATGGGCACGATCATCCCGGGGGTCAAGGGAAGAAAATGAGACTCCAGAAACTTACAGCCAAAACCAATCCCAATTTGCACAACCAGAAAATCACCCTGGGCCCAAACCCGCATTGCCCTTGCGACTGTGTGTGGAATAGTCCTCCCTTACCTGTGAGAGGGTTATGTAAAGTCCCCGCCCCGTTAAGCTCAAGAGTGCCCTGACACATGGCTTTGGCCTATGAGCAACACATGGAAGCAGGTGTCACCTGTTCCCAGAAGCTTTCAGAGCTTGTGTAGGCTTTCTCCTCACCTGTCCACCTGGTCCAGAGAGAGGGAAGACATGGGCATCAAGACACACAATTAATGCTCCTTTCTGCTGAGTTACCCTCCCTCAGACTGAACCACATTAAAGGCCTATTGTCTTTACCATTTAGTACCAAGAAATGATCAATCAATCATGTCCAGTTACCAATAATCTCCTGCTTATTCAATTTGCAAAGCTTCTATGCAGTGCTTAGTGATTGGGATGAAGTGAAATTTCCATGTAACATAAATACTTGTTATTTTCACTAAAGTTGTGTTAGCAAACGTTTCTTCCTTAGGCAGTGAACAGTGAATAAAGCTAAATGTGAATTTAGTTATTTGGGATAAGGCACAATTCCACAGATTTAGCTTCAGAAACTGTTGAAATTTATTGTTATGATTATACATCTGAGGTGAATTAGTCTTTGAGTCTTAATTTTAAGAAATCCAAATTCAGAAATGAAATTGTTAGTCACTCAGTCTTGCTCGACTCTTTATGACTCCATGGACTATAGCCCATCAGGCTTCTCTGTCCACAGGATTCTCCAGGCAAGAATACTGGAGTGGGTTGCCATTCCTTTTTCGAGGGGATCTTCCCAAACCTAGGGATCAAACCCAGATCTCGCACATTGAAGGCAGATTCTTTACCATTTGAGCTACCCAGGGAAGTCAGAAATAAAATTAGATTTGGATAATTCACATTCAGTAGATTCTGGTTTGAATGTAACTGAATCATGATGCCATGATCTGATCTGGTAACAGCATTAACCAGTTACAGGGTAAGCTAATCAGATAATCTGATAACCCATAATATAATCCTATGAAGGATTCAACATTTAAAATGATGGGGACACAATATGTAAGGATTAAAGGTATCAGGTCAGAAGAAAATGACTAGTCACATGGAAAAAATGACATTTTATATAGTATCCTTGCTATGTTTAGGATTGGTCTCCTAATGTAATTTTTAAACTATAACACAAAAGGAGCTAGTAGATTTTTATATCACAGTGTAAATCAGAAGATTCCTATGCCAACTGCATCACCTACAGAACGAATGGGAAAGTCTTCCTAATTTTTTTTTTGTTTTATTGTGTGATGACTTTCTGTGTTTCTCCTGCAACTGCTGTATGGGGCACTTAGGAAGCACTGGTATGAAAGTAGGGTCAAAACCAGGAGCAAAGAAAAAAATGCATTTTTGTTCAGCAATACAAAGCATGAAATAGTAGAAACATTTGAAATATAAACAATGAATATATTGTAAACCCAAGAATACCTAGCATTCTGAAACACAAGAGCCAGTGTTTGAAAACACGCAAAAGTGACCATCAGGATGCCAGAAAGATGTGTGTGATACTGTAGAATATTATGCTCACTTTGCTCTCAATTTGATATTACAGAAATGGAACTTGAGCTGAAGAGGAAAGCAAGATCCATACTGACACTCCAGGATCTTACTAGCTCCTCAGAAAGGTTAGTGAAAGTCAGAAGCATTCTTTGAAATGGAGGAGTTGAAGGAGATACAGCTCCTTGAGGGGAGTAAACCTCTTCCGGGAGCAGAGGTCTGCAGTGGGTGCTGGAAGGCTCCTTGGACAAAAGTCATTGCGTTTGAGGTAAGAAAAGGATGAGCAGCAAAGGAGCCCAAAGGCTTCTCTCTTTCAGAATAAAATTCTGTGGAGACTTTCTCGCCCGTAGTTGATCTGGAAGTGTAGTTTCTGAGACCTTTCCGATTCAGAAGTCTAATACAATGACTCTGGCATCACAAGTCTTTTGCCCCATGTTAACTCCATTTATGCGTCATCCCCTCTTCATCAGTCAACAAACATTCGCCAAACTGCTCTCAACTGCCTGAGCCTGTGAAGGCACAGAATGGAGAGATGGAAGGGGCATCATACCTCTCCTCAGCAAAGTTTCTGAAACAAGGATACGTGTGCCCTGAGGACCCCAGAGGTAGGACTGCACTCTGAGCACCTATCTCAGAATCTGACATGAAAGGCCCAGCCCTCAAGTGGGGCTCGCTGAGAACAGTCCTGTGGCGCCTCAGAACATGGTCTGAAAAGAGCCACGTGAGGAAGCTACTGGTACCGTTAGTCAGTTTTTACCAATGGCATACAGAGATCTGGGATTTTAGGCATTTTTAATACTCTTCTTCATAAGAGATTTAACCACCAAGTTGAGCAAGCCAAGTACGTCTCTTGATAACTATTTCATTACATGCCTCCTGCACATGATTTAATTACACATTTTGCTGGGTGGTGGTGGAAATTTTAAACATCTGATGTGTTTTGATGTGGAAGATCTCAGTGACCAAATTAGTTTTATTATCTATCCAAGTCATGTCAATACAATCAATAAACATATGCTAAGGTCCATTAATATACAGAGATTATATAGATTATATCATAATATAATACAGGTAAAGAGATTATCTCGATAGATGATAAATAGATAGAGATGGTAGGCAGGTAGATAGATGACAGGTAGAAATGAGACAGAGAGACAAAGGATATCCATAGCTTCCACCTGGAGTACAGGGAATTCCCTTTATTTTTGAGGGTATCCTGTGACTACACTGGAGAATCTAATTTCATCCATATATTTTGTTATGAAAACTTTGAGGGAAATATATTAACAGTTGCCATTTCTGAGTTGTGAATATTCAGTTGTTTGCATCTCTTCCACATCTCTTTCACCTTTTTTTGTTTAGCTAGCAAATACCTTACAATTTTAAACAAATCTATTGATTTTCCAAAACAATTTTACATTTCCATATTTACATGCAGTTGAAATAGCTTCATCTGTCACATATAAAAAGCTTTCCTAGGAAGAATGTTTCTGAAAAGTTTACTTCCCTGTCATGCTAGTTTACTCCCAGAAGCTCTCTGCAGCAGGCATTTTATGAGGAAAGAAAGATTCAGCCATAGGGAGGAATGTGGATAAACATAAATGTTAGACACTGTTAAAAGAAACAGTTACCTTAACAGTACTTGCATTTATTCATTGGGATTCAGCACATACAACCCTATAAACAGACTGGGAGCAGAGGGTTATAATACGAGGCTGTTCCGATGGGATGGGCTAGGACGAGAGTGGGAGTGGGCCAGACCCATGGAACAGAGATGTTGCCTGGTCAGGTTAAGTGCACATGGTGACTTTCATAAAAGAATATTTTGAGAATGCAGATTGTGTCGGAATTTTAATGTGATAACAGTGGAACTGGCATACAGAATGGACCAATAGTGGATATATTCAGTTCCCACCATGACATTCTTGAGCTGAAATTTAATCTGAGGAAGAGACAAAACTTCCATGTGTGTAGAGTCTGGCATGAGCTTGAGAGAGCATCACTTCAGATCTTCACTTCACCCCTAAGAAGGAGAGGCCAAGAGAGACTGGCTCAGGGTCCTCCTCTGGTGACTTCCTGGCTCATGAAATCTGCAGAGCCTCTAGAGACCCCAGCCAGGACACACAAGCAGGGACCATGACCTCCTGTTTGGTTCTCTGCTTGTGTCTGTGCCCTCAGGGACCAGGCAGTAATCTGCGGAGGACCAGGAGGGCCACAGAAGTGAGTGTTTACCTCACTAGAGTGCTGTGGTGCTCTGGGAGTTTTGTTGTTTTGAGAACATTTATGTAAGACTGGCCAAGGGAGCTGAGACTGCAGGTGCCAATTTTATGAATCAGATAAATCCTTACTTGTTAGCTGCAGTTGCATACATTTTCCCCTAAAGACACTGTAGCTTCCAGTTTTATTAGTAAACATGACACACTGGAGATCAGGTTCTTTGTGAGGCTGGCCACGTGTCTGGCCCAGCAGTGAGTGTTGCTTGTGTCCAGACACACTCATTTCCTGTGAGCCAGCCGTTCAGGATCCATGCAGTGTCATTTGATTTTTTTGCCCCACTTTGTTCAGATATCTAGCTTTTGCCAAGAAGCTGGGAGATACTTCCGTCAGAAATGCAGAGCAACAGAGCCATTCTGCGTTCTGGAATCAGACTTGGCTCCCATTGTGTGCTCCCTCAGACTTAAGAGTTAGATGCCCTTGGCAATCACTTAAACCTCACAGCTTTAGTTTTCTCATCTGTAAGATGGGTAGGATGATATTCTGCATGGTTCTCAGGCCTGATGCATAGTAATCAAGAGCCAATATATGTTCATTTGGGGCATGAGAGCAGCAACAGAAAAATGTTAGCACAAGCAGTGCTTCTGTGAAGAGGAGGTCGTAATGTGACTGACCTGAGGCATGGCTGAGTTGAAGCATTCTCGGGGGGAAGCCACCATCCCATGAACCCTCCACAGATTGTCTACAGAACAGTTTCTTAGAGCAGCTCCTCCCCACACAGGTATCATGAAAACTCATGGCCATCCTCGTGATAAAAGCAGAGAAGAGGAAAACCATGTGGTTACCAGGACAACTTCAGAGGCTACTAACTGAGCAAGGGTTTAACTGACATCCTTGATAGATGACAGTTTAAGGTGTAGTGAAGACATTTGAGTATGAAATATGAGTGAATCTCTCTACCCATCTGGACTTCCAGAAACAATCTCAAAGGAAATGACAACAGCAGGCCAAAAGCACTAAATGTGGGTGTTTCCATAAGAGGAACATGAGGAAGGGAGAGTGGTGATGAGCTGGTTAAAGGAGTCTCTAATGGAACAGACACTTCACTGGAATCAATGGAAGATTGTAATAGGAATGACTGAAGAGTAGGCTGGGAGGTAGAGAAGTTTGGGGTTACATGAAGATTGTCAGGGAGCATAAGCCCAAAGTCCTTTGTCCTAAAACTTCTATGGTTTACCATGCTTTCATGCTAATTTCCCATTTCTTTGGACATTTCACCCACAGTGCACTGACATTCTGCTACCAAAGTTCATAGCTGAGATTGTTCCAATGCCTCAGATAAAGATGCGGTTAGGAGTGACATCATTATCATTGAAAATTAAGAGTTTTTACCTTCTGACCCTCAATTTAGACAATCGCCTGTGGACTAGAGGGCTTTTGTGAAGTCCAGGGTCCAACAGAGAAGCTCCACACACCTTTGGAACAAAACCAGTAGAGGAGCAGATGCACTGAGAGGGGCCCAGGAGTGGTCTGGCTTTGCCCATGTGGGGCATGGTCTCTCCCTGGGGGAGAGTGTACAATGTGCTGCCCCCTAGGAGTGCCGAGCCTTGTCACAGAGACCCATCTGGAGCACTGAAAGTCCATGAAATCAGGAAGACAGTACACAAAATACAGCAAAGTCCTAACCTGTAATAAACATGCTGTTTTGTTTGTGAGTCAGTCATTTGAAAAGAGGAGCAATAGAAACATGGGATGGTCCAGAATAAGACGGGTCATCTGTGTCCAAATGTGAGACCAGACAGGTCCTGCTTGAACAATTTGGGAGGAAAATCATGTGAAAGTTAAAAGATGTGAAACATGACTCCTGACTCGGACTATGTGAAAGACAATAGCATAGGGGAAACACCAGGTCTTCCCTGCGGCCATGGGGCAGACTTGACCTGCCACAGGGGCCGTAACTCCATCTGGTGAGTCGTGACTTGCTCTTAGTGAACTCCCAGCCATCAGATGCCCACCTGTGCACTGGTTTGAGAAGTTGAGATAATACTGAGACCTGCTCACAGCCATGCCCCTTAGGGAATCAGAGAACAAGAGAATGCTGCTTACTCTGCTGTTAGCATTATTACACTTGTTATGAAAGAAATGCAGTGTCTGTCAGATTATTCTTCCGCTCGCTCCTGTCTCAGATGGGAAGCCTGAGCACCTGTCTGTATCCACATATGTGACCAAGACTCACGGGAGTGGGTACGTGTGAGGGAGAAGAAGCATGAGCTATGATATATGTTTAGAATGTTAAGAAAGGATCAAATGGAAGAACTTTTGAGTCAAGATGTGAAACTGAAATTTTCAGAAACTGAAATCTCAGGCCAGTTTCAGGCAGGGAGACAAAAATCCGAGTAACGCTCAGCATCCAGCTTCAGATCCGACAATTCGGGTACTCGCAGGCCTGTGTTTCTGAGAGTCCCTGGGAGGAGGAGCCCCCAGTCTGATGAGGTCCAGCTCTTCAGAGGGCATGGCCATACCAGACACAGTGCTCATCAGCACTTACATGTGGTTCATTGGCACTGCAGGATGGAAGGTCCCAATTTTGTTCAAAAAGAAAGAGCCACCGCCTTGTAAGATGCCACCATCTGGTTAGCTTGTGCAAGTTCATGGTGCTCTGTCTCACTTTCTTTCCAGTAGAGCACCACATTCTGCATTGACAAGGAGGCCTTCCTGCTCTGCTGCGCCAGCCAATTTTTTCTCTTTTTTAGCCATTAGCAGGGAGGGTGTCCTTGTGGTGCCAGCGAGAGCATCCAGGGCTGTAATTTTTCCAAATTGCTGGTTTTGTTTAGCAGAATGGAGTTGGCTGTCCACAGCGATCCCGACAGCACCATGGGGGATGTTTAGACCCGCAAAGCAATTAGGAGACTCTCAGAGGAAATCCCACACGCAGCTGATCTCCTGTGAGAGCCAAGCTGGTGTCTCAGAACCAGGTCACACAGAAATGCTTGTCGACCTTCAGCTTGGATCTGCTTTTTTGTCTGTTCCTGGAGGGTCACTCTGCCCCACAAGGCTCGTGGGTCCCTTCCCCATTTGCCCCTCTCCTTGGGTCCTGAGTAGGGGAACTGACCAGCTCCCCGCTGTGTCTTGTTAGGTCTGTGGCTCCCAAAGGCTGACACTCTTCGTTCTGGCACATGCACCTCTCTCAGAGATCAGCATTTTCTGCTTGTCAAATTCCTGCTGATCCTTCATGATCCAATTCAAGTATCATCTGTTTTTAAAATTAAAAGACCCCTGCTCCTTGGAAGAAAAGCCATGACAAACCTAGGTAGCATATTGAAAAGTAGAGACATCAGTTTGCCAACAAAGGTCCATCTAGTCAAAGCTATGGTTTTTCCAGTAATCATGTACAGATGTGAGAGTTGGGCCATAAAGAAGGCTGAGTGCCAAAGAACTGATGCTTTTGAACTATGGTATTGGAGAAGACTCCTGAGAGTTCCTTGGACTGCGAGGAGATCAAATCAGTCAATCCTGAAGGAAATCAACCCTGAATATTCATTGGAAGGACTGATGCTGAAACTCCAGTACTTTGCCCACCTGATGTGAAGAGCCAACTTATTGGAAAAGACACTAATGCTGGGAAAGATGGAGGGCAGGAGAAGGGGGTGACAGAGGATGAGATGGTTGGATGGCATCACCAACTCAAAGGACATGAGTTTAAGCAAACTCTGGGAGATAGTGAAGGACAGGGAACTCTGGCATGTTGCAGTTCATGGAGTCGCAAAGAGTTGAACACTACTGAGAGACTGAACAACAATTTGTAGTTACCCTAGCCATGAAATTAAAAGACACTTACTCCTTGGAAGAAAAGTTATGACAAACCTAGATAGCATATTGAAAAGCAGAGACATTACTTTGCCAAGAAAGGTCTGCGTAGTCAAGGCTATGGTTTTTCTAGTGGTCGGTCATGTATGGATGTGAGAGTTGGACTGTGAAGAAAGCTAAGTGCCAAAGAATTGATGCTTTGAACTGTGGTGTTGGAGAAGACTCTTGAGAGTCCCTTGGACTGCAAGGAGATCCAACCAGTCCATTCTAAAGGAGATCAGTCCTGGGTGTTCTTTGGAAGGAATGATGCTAAAGCTGAAACTCCAGTACTTTGGCCACCTCATGCGAAGAGTTGACTCATTGGAACTGTGATGCTGGGAGGGATTGGGGGCAGGAGGAGAAGGGGACGACAGAGGATAAGATGGCTGGATGGCATCACCAACCCGATGGATGTGAGTTTGGGTGAACTCCGGGAGTTGGTGATGGACAGGGAGGCCTGGAGTGCTGCGATTCATGGGGTCGCAAAGAGTCGGACACGACTGAGCGACTGAACAACAATTTGTAGTTACCCTAATTTCCCCAACAAGTTTCTTGGTCATGAATGTTCATTACATAGAATCCACAGGTGCCTTGATCCCAGACACCCAGCCTCTGGAACAGTGAAGGGTCCCTCCTGGCTGTCAGCTCCCTGCCTGTGGTGTCCTACTGGAACATCCTGGGTGGGCTGAGACAGGAGTCAGGCTCTGTTCTTTCAACACAGTGTTGTCTAAACTCACACCTCCCATGAGAGACTCCTGGTCTCCAGTCTGTCATGAGGCTATAACACGATGTCCTTTATAGGGGAAGACAGTTGGCAGCTGATAAAGGTTTGAAATCCAGGTCTGAGTGTGAGGCCAAGCAGTTGCCCACCTGCTTTTTGCTGCCCAGTCCCTTTCTAGTCTCTCCCAGTGGACAAGAGGACCCTAGATGAAGCGAAGAGGTATGTGTGGACACAGATGAGTCTCCACTTAAGACTCTATGCCTTGTGGACAAGAGTCAGGTTACTGAAGTGACCAAGATCTTTGGTACCTGAATAAAGACTGCATGGGTCCTTCTGCCCCACTGCAAGCAAAAATAATAATAGATTGTCTAGTCTATTTCACCCATTTAAAAAACCACACTGCCTTTTTCTTACTGTTATATTTAAAATATGATAAATATCACATAAATATTTTAAAAGATCCACATAAAGTTGACAAAAATATCAGTAGCTGCTGTTTACTAAGCATCTATGCATAAGCCACTGTGCTAGGAACTTGAGATATGGTTTCTCAGATCTTCCCAGTAGCCTGGTATGGTGATTATTGTTATACTCTGTGTTATAGAGGAGCAGGCTGAGCATCATCAATTAAGTGAAGAACTGAAAATCAAACCTGCTTCTTCTAGGTTTAAAGGCAGTGTCACACCTGGATGGGTTTCCTTGATGTGTTCCTGGGCAGTAAGGTTAAGCCCACAGGAAGTCGGCAGCTTACCGGAAGGTTGAAGAAGCCAGACACCTGATGTGCTTCACTTTGGGAAAACTGAAGTCCACCTTGAGGAGACGGCTCCCAAGACCTGTGCTCCATTGGCCTTACACCGGTAAGGGGCCTCAGGATCTTCAACTTCATTGTCCTGCAGACGTGTGAGTAGATAGATGCTTTGTCAGTGTGGAATGTGTGTGTGTTGATCTAAGGTAAGGGGAGACACCGCAGTCCTCTGACTGTGCCCCAGTGTGAGGAAGCGTATCCCGGACCAGGAGGCAGCCCCAGGCATCGTGTGTATGTGCTCAGCACTGGTCTCCCAGCCAACCTGGGCCCCTGCTCCTGCTTTGGCCTATTGGAGAAGTTGGGTTTTATTTAGGGAGATATGAGGTTATTCCAAAATAGTTGAGTTCTGTGGGGAGGGCGAAAGCAGTTGTGAGAATATTAAATTTCCATAGGACATATTAAGTGCAACAGACTGTACAGGGTTCTCTCATGGGTGGGATTCCTCAGACTGTGAGGATGAGTGGAGGTCATCAGGACTGGGCACGTTACATCATTGAAGATGAAGGTGAGAAGTATTAATAAATATTCCAAGAACTCAGGGATTCCATAGAAAAAGAAAACAAGCTCTGATAAAAGATACTGGCTCATGAAAAGTATTTTATGCAAAAGGACTCTGAATAAAACTAGGAAAAGGGTGAAAATCATTCACCAATACTGAAATATATGGGAAAAGTCCCTCTTTTTAAGTCCATTATCAAAAGTGCTTAAAACCCCACTGGGCAGAAAGAGTTCAGTCCATCTGTTCCTTTGTCCCTGGAAACAGAGCCAGTAAAAGCCAAAGAAAGCATTCTCTTTCTACATTTGGAAAAGGAAGAGGCCTCGAGGTAAGTTTTCCTGCTGTTACTGTGAGACTACAACCCTGGAGCCTCTTGTGAGGAAGAGGTTTCAAGGTAGGTTTTCCTGCTTTTACCATAAGACTGTAACCCCGGAGCCTCTTGCAGGCCTGAATCCAGGTTCAGTGTCTTTTTATTCGGTTAACTGTTCAGAGGTGGGGGGCCTATAGAATAAAAACACTGGTTAAGCTGAGATAATATTCTGAGCTTCTTTTGCTAAAATGTGACAGCACTAAATGTGTTACCATACTTTCATAATTTAAAAAAAAAAGTTGTTATCCCTTTTGGCAGGGGAGGGGGGGATAAAATGGGACTTTTATCTTAAAAAACAAAATGTTACCATTAATGTTAAATGTTTTTTTAAAAAAAGGGAATGTAAAGATGGATATAAAGATGCCTGATCCTGTTACTCCTGCATAAAATCCTTAGCAGATTAAAAAACTTTCAGATTAAAGAATAAGATTCAAAACTGAAAAAAAAAGTGCTAAAATATTTTAGGGTCTTCACTTAAGTGCATATGAAAATGACTGATGTTTATGGAATTACAGAAGCACAGAGCCATGTTTTGTATCTTCATTCTTTCAGTCATCAAATTGGACATGGCACTGATTCTGGGCAGGCTCGCTGCCACTGACCCACCTCACTCATTCCCACCACATGCACCTTCTTCACTTTGCAATCCATGTACACATTGTAGTGAGAGATTTCAATTTCTTTTTTATCTGTTTGTTAGATGCATACATGAAAAGTGGGGTTTGGTTTTTTAAAAATTTGGTGATTGCTCTGTTTGTTTACAAGGAATACTGTTTTGTAATATTTTTTCTTGTAAATTTTTTATGGTTTGGCTTTCAGAGTAAAAAAGCAAAACCATTAAAAAAAAAAATTAAGCTAGGCTTTAGTACGTGAACCAAGAACTTCCAGATGTTCAAGTTGGATTTAGAAAAGGCAGAGGAACCAGAGATCAAATTGCCAATATCCACTGGATCATAGAAAAAGCAAGAGAACTCCAGAAAAACATCTACTTCTACTTCATTGACTATGCTAAAGCCTTTGACTGTGCGGATCATCACAACTGTGGAAAATTCTTAAAGAAATGGGAATACCAGACCACCTTACCTCTCTTCTGAGAAATCTGTACGCAGGTCAAGAAGCAACAGTTAGAACCAGACATGGAACAATGGACTGGCTCCAAATCAGGAAAGGAGTACATCAAGGCTGTATATCATCACCTTGCTTATTTAACTTGTATACAGAGTACATCATGCGAAATGCTGGACTGGATGAAGCACAAGCTGGAATCAAGATTGCTGGGAGAAATACCAGTAACCTCAGATATGCAGATGACACCAACGTTATGGCAGGAAGTGAAGAGGAAGTAAAGAACCCCTTGATGAAAGTGAAAGAGGAGAGTGAAAAAGCTGGCCTTAAACACAACATTCAAAAAACTAAGATCATGGCATCTGGTCCCATCACTTCATGGCAAATTGATGGGGAAACAATGGAAACAATGACAGGCTTTATTTTCTTGGGCTCCAAAACCACTGCAGATGGTGACTGAAGCCATGAAAGTAAAAGATGCTTGCTTCTTGGAAGAAAAGCTATTCCAAACCTAAACAGCATATTGAAAAGCAGAGACATTACTTTGCCCAGAATGGTCTGTATAGTCAAAGCTATCGTTTTTCCAATAGTCATGTATGGATGTGAGATTGGACCATAAAGAGAGCTGAATGCCAAAGAATTGATGCTTTTGAACTGTGGTGTTGGAGAAGACTGTTGAGAGTCCCCTGGATTGCAAGGATATCCAACCAGTCCATCCTAAAGGAAATAAATCCTGAATATCTGTGGAAGCACTGATGCTGAAGCTGAAACTCCAATACTTTGGCCACCTGATTTGAAGAACTGACTCATTTGAAAAGACCCTGATGCTGCGCAAGATTGAAAGTGGGAGGAGAAGGGGACGACAGAGGATGAGAGGGTTGGATGGCATCACCGACTTGATGGACCTGAGTTTTAGCAAGCTCCAGGAGTTGGTGATGGACAGGGAAGCCTGGCATGCTAGAGTCCATGGGGTTGCAAAGAGTCGGACACAGCTGAGCAACTGAACTGAGCCAAACTTTGCTTTCAGAGTAGTTTTAGTCTCATTGTGCAAGTTGAAAAATGTTCTTTTATTTTCTGGAAGACTTTGTGTTGAATTGCTATTATTTATTCCAAAATTGTTTGGTAGATTTTACCAAAGAAGACATCTGGAATTGGAATTTTATTTCTTTAGTGGAATCATGGTTACTCTGGTCATCTCTTCTTGGGTGAGACTGCATAATTTCTATTTAATCTATCAAATATATTGCCTTACAATTTTTTAATATTCTTTTATCTTTTAAGTGCTAATAAGGTCTATGGTGAGCTCACACTTTTACTGATAATATTGGAAATTTGTGTCTTTTTTTTTCTTGATCACTCTAGCTAGACTTTTAATAATCTTCTTAATCTTCTCAAAAGGTCAGTTTTGGTTTAACTGATTTTCTCTAAGTTTCTGTTTTCTTTTCACTGATTTTTGTTCTTTATAATTTTGGGGGTATGGAATTAGCTTTTCTTTTTTCTAATATCAAAATTTGGAAACTTACACCACTAATTTGAGACTATGCTTCATTTTCTAATGTAAGCATTTCATGAATTAAAGCCCCCTCCAGGCACAACTTTAGGTGCATCTCACCCAGTTTCATAAATTCTGCTTCATTTGTATTCAATTAAGATATCCTGTAACTTCCCTGAGATTTCTTCTTTGGCTCTTGGATTTTATAAAAGAATATTGTTTAATTTCCAAGTTTGGGGATATTGTCAAGATACCTCTGTGTTTCTGCCATTTTTAGTTTAATTCTGTTGTGTTCAGAGAACATACTTAGTATAATTTCAGTGCCTTTACATGTGTTGATATCTGTTTCATGGCCAAGAGGACAGACACTCTGTCCTCAAATGCGTCGTGTACACCTCACGATCACGTGGTTCCTCCTCTTTTGGGTGGCATATCCTACAGAATGTTGACTAGGAGAAGTCAGCAGGTTGGTACTGTTCAGGGCTTCCATGCTCTCATGTTTTGTGTGTCTATTTATTCTATCAGTTACTGAGAACAAGGTGTTCAACCCTCCAGAAATGATTTTGAATTTGCCTATTTTCCTTTTCAGTTCTATCAGATTTATCTTGAATCTTTATGATTAGTTCCATGAACATTAATCACATTAATTCTTCTTAAAAATTATCTGTTTTTATATAACATCTCTCTTTACGTGATAATAGACTTGTTATACAGCCTACACATTTAATGTTTACACCTTAGATATACATGTTTAAGTGTTTAAAATAATGCTTCATAATTTTAGTACAGTTTTCAAATACATAATAAAATATATAAATAAAAACACATACATCTAATGCAATTTTAAAGTAGTTTCTGATTTGAATATAAAACTGACAACTTTGAATACCTTGAAAATTATATCAAGGTACACATTAAGATGAAATGTTCTTCTACTTGATCCTTCTTAACAAATCTTCCTGCATTTCACCCAAGCAGGTCATGTATCACAAATATGTAATGGAAAAATTGTTTCTGCACTATAATTATTCAAGAAATTGATAACTAAGAGACCATTTAATCAGTTAAAAATCAAATTTGCAATGATAGACCTGAAGCAATTCAGAAAATAATCACTATAGCATCAAATCTGAATTCTGAAAAAGGATTTGGGATTCAGACAGCTTATTAATGGTTGTTATTTAGTCTGTTTGAATGTTAGTGAATGTACTTAACATTTATACTACCTGTAAAAGTTACAAAACTGCCTTTACTTCTCTCAGAAGCTGGATTTGAGACGAGATTTATTTTCTTTCTTCAGGACCATACTACTCTTGCCTCGCAACAGTGGTCCTCTGTCTGCACTGACCGCAGCCCTGAGCATGAGCACGTGGGAACAGTAACAAAATTCTGGGTCTAGACGGCGGGATGGGTCATCGCAGGCAGTGGGATTTGAGATGTGGTTCACTTTCCTTTTAAACACATCGACACTCCTCTCGACTCTGTTACTGTTCTCACATGCTCACATCCAGGACTGTGGTCAGTGCAGACAGGACCACTGCTGCGAGGCAAGAGTGGTGTGGTCCTGAAGAAAGACCCCAGCAGGCTTGTCGCTGTGACCCAAGCTCCTATGACACCCACACGTTTAACACTGCTGGAGAAGATGGATGTACCCTGACATGTTGGCAAGGCTTCTTCCAGTCACTCCTGGGACCTGCTTTGCCTCGTCCACTGGACTTAGGAAGAGGCGGGTTTGTTGGTCTGGAGTGGAGGTCAGTGGAATAACTTGAGCTCCAGAACAGAGCTTGCCATCAAAAGAGAGGAACTTGCCAAGGGGACAGAAGGAAGCTTGAATGCAAAGAAACATGTGGGAGGGGTACATGAGAAGGAAATTTTTAACATAGAAGCCTGATCACGGATTTGCCCAGATCTTTCTTACATGCCTAAAGCAGTTAGACTCTTACCAGTGCCTGCTGCTGCTGCTGCTAAGTCGCTTCAGTCGTGTCCGACTCTGTGCGACCCCATAGATGGCAGCCCATCAGGCTCCACTGTCCCTAGGATTCTCCAGGCAAGAACACTGGAGTGCGTTGCCATTTCCTTCTCCAATGCATGAAAGTGAAAAGTGAAAGTGAAGTCGCTCAGTCGTGTCCGACTCTTAGTGACCCCATGGACTGCAGCCTACCAGGCTCCTCTGTCCATGGGATTTTCCAGGCAAGAGTACTGGAGTGGGGTGCCATTGCCTTCTCCATTACCAGTGCCTACCGGTAGGTAAATAGCTTCAAACCACAGTGCCCCAGCCTGCGTATTGGCAAGGGGCTTGGTGGAGGCCCTTGTCCAGTGTCCGATGTTTAAACTCCCCATAGCACCCTCTGAGTCTGTGCAATTCCTCAAATTCACAGCAGCCCATGGCAGCGTTTCACCCTCAGACACTTCTGAGGAGCAGCATCTTCACAGGGAGCCAGGATCTGCCAGCTCTGACCATCACGTGGTGGTTTTGGTTGACAGCGGAGGTCAGATGGAATGAATCGCCCTCCTCTTCCAGAGGTCAGCCCTTCATATGCTTGAAACCCTGCTGCACCTTCACCAATTCTCCGTGTCTCCTTCCACAACAAGCTCAGTTGTCCATGTTCTTTCAACACTCAAAACATTCACCATTCCGGCCACTGCTATAAAAACCCCACTTTGTCCATGTCCTTATTAATGTGTGATGCTGGGAACTAAAGAAGTATCTTTCTCTGTTGTCTGGGAAAGGTAGAGGAAAAGAATCGGTCTCTTCCTAAACAATGCTTCCAGAAAAATCAGCGTTTATTATTGGGGTCATTGTACACTATTACATCAGAGCAGGTGATAAACATGATTCCACCCCTTTGTGTTTTCAGAAGAACTCCAGAGACAAAGCTCTCATCTGCTTCAGAAAGGTTACATGATGAGGAGGAAGAAAATGTCGAGAATTCCATTTTATTTCCTCACTCCTACATTTTTTACTTTTAAGAAAATAGATTTTTCAACTCCCAAAGGAAGTAGATAACAAAAATAATTCTCAGAAATTTTTGTCCCGAATGCTATGACTGGATAATTTTTTTACTTTAGAAAGGATTTTTGAGAAGTACATAACCAAATGCACATTCTGAGCACTTGAAGAGACACCGTTTTTCTGTTACACATACATATTAATAGGAACCTTTATAGAATGCTGTATCCATTGAACTATATCTTCATTAAATCTCAGAAATGTAAAAATCCCCATCTTTGAATAGGTCATCATTTCAAGAAACATGAATTACGCCAAATGTTGACTTTTTTAAAGTAATATCAAGATGATAAAAATCAGTGTTCTTTCATTGCTCTGCAAAATGTACCTTCTACCTCCAAACCAGTAATTGTATCAAGATAAGGAAGAAGACAGTGCTGAGTGACAATGGGGAGAATTCTGCCTAGCGCAGGCTCTGGAGTTGCACAGGACTGCCTCAGAATTGCAGCTTCCCCATTTAGTAGTTGTATGAAATTGGGGAAATTACTTAACGGCTTTAGGACTTCATTTTCCTATGTCAGACAGGGGCAATGAAGAGGATTCTGCTGTAATGATGTAGAAAACTTCTCAGAAGACATCTGTCACCATAAGCAGCACCCAGCACCCCTGTCATTTCCTATAATGAAGGCCTGGGCTAATGCTCACCCTCCGAGCCTCCCTGCATCTGTGTGACCAGCACAATTAAGAAACGCTGGGAAGTTTGCAGAAAGGCCTTTCTCATGCATGCGCACCAGGCTATAGGCTACTGCCCATGCCTGTGTTTGCCTTCAATACAAATGCCTTCCTCTTTCAAAATATACTGTTTTTTCCCCCAAAAAAACCAATCTGTAAGTAGAAATCCAGATGGGCAAATGTAGAGCACAGCATAAGCCAAACCCTGGCTACTCAGAGCAACCCCAGATACAGAGAATACCAGCATCACCTGGAGCGTGTTAGGAACACAGATTCTCCCTTATCAGCTTTACTAAGGCATCCATTGCCCAAGAGATGGATGGGTGTACCCGAGCCTGAGCACTTGTGGTCTGGACGCCACCCTGCACGTGATGAAGAGGATAACAGAACAAGGCAGCTTGTGGGCTCCCGGAGCAGCCCAAGTGAGAGCCATGCAGCGAGAGCTGGTGGAGCCCCTCACTTTACATACAAGGGAACTGTCAAAAAAAATTGCTTTGCACAGGTCTGAATCCTTGAAAACTGGATCCCAATTCTACATGATTTTTGTAGAATGATAATTCTGCTGAGGGACACGTGGAAGAAAGAGGACTGAAGAAACAAAACCAGAGGATAAGTAACTTCAGTTTAAATCCCCTGTGTCTACTCAGCACTAAATACTAAATTGAGGTCCATGGAGATGTCATCCCTCTTCTTCACCAGAGGATCTCTGTGCCTGACACCGAGTGTAGGAAGCAGTGTTGGATGAACAAACTGGAGCCAAGGAACAGGAAGTAAGAAAGCTTCCTGGCGTTTACAGTGGAATAGTAGATCTTTCAGCTTCTAGGAAGGATCTGTGGAAGAGTTGGCTGGTAGCAAGAATACTGGGAGATTTGTGCAGACTGATTAATTGAACATTTAAAAGCTTGTTTTCATGTACAGTTTACTCAATTTATATAAGCAATTACCGAATTTGCATGTACAAATGGATGCAGCTGCAAAACCTAAGGTATTTTTTTTTTCATTAGATCTACTAAATTTGAATCAGAAAATAGGTTTAAAAGTCGCATTTGGCATAGCTCTCTGCTAATGATAAACACAGCCCAGCATCCTGTACTCTTGAACAAGGTTACCGGGAAGGTCACTTACAGCAAATAAACTAATAGGATTTGAAATGCATGAAATCCTGTTTTACAGTTAAAATGCAAGAAGAGAACGGATCTTAATCACTTCCTACCTTGATCAACTCCCAACGCCTGCCTCAATGATTAGTTACATAGAAATAGGCCAGAGGAGTTCAGCAGCAATCCAGTGAAACATGTTTACAGTAATGACAATAACACACAGTTCGAGTTGTTATACAAAGTTGATGCTATTTTCTTTCCATTTTTTTTCTCAATTTCACAAGGGAGTTTAAAGGATGGGCAAGAATTTTAAGGCTGTGGTAGATAAAACTATCAAAATTTGACTAGGTTCATATTGAGAAATTTTGACTATGTCTCCCTAATTTTTCTGAGCTCTTTCTCTGGTACTGACATTTTGCACTGCATAAAAGTGGCTTCATGTATAAATAAGAAAAAGGATGTTGTTTTTAAGTACTGATTGCTTCTGAGCAAAGAGAATTTTATGGTGGTCACCTCCAAACTCTTAAACCTCTAAAATCTTGACCAGATATTGAATGTACAAGGTTATTAGTAAATACACATTCTTGGGAGTTTCTTCATGTCCTAATAGTAAGTTAATACAGGAAGCATCTATCCGATAAATTTTAATGTCATTTGTACACAGACAGGAGTGATGATCTTGGTTTTCTTTTGAGGCTTTCCAAACCAAACTGAAGTGCTCCAACATTTGTGTATTTTAAATTGTGTCAGGCATTGTAAGCTGAAAGGGTTGCTTTTCCCTCTTGTAAATCCAACATAGCTTTTTCATCCCAGATAGTTCTAACATTTTTATCTTCGTTAAAGTACATCAGACAGGGTTGAGGTGACAGAGACTCCCAACCAGATGAAACAAATCCAATAAAGTTCAACTTGTTTGAGGCATTGCCACAAAACCCAAACTGCCCTTATGAGAATATATAAGGCAATTTGTTCCTGCGAGCTAACAAGGAGGTTCTATCTTACTGTTTTTCTTGATTTATAAATTTCCTTAAAAATCTTTGACCTTGGAGTCCCATAACCTTGCCTTTAGGATTTCGTGAACTCCATGTTTCCCTCTGATGAAAGAATTTCCTATGTAGTGGAATTCAGCAACAGCCCACCTCCACAGAATGATTTGACATCCCCTAGTAGTCTATCCAGAGAAGGCAATGGCAACCCACTCCAGTACCCTTGCCTGAAAAATCCCATGGACGGAGGAGCCTGGTAGGCTGCAATCCATGGGGTCATGAAGAGTCGGACACAACTGAGCGACTTCACTTTCACGTTTCACTTTCATGCACTGGAGAAGGAAATGGCAACGCACTCCAGTGTTCTTGCCTGGAGAATCCTCAGGGATGGCGGAGCCTGGTGGGCTGCCGTCTATGGGGTCGCACAGAGTCGGACACGACTGAAGGGACTTAGCAGCAGCAGCAGCAGTAGTCTAGACATAAGTGAGGCTTAGCTGACTTCCGTGTGGAAGCACACACTCATACTCTGTATGTTAGTGTTTCACTTACATCACTGAGATTTCTCACTGCCATTGTTTCTCATAACAGTGGCTGTGTGAGTGCTCACAGGTGTGCCTGGCTTGTGTGGTCTCTGCTCATATAACCTGCAGCACAGCTCTGCAGTATAGGTAGTATGATTATCCCCACTCGACAGATGAGAAAATGCAAGTCACTTGCAGAATTCACATCTAATAAATGACTGGTTGATGATCTAGGAAACGAGATTGAAACCCACTTATCTCAGTTGCATAACCAACAACAGCTAGGGTTATACTTGGGATCACTGGATGTTAAGTCCAGGCACTACTGTTACCTAGGTTTCTGGGATTGGCTTCTGGTATATATAGTTTTTCGTATAGTAGTGTAAAAGTTAGGCTTTTTAACTGCTAAAGTGTGTCCCAACTGAAAAATCCTAAAGAGAATCTAATAAAAACAATAAAATCCATTTTTTCAAAAAAAGTTCTTTGGGCCCTTTAGATTATTATTCTGAATTTTATATCTCACCTTTAAATAATTAGATTAAAAATGTTTCACAGATTGGCTTGTATATGGTCTGCTAAGTGCTACTGCTAAGTCACTTCAGTCATGTCCAACTCTGTGGGACCCCATAGACGGCAGCCCACCAGGCTCCCCCGTCCCTGGGATTCTCCAGGCAAGAACACTGGAGTGGGTTGCCATTTCCTTCTCCAATGCAGGTAAGTGAAAAGTGAAAAGTGAAAGTTAAGTCGCTCAGTCGTGTCTGACTCTTAGCGACCCCATGGACTGCAGCTTACTAGGCTCCTCCATCCCTGGGATTTTCCAGGCAAGAGTACTGGAGTGGGGTGCCATTGCCTTCTCCAGTGGTCTATATATGGTCTATATATGGCATATGGTCTATATCTCTGTAAATCTTCTGACAGTTATACTGGCTTTAAAAGTGTATATTCTTGGTTTTAACTTACCTTATCAAAATTCTCAATTCCATTATTCCTAATTAAAGCTACTAGTTGAATTCTGAAGCACAGTGCTTGGCATCCAAACATACTTGTCCTGTCTCCGCTTCAACCCCTCATAGTGAGAAGAGCCGCACCCCGAGTTTGCAGCAGTGGTCAGCAGCTGGGTCAGATGCAGGAAGCTGCAGCCTGTGGGTGCCCTCTGAGGCAGTTCCTAATTTTAGCTTCAGCGTGTGTCTGGGAACTACATCCCAAAGTGTTTTAAAACATCTTTGCTTATCCCCTACTGCTTTCATTTACTTATACCTAGTTTAGCATCATCATTAGTCTCTTTAAAAAAGAAGAACAGAAAGAGCAGGATTGTGGTAGGCAGGTTAGAAAAAATGAGGGACTGACATTTGGAACTAATTTACATGAGGACTATTTGAATGCAACTACCTGTGACTCTATCCTACTTGCTTCTTCTCTGAAAACCATGGCCTGTGGCTATAGCCCTGGCCTCAGGCTGACACAGTCCTGATTCCTCTGCTCCCCATGGCCACCAAGGTGGCTCGCCTAGACTTCATCACAGGTCAGCCACTGCTGCTGACTGACTCTGTCCAATAGCAACTCAGAAGCGTTAAGCCTCTGGCAATTAAAATAAGGTTGTCCGTGATTCTCCTGATCTTTTGAACCAAATCCCTCTTTGAAAGGAAGCTCACCAACTATCACTCTGATGACTGCATGTAGAAATGAGCCAAGACCAAGCTTCATGGACCCAATCCATTAAATCAGCATCGATCAGATAGAGCCATTTCTTCTATATTGCCTGCAATAGAATATATTCAGAGCACTTCATATTTCACTGTAATTATCAACAAAATGATTTTCATTGAATTTCATTCCTTCTCTTAATAAAAAGAGCCTTCAAAATGAATAATACAAAATTTTCTGCTCATTTTTTATACTTATAATCCACAAAGCATTCACCGGAAAAGAAATGACCCCTAAAATTAATCACAAAGGTCATTCACTATAGGGTTAAGACACTTTTTAAAAAAAATTCTACAAAGCTTTGTGAGTTTTTCCGTGGATTGAACTATTCAGACCCCCACAAATTGTTAGTCAGTGTACGAAATGTGATACAGTTTTTTTGTTTATAGATTTTCATACTGCTTCTGAAGTGCAATTTAGAAAGCTCGAGCATATTTAGTTCATTCGCTTATAAAAAGTCTGTTAAAGTCTTGTCAAGAAGCTTTGTATAAATTGTGAAGTTTGTGTGTTTTCAAAGCTGTTTGGAGAAGTGAAAGCTGTGACAATTAGATTATTTTAATATGATGTGGTCAATGTGTTTATTCAAATTATATCTGTGAAAGAAAGATTTAAATAATCTCAGAAATATATATGTATGTATGTGTATATATATATATGTATATACACACACAAAGACACACACACAGAGAGAAAGAAACCCTATTGTAGATTTCTGACCTGAAATTCAGATTCGTATTTTGAATGATCACCTCCTGCCATCCCCTCTCCATCTCTGGTTCCATCAGTGAGTTTACTCTTCCCCACTTTCCCAGCAGATTCCCAGTTCCTTCCCAGCTCAACTCTGTCCTCTGGAGATGCTGGGACTGCACTTTCCGTGCCCAGTCGCTGACAGCTGCGTTGTTGAAGGTCACGGTGCCTCCAGGAGCCTGATAACCAAATATATTTCTTCACTTGGTTTAGTAGTTCAACCAGTCATGATTTAGTATAGAATATAACCCTGAATGTTCACTGGAAGGACGGACACTGAAGCTGAAGCTCCAATACTTTGGCCACCTGATGCGAAGAGCCAACACATTGGAAAAGACCTGATGCTGGAAAAGATTGAGGGCAGGAGGAGAAGGGGCGACAGAAGATGAGATGGTTGGATGGCATCACCGACTCAATGGACATGAGTTTGAGCAAGCTCTGGGAGACAGTGAAGGACAGGGAAGCCTGGCATGTTTCAGTCCATGGGGTCGCAAAGAGTCGGACATGACTTAGTGACTCAACAACAACAACCTTTTATAACTATCGGTTACTGATATGTATACAGTACATGTGCTTTATAATCCCAGTAAAGAATTCACCAACTTAAAGATTTTGTTTTGTTTCATTTTCCATTTACATGAAACATCCAGGCTCTATGGTTAGATTGACTGGATTCAAATAAGACTCCCACCACTAGTGCTCTGTGCACCCAAAGAATTCACTTTCTCACTGTGCCTCAAATATATATAATATCCAGGGCATTAATAGAAGCTACATGCATAGTTGAATATTTAAATGTAGGTAGGTAGATAGACAGATGTTAGGTGACAGTACAAAGAGAGAGATCATAATAATGATGAAGACATAGAGATGTACTGAATCATATCAAAGACTTCAGTAAATATTAGCTATTATTGTTGCTATTACCATCTATCATCACCATTGTCATAAGTATTTAACTCCAGGCATTCTGAAAAGCAAAATGTTAGACTGCTGCTTAGTCGCTTCAGTCGTGTCCGACTCTGTGTGACCCCATAGACGGCAGCCCACCAGGCTCCCCCGTCCCTGGGATTCTCCAGGCAAGAACACTGGAGTGGGTTGCCATTTCCTTCTCCAATGCAGGAAAGTGAAAAGTGAAAGTGAAGATGCTCAGTCGTATCTGACTCTTAGCGACCCCATGGACTGCAGCCTACCAGGCTCCTCCGTCCATGGGATTTTCCAGGCAAGAGTACTGGAGTGGGGTGCCATTGCCTTCTCCAATGTTAGACTATTATTCCCTAAATTTGAAGAATGTATTTCAGAGCAACTGAACAAGGAAATATATATATGTATACATACTGTATTATAATGTATTTATTTGTTACCTGTTTATTATATACACACATATATAAGTTCAATTGAGTTTTCCAGGCCCCTCCCTCCTAGGAATGTCTCCCATCTGCATTCTCAAAGCATGCACCCCCTCACACCCTGCCACACAGATGACCGCTCTGGGGGGGTCCTCTGAGCGTCTGTGCTTCTCAGTGGTGGTGGCAGTGTGGATGACAGTGGCAACGGAGACAAGGCTAGAAGCTGGCTTACTGAGGACTTACTGAGCACCCAGCACCGCATTCTCAGCTGTATTTTTCATCAAGTGGTTTATTCCTTTCAATAACTCTGACACAACTGCAGCACATTCTTACCTTACAAATCAAAGTGTCAAAGTTGGAGAGTCTGAGTAAGTAGGACCAGCTCAAGAAGCTGGAAGCCAGGGGCTGGAGTTTGTGTTCTCACAGAGAGACTCAAGGCAGCTGCTGGGGCTCAGCTCTGGGGCAGTGATGACGATCATGATATTTTCTATGAAAAATAAGACATAATAAATGCAGCAGCGTTAATGTTGGAGTCTTCTTGATTTTGTTCCCTGTTGGAATCAGAATATTGACCGGAACTCTCAGGCTTTAGGCAGCTCAGAAATCTCTGTCAAATTAACTGGATTCTAGTTTCAAGACTCTCTCCACACACAGACCAATCAATACATAACATGAATCATTGGAGAATGGTTATGCCTCAGCCATGAGATGGAAGTATTATGCTTGAGTGTGAAATGCTCTTTGTTCTCCAGCCAGCTCTTGTGCATTTCATGGAACAAAGAATAAATGATGTAAAATAGGACTCTAGTTTCATTTCCCCTTCACTAAGGGACCGGTGGAAATTCTTAGGGTTCTTTGTGTATTGCTCCTTTCCATCTGTGGGATGTCCTAGTGTTCTGCTGTTCCACACTGTGTCGTCCTATTGGATCTACGTTAGGCTGTCACTCGCTTGGTTTCCAGGATCTTACTCTCAACCCTGGTTTATAAATTTTCTGAAAGTTTATATTAAGTACAAACTTACCAGGGTCTCTATAGAGATTTGCTTTATACAGCGCCTTACATTTCTGTTATTACTCTAGAAGATGATTTTTCTGCTAGATGGTGATCCGATCCTTCCTGCCACCTCTCCCCAACTTTGTTTTATTTCTGCCCCACTGTGGAAGACCAGAGTTGTTCTCTTCAGCAGGACTTCTCCCCCTCAGCTGAACCTGAGGCTCCATTTGGGTAGACATTTAGTCTTCATGAAAGCTGCCTGAACATAAAGTGTTGAACATCTCATGGATGTACAGGGTTTAGTATTTATCGTTTTATGCTCAGTGAATATCATTGCAGGCCACACTCCTCCAAATGACCACTGAGTCCACCGCAGACCTGCAGGAGTCAGTCACTGGGACTGACAACCAAGTATCGTTATATGTGCTTTCCCACCAATAAATACATCTGAATTATTTAGAATCACTCTGCCAGTTAACAGCTCTTTATACAGGTCCTCATGTATGATAGGCACTATTCTGTCCTAGATCCTTAAAATGTTTACGAAACTGAATCTTTTGGCTAATATAATTTTCTGATTAACTGAGGTTTATCTAGAAATGTTTTCTTAACTGTCATTTACTCATGGAATCATAGAAGTGGAAGAAATTTCAAATCCCATTCTGGTTGGTACCCTTACAAACCTTTGAGCTGCAATGTCAGAGACCCAGCTTGACTTTGGCCTGCAGTGGGTCTTCCAAGATGAAATGTGGGAAAGTCAAGATGGGCTTTCCCTCAGGAGGTCTGGAATCTGGGACTAGGCCTATGATTTCTTCTTCTTTTGGTGGCAAGCTTCTCCCTCTGAGCCGAACCTTCATATGAGATGCGGAGTTGGCCCTTAAAATTCTGGGCTCCTAATCTTGAGATCTCATAAGCATTAAAAAAAAAAAAAGAAATAAAAAGATCTTTCACAGCTCCAGCTTAAAAGAAATCAACCTAGATGAGCCCTAGGTCCAGTGCCCACCCTCACACTAGCTCAGGGGTAGTGATGGCTGGGTGCCCAGGCACTGGTCACTCCTCCTTAAACTCTGCCAAAGCAAAGGCAGGATGTGTTTCCCCAAAGGAGAGACTGCAGGACTTAAAAAAAAGAAACTCTGCTGTTCACTTTTCATTTTGCAGTTGCTGATACCATGCACAGATATTTAAGGGGCATCTCCTGGGTTCATGTTGACCATTGGTTGCACAGCTGAGATTAGAATCTGGAGTTCTCCAGGCTCTAGGAAAAATGTGTGTGTCCCTGATGAAAGTATTTCTAAATTTTCTGACCCCCATAGAAAGAATTTAAAATGTGTTCGATGACTGGCAATCATATATGACCTTGGCTGCCCCCAGATAGTCACCTTATAGTGGTCCATGTTGAAGTATGGAGTTCTTCACTAATTGAATACCCCTTGACATTTCATAATCTTGGACACCCAAGTGAAATGAAGCTGTTTTTCTATCATTTCATTTCTCTTGTAAAATAGTAGGGAAAAAATCAGTTCAACTGTGGGTTCCAGTTAGACATTTTAAAACTTTTGAAAGATCTATGGCCCTCATTTGAACTTGGGAGCTCCTTAATAACCAGATAACATTCTGTTAACTAATAAATACACTTCCCTGCCTCTTCAGCTAATAAGCCTGTCATAGCTTGCCCCCTGTATGAAGAGGACGACAGGAGTAAACAGACTCCCAGTGAGAGGTGTGTGCTGTGCTTGTGATGAGTCAATTCGTGTCATGATCTTATTTTTAATGAGAGCATTTTCAAGAAGCTAAAAATAAGTCCATAAATGTAATACTATACGTGATATACACAAATCACCTCCATCTGGCTAATATCTAACCCCAGTCTTTGAAATGGTAATTACTGATTCTAAAAAGCAGTTGAGGAGAAATGTACAAAAAGCGTTCTTGGCATCTAATAGATGGGATCTAACTGCAAAGCTCACACCTCTACAAAAATCTTGAAGGGTGTGTAAGCAAAGGTATGTTTATGCAAGGTTCCTGGGGAGGGAAGCAGGGCTGGGGAGCAGCTGTGTGCTTATTTCTGAGTGTCCCGTTACCTTGCTTTTATTCTTAGTTTTTTCTGCTCATATCCACCAAGTGCTCTTGTCTAGTGCTCCCTAATGAGGGCTTTAAAGACAAACTGTGGGTCATAAGCATTCACTGCCCCTCAGGGAGCTGAGTGAAATGGCTCTTCTCTAATCTCCGTTCCAGTTAGGACCTGGGTCCCTGAACCCAGCCTGGGGACTGATGTCATGAGACCTGTCAACCCTATTAGAGCCACTTAATCTCTCTATGCTTTTGTTTTCTGAATTTTAAAATGTATGTCATAGAACGTAGGACAAGATAAACTCTTGCAGTTTGTGTGAAACACTGGGGCAAACACACATCGTACACACTTAAAATGTTTTTTGTACTTGATATGCCTGTGCAACAGAATCACTAGAAAAGTGCTGTAACAAGCATGTCTTTCGACATACACTGTAGACAGGATCCTCAGAAGAGCGGGAATAAGAGAGGTGTGGGAGGAGTCGACCCACATGGGTTGACAGTATGGGTCAGAGGTCAGCTAAGTCTTGCTTCAGAAACAGCAGGTACCTCACCAAGCAGGACTGCTCTATAAAAAGTAACCGAGATTGATCTTTTTTATTGCAAACTTGGTGATAATTCCAAACAATGTATAGAAGTTGCTATGAGATCATTGCATAGCAACCACATGATAAAACCTGATTGCCCCATAATTTTTTTCATCTGGAATATTCCATCTGAACTTTTAAATACACCCTCCCATGCCCTCTGAAGCTCTCCCTCACACAGCAGCAATCTGGCTCCTGAAAGAAGTGTAGCCGAAACATCCATGGTGGTTTTAGGAGATACTCGAACAGTCAATGGGGTTTATATTTCAGCCCAAAGTTTTTCCACAGTGCCCCCTGTGTTCTGGAATGTTCCATGCTGCACCAGATGTTGCAATCCAGGAGCGCAGTTTAGCAATGACCGCTGCATCATACCAGAGCTCCTTTGGCATCTCTCATTCCTGCAGTAGGAAAGCCAAGCCTCAGAATCAGAGAAAAATTATGTTCTTCTTGTTAGCAGTTTTGCAACCCTGTTAGAGTTACTTAATCTCTCTATGAGTTCATTTTCTGAATTTTAAAATGTATGTCACAGACTGTGGGGCAAGATAAACGCTTGCAGTTTGTGTGAAGCAACTGAAGCATGGTGTCCCCCTTGGGTGTTGCATAGAGCCCAGCCCCTCTGTGAGCCCACCCTGCCCCATTTCCCTTCGTGTCCATCAGAGGCTCCTCCCCTGCCGGCCCCCGGACAGCAGACTCTCGGGAGAGGGAGGTAAGGACAGAAGTGGACAGGCTCAGCCTCTGCAGGGACTTTGGCCTGTGGCCTCTGGGGGCTGCTTCCAGCCCGGATGTGGGAGCCTCCCTCTGCCTTGCGAGGACGTCCCACTTACCTCCACATCCTGTTCCATCACCTGTTTAACCAGTTTCCTGCTAAACTCTCTGCATTACAAAGTCTCAGAGTTGCTCCTGTGCTCTTGGCCCATCACCATAGGTCTGTTTCTGTGCCACACAATTAACACTTGTAGATGGCCATCCGGCTTCCAGGTGCGCAGGGCGCGCTCAGTTGGGGTGCCCCTGCCTCCAGAAGCTTCCTGGTCTTCCGGGCACAGTGCTGTCCCACCTGGGCCTTCACCCAGAACCCCACTTCTCTTCGCTGCTCCCGTGACATTAAGTACTATACAGTCAACTTGCTGTCATTTGACTTTCATTTATTTTTGTTATTTCTTAAAAACAATCCCTAGAAGGTACAAATTGTGTCTTTACATTTTTTCCTCCCTCAAAGCTATCACAGGCACCTCAACACAATATCAGAGGTTAACACTGTTGAAAAAGTCTCAGCAGTTTGTGTTTTAATTGCTGGGATGTTACTCACAACAACACAGAGGGCCTTAAAGAGATAGATGGAAAAAAATATAAAATCTTCCAGCTGAAAGAGGCACTGTGGGTAATATCATTTACTTTTTATTTTATACATGGGAAAGTAGAGATTAAGAAAAGCTGGTGAGTTTGTTTAATGACACAGAGCTCTTAAGAGAGACTCCTGCTTCCTAACCTGGTGTGCATTCCAGCAGAAGAGAGGGATGTGCGTCTCGGACTTCACAACAAGGCTGGACGTCCAGAAGGAACAGTGTTTAGTTATTGATCTTTATTCTTTTTGAAAACATTTTTTAATTTTTTTAAATTTATTTGGCTGAGTCAGATCTTAGTTGCAGCAGTTGGGATCTTTAGTTATGGCATGTGGGATCAAGTTCCCCAACCAGGGATCGAGCCTGGGCCCCCTGCATTGGGAACACAAAGTCTTAGCCACTGGATGACCTGGGAAGTCCTGGTTCTCATTCTTAAAAGTGAAAATTTATTACAAAAACAAGTCTATATGGCATTAAAAATACCTTTATACATTATTTCAAAATATCTGAATATCATACTATTTTAGGTAAATGATTGAGAAATATCTAGATGAGTTTGAAACATGACTGTGTGCCCTCTGTTCTGTTACTGTTTGAATATTTATATTTTCAAGATAGTCAATTCTGCTGTGTCATGGATCTAGTTAATACACTATCAGCATGGTTGAAATACTGATTATTTAGCGGAGGGTGGGGGGCGGGGGGAGTGGTTTTCACAATGAAAAGTGGGGAAAAAATTAAAACAAAATCATCTTGACCTCTTGGAGTGCTGGTTGTGAAGGGGCTCCAAGGGTATTCTCAGAACAAGTTGTTGGACAGGACCAGACTGAGCCGAGCAGATCTAGGATCAATTCCAAAGTTATTCCTCAATGGTGGTCCCAGACTGAAGTGAGATACTGGCATTTTAAGAAGACACAGTAATCTCAGCCATATTGTTGAGTATTGATCCCTTTGAAGCACTTCAAGTGTAGCAGACACGAAATACTTGGGCTCAGAACACCAGCAGGATCTGAGCCTTTTCCCTTGGACGTAAGATCCTCATAGGAGAGATATGAGGGAAGCACCTGGGCATCCTGGGATGTCAGTGGCACCTGCCATGACGTGGAGCATGTGGTCAGGACCCGTGGTGGGCGGTCGCCCAGCATCCTCACGATGGCCTTCAGCTGGTGCAGAACTGTCCTGTTGAGGGCAGACAGACGAGCCAGCCAGGCCACACAGCAAGGGCACGCCTGTCAGCCTCCACCCAGGGCTGGAGAAGGGAGGGCCTCTCTCCTCTCCTTCCGGCCAGCCTCCTTTCCATCTAAAAGAGTGAATTCACACAGAAATGGATATATTTGTTCTTGTTAATAAGTAATAAAAAGAGGCATCAGTTTCATCAGTATCACTTCTGATCACAAGTAAACACATGACTGGCCCTGTCAGAGAGCCCTGCAGGCAGGCTGCAGCCCAAAACAGCAGAGTGAGGTAGACAGAGGGCCTCCATACCACACTCTGGGTACCTTGCTTGGCCCTTGAAGCAACTTGTTGGGGCATTTTTTTTCCTGGGCAAGAAATGGGATCTGGTCCCCCATGTTGGCAATCTAGGAAAAATGCTGAAATTATCAACTCTGCAATAAGGAAAATGAAAACAAAACATGACTCTAGCCATTTAATTTCTGCCGAGGACACTAAAGACAGGAAGCAGAATTCTGTCTCTCAGTAGAAAGAACATGTTAAAATGAAATCAGTGTTTAGAAGTTTGTCAAGTACAGATATCATTCTGATAGCTTTGGACATCACTTTTAGATCAGCTGTTGCAACAAGATAGCTGTGGCAACAACTTTCATCTGTGCTCAAAATAGATATTTATTTAACAGTCTGCATGTAATATCAACATGCCGTGTGCAATATAAACAATAAAAGGAATTTTCAAGAAGTACCAGAGGAACTAGAAAGTCAAAACATAAAATACTTCACGCACAGAGTTTATAGGTCTACTGTGAGGGAACACGACACAAGAAAGATTTCAGGGAAAATAGCTAATTAAATGTGCAAACTTTAAAAATGTAAAGAGTGATCACTGAGTAAATTATCCATAATGCAGTCTCCCTGTGAGAGAGAACACAGAGAGTTACACAGAGAAATGGGACATTCAGTATACTCCACAGAACTGGGTGTGAAACAAAGCCACCCAGGACTGCTTCATCCATCGCGTCACGGCTGCCAGATGTGGTCACGCTTGGCTCTGGTCCCTTCTGCTCAGACACTCATTGTACCATGTGTCACTCTGAGTCACAGCTGCAGGATGGGTCCTGACCCATTTCCATAGCTCTGGGTCCCTCAAAACTCCAGTTCTCCGAGCCAGGTATACTGACATGTGACCCGAGACTAGTGAGGATGGGCCATCTCCTCACTGCAGTTCTGTGATGTGAGGAACTGGCAGATGTCGACACAGGCCCCTCAGGGGATGGTGAAATAACAGAAGACACGGAGCAGGATCTTCCTGATCTATTGCTAAACCAGTCCTCTAACTAGAGCGCCTCCTTCACAAACATGAACTTCGTACATGTCTGTGGGAGTCTGAGTTCTGCAGCACACCCAGACCCCTCAGTTCCAGACAGGCAGTTAAGGGCCTGTACGAGTGGCCCACAGAGCCCTGAAGATGAGATTCGCCTCCCATCATGTCCGCTTGCCTCCTCATGGTTCCTCCATCTCCCTCCAGCTCACCAGACGCCCTCTGTCTCAGGATTTTGCACTTGTGCTTCCCACTACTGGGAAACCACTGTCACCAGGTATTTGCCTCACTCCCTTCCTCACCACTTGAAGGACTCCCCTAAAACCTAGCTTTCCCAGTGAAGACTCCCCCCAGTGACACTATTTCAAATTGAAATTTTTTTTCAATTCTATCATTCTCCATGGTATTTATCACACCTTCAAATGCTCTACATTTTACTCATCTTGTTTGTTTTCTCCCATGCCAAATCCGAGCTCCCCAAAGGACAAGGATTTTTATGATGCCTGTCCTATGATAGGCACTTGATAAACACTTTGGTAATTTCTGTCTGGAACATATGTGTGTGTGTGTGTGTGTGCATGCTTCAGTTTCTTCCAAATAGTATGTATAAGCCCCACTTTCAGACATTTTGAACCCAACTTTTTAAGAAAAAGTCGTATTGCATGAGTTGGATAAGCTGGCTCATGGTTCTTCCTTCTAACTCACATTCAGAGGTGAAGATTTGATTCTCCAATAGGGTATATTAATAGTTACTTTCTCTAGGACAGAAGGCTGTCAAATAACCTACTGATTTCATCTTTTGATTTTCCTTGAGTGCTGTATTTTTTAAGCTCTAAAAGACCTTGGTTTCCAGGGGAGTTAGAACTTTGAATACATCATCTTTCAACTCCAGTCGCTTGGGATTTGGGGGCACATCAGGAGAGTCACAAGGGATTTGTTCAAGGTTCAGTAACCTTTCCTGTTTTATTTTTCTGGGCACAATTTGACAGATGTTTACTGAGTGCTGTGCTTGAGGCTGAAGATACAGCAGTGGGCATGACGGAAGTAATCACCCCTCATGGAGGGTGCAGGCCGTGGGGAGAAAATGAAAATAATAGAATCACAACTTCTTGTAAATGCAGCAAAGTAGAAAAATGGACTGTGATGATCTAGGCAGAGAGCCTCAGGGAGAAGTGAGCAGGAACCTGTGTGCAGTGGTCCTTGAGCCGACCTGAAACACAAAAGGATTCATTGGCCTTGAGCCTGGACCAACCCCGTGGCTATGGCCCTGATGAGTATGTTCCTCCCAGAGCCTGTGTTTTGTTGACCCTCAGGGGTCAGAGGTGAACCCACCTTCTGCAGAGATGAAGGTGCTTCCCAGAAGCTCCAGGCCAGGACGCAGCTTCCAGCTGTTGGGCTGTCTGTTAGTGCGGCTGCCTGTGTGTCTCCTCCCTGTCGTGTGGTTCTGGGTGCTGGGACATCAGCTCTCCAGTATCCCTGCCCATCTCCCTAAGTGGTTGCTGCCCGTCAGTGTTTCCTTTCTCCTCCAGCACTGTCCACTGATGGCCTTCATGTTATTAAAGTAGCCCAGGCTTAAGGTCATGAAAATCTTGAACAGAATGACATAAAACAGAGGCAGGGAACATTATAAAACAGGTGTTGAGTTGGGTAGATGTCACAAGAACCTCTGATGAGTAATTAGGAATAACAAATAGTCGGTGAAAATGCTGTATCTGACAAGTGACAAACAGCACAGGCAGAAAATCAGCCAGCTTACCAACTAATGAAGGATCATTAAGTAATTGAGTTCCCTGTGACCTTCTTGATATCCTAATACGGGGGTCAGAAATGAAAAACAGCACATATTTCAAAGACCATGAGACAACTTTGAGGGAATGGTAATGGCTTCATCTAGAGTAGTGTAGCTACATATCTTTGAGCGCGTCTTTTCTTGTGTAAACATTTGCAGGCAGTGATTAGCCTGTGCCCTCCTGTGCAGCCCATATTAACCACTCTGACAGAGCAGAACACGTTCTAGTGGGGCACAGGGTGCTCATGGCGAAAGGATTACAGCGTTCCTCGCAAGTGTTCTAAGCATCACTTTCTCCCAGAAAATTGTTGATATAAATGCATACTATCTTTGGACACGTTTTCTGTTCTTCATTTCAGATTCTTAAGAGAAAGGTACAAAGTTAATGTTGCATATTATTCACACTTATTTTCAGGTTAGCTCAATGCCCCTTTGTTTAGAAAAATAATACAAACTTTTGCTTGTAAAACAGAATTGTAACATGACTTTGCTTCCTGTCTTTGGTTTCTACTTACTGTACTAATTATAGTGTTGCTTATGCAAATATGAAAAAAATAGTTTTACTATTTTATAGCAAACCAAAGACATAACTTTCTGTTCTCTATTGAATTAATAGTACATTTATTTCCTGAGAAATGTCTGCTTATTTTCTTATGAGAGTCCCAGTAGAAATCAAGCCATCAGAATTCCATTTGAGATGGCACAATTTACTCATTTTAAAGTTCTCCATGAAAATGTTAATTCTCCAGGGATTATACAATCAAATACGCCAATTAGTGTAAGCACAGTCAAATATATGTGACATAGTTCAGGACCATTTTCACAGAAAGATATTTTTGGATCATCTCTCCCCAAATGGTTGTTTAGAACAAGCAGGTCCTCTCTAGAGCCACTCGTGTTTCCTCATAACAACCAAGACCAGGAGAAATTCGGCCTTCGAGACAAGCAGTGCCCTCACAGGAGATGTACATTTCTTTTGCTTTAGTCTGCATTTGTTCTAAAGAGATTTTCTTTCCTAACCTAAAATCAGTTATGAATTTAAGGACAAAATTTTTTAAGATCCTTTATAGTGTATTACGGGAAAAACCAGTAGCCAGCCATCAGGTGCATACACACATGCGCCTGCTGAGCCGAAGGTGTTAATGGCTGGGCTGATCAGGACTAGCCTATGAATTACTATCAGTGTGGCCCCGTGGCTGGGGGCATGAATACAGCACCGGATATCTTGCTTTCTATTCCAGGGTTTACCACTTACTAGCTGTGTGATCACAGGCAAGCTACCCAACTTCTCTGTTCTTCAGCTTCTTCATAAAAAGTTAGACATACTAGTTGTAGTTATATCACAGAGCTCTTGTGAAAATTATATGGAGATAATACTTAAAGCACAGCCGAACTCTAGCACATATTAAGCACTAGATAAATATTAGCATTTATGACTTTTGGGGGACTCTGAAGACCTAACCTGAAGTATGAATATGAGTCAATGTAAAAGTATGTTTACATTGTTTCCTCTGAATTAACTATCTTTTGGAGCCTACCACGTTCACAGAGTGTCTGTCTGGTTTTACAAGTCATCAGCCAAAGTGGAACAATATCTTCCCCAGTGTAACCTTATCCCCTCCCTCACCACCGCCTCTAGACAGCTGGGACCTCTAGAATGACCTAGAAAAGACAAAGATCAAACCAACTGTGAGTCGCTAGGGAAGCTTTCATATCCTAGTAAAATAGACAGCTCAGGAAAGAACAAAAGGACATTTAAAGGAGATGTGGAAAGAGTAGCGCTGAACGAGGAAGAAATCACTTCCCCTCGACATGTAGGAGGAAGGAACATCTGCTGTCCATCAGAAGTTCAAATCCATGTTTCTTCTTCCATATTCACGGGGAAAAGTCCTCTAGGCATCAGCAGTCAAGACTTCCGGCAGCCAAGACCTGCATACGGCACTGATGAATAGTCAGGAATGGAAAACACGGCAACTGAAGGGCTCCAGAAGTTCAGAAGGTGACTTGAACAAAATGAAATCCAATCACTATCAAAAAACAAAGGAGGAGGCTCTCTCAACATTCCTCTGGTGGTGCGTGCAAGCTGTATCCCTCCATATTTAAATGGTAAGTATTTATAAATGTGATGCTTGTCAACATGGATATGTTTCCATGAAAATGTTTCCCTCTCTGACTTCTCTGATTGGAGTCTTTGCTAGCCTACACTCCCAGCCTGTGGACCCCTTGGTTTCTGTTCAAGTCCCAGTTCAAATGCCCCCATAATACGATCATAGTATACTGTGATCCTGACTTTAATCTGCAGTCCCTCAGTAGCAGCCCCACCCCATACAATTTTTATGACATCCCACTGGGTAATAAAGGTATTTGTATTCCATATACAAATGATTGTCCTAACCTCCCAGGTGGACAGCCTGGGAGCAGAAATGTCTGACTCACTGATGTAAATTTCACAACTCCATCAGAGCACCTGAGTAGACACTGCAGAGTTACGTAAATGCCCTTGTTAGAAGTATATGCTGCTGCTGCTACTGCTGCTAAGTCGCTTCAGTTGTGTCTGACTCTATGCGACCCCATAGACGGCAGCCCACAAGGCTCCCCCGTCCCTGGGATTCTCCAGGTATATAGATATTAATAATTCCCTGAATCTCAGCTGAAGGTGAAACTCAAGGTTGTTTATGAGAGAGAGAGAAATATTCGATGCCTCATGTTTAGCTGATGATGTGAGAAAGTAACAATTTCAGCCAGAATAGAGAAATTGATACAAAGCATTAGACAAAAGTGAAGATGAAATGACACGGAGTATGGGGCTGATGAGAATCAACTGAGAGATTCATTGCTGAAAGAGGCACTCAGCTGACGGTAGGTGAGCTCCACCTCGTCACTGGGAACAAATACCCAGCATGAAATAGAGAATCAGAGTTAACAAGGCAGTACGCTAACAAGCAGAGAAAAATTATGTGCAATGCTTGAGGGGATAATAGGATTGGAAAAGAGAAACTGAAAGAGAAAGCGAATGAGGCAGAGAGGAGCTGTATAACAATTGTATCTGCAGTAGTTTAAGGGGTAACTTCTGCGTGTATGCAAGACAAAAATAGCACACTCTTAGGACTGGAAGTTATGAAGAGTGAGAGGGACTGGGCCAAACTTTGAACAGCAGGTCCACCTGTCAGACTGTCTCTTCAGAGTTGCCCCTTGGGACCTGCACTCAAGCAAAGCTCAGAGATGCAACAGGGAGAAGAGGCATGAGGTCCCATTTATCTTATCTCCTCCAGGGTGAGAACATCCACAGGGGCAGGGTTCTGGGCCAGAAATAAACCATCTTACTGAGATTCAAAAAAAAAAAAAGACCAGAGATTACCAATTTCACTTGGACATTTTCAGGAGTGTCTGAATCATTAGGGACTGAATATTTCCAGATCACCTGGACCTTGACAGCAGCCAGGACTGCCCCCCACCATTCGCATTGTCCCCACGGTGCTGCCAACTTTCCCCTGTACCCCTATGCGCTCTTCCCACCTCATGTTCCGGGCACTCAGGGTTTTATACCCTTGGATCTCAAACCAAAACCCATCTTTATTTGTGATGATTCACTTTCCATTTCTCAGCACTGGGGTGGCCTTGCACACTTCCCTGTGTAGACATTCCAATCTCCTTGCTTTACCTCAAGCCCACCACTTGACGCTCCTCTCTCATGTCCTTAAAGGATCACCTCAAGTTCAAATCAAGGGCAGGTTCAGTCTGCTCCTGCCCAGAGGCGCTCAGAGTTCTCAGCTGGTGGGATTGGTGTTTGTGGGGGATGCAAGGAGTGCTGTGTGACCCCACAGCCATGGGGTGGCAGCGACCATTGTCCAGATCGCTGGTGGCACAAAAGAGCTTCTCATCTCCGGGGTATTTACAGCCCCTGAGTCACGTGGCCCAGAGGTCTTCAGGAAGCTTCCTGTGATGGCATCTGAATAACCAGGACGGCCTCATCTCAGAATCCTTAGCCTGACTCTACCTTCGGAGACTTTCCCCACGGGAGATAACATTGTGTGATGACAGTAATACTGGCCTCACAGCACAAGTTGTGAAGTTTTCCTCCTCGTCTCTTTTTTGGAAGAGTTTGAAAAAATTTGTGTTCTCTATTACATATTTGGTTGAATTTATCAGTGAAGCCAACTGGGTCTGGGTTTCTCTTTTTAAGGTAGTTTTTGATTACTAATTCAATTTCTTTGTTTTGTCTATTCAGATTTTCTATTTCCTCTTGAGTCAGTTTCAATAGTTTACTTCTTTCTAAAACCATGTCACATGGTTTGAGTTAGCTAATGTGTTGGCATGCAGTTGTTCATAAGCAGTCCCTTATGATATGTGTTATTCCTGGAAGATGGTCAAGAAGATTCCTGTTTTATTTCCAATTTTAATAGTGAACTTTTTTTCTTCTTCACTCTAGCTAAAAATCTGTCCATTTCATTGTTTCTTTCCCATAACTGCCTTTTAGTTTGCTGGTTCCCTATTGTTTTTCTATTCTGTTTCATTAATTCCCACCCTAATTTTCATCATGCTCTTCCTTTGTTTCACCTTAAGATTATTTTGCTCTCCATTACCCTGTGTCTTAAAGTGAAAGATTAGGTTATCAGTTTAAGATCTTTCTTTTTTAATGTAAGCATTTATGTATAAATTTCTGTTTACATACTGCTTTGGTTGTATCCCATAATTTTTAACATGTTGTGCCCTCATTTCATTGATTTCATAGTTTTTTTTAAACCATTAAAGTATTCAGAAACTTCTCTTGTGATTTGCTGTTTTATCCATTGGTTATTTAAGAATGTCATAGTCAAAGCTATGGTTTTCCCTGTGGTCATGTATGGATGTGAGAGTTGGACTGTGAAGAAGGCTGAGTGCCGAAGAATTGATGCTTTTGAACTGTGGTGTTGGAGAAGACTCTTGAGAGTCCCTTGGACTGCAAGGAGATCCAACCAGTCCATTCTGAAGGAGATCAGCCCTGGGATTTCTTTGGAAGGAATGATGCTAAAGCTGAAACTCCAGTACTTTGGCCACCTCATGTGAAGAGTTGACTCATTGGAAAAGACTCTGATGCTGAGAGGGATTGGCGGCAAGAGGAGAAGGGGACGACGGAGGATGAGATGGCTGGATGGCATCACTGACTCAATGGATGTGGGTCTGAGTGAACTCTGGGAGTTGGTGATGGACAGGGAGGCCTGGCGTGCTGCCATTCATGGGGTTGCAAAGAGTCAGACGCAACTGAGTGACTGGACTGAACTGAACTGTGTAATAGTCACATATGTATGAGTTTCCCAAATTTCTTCCTGTTATTAATTTCTGACTTCAAGCCTTTATGATCAGATAACATACTTTTTTATGTTTCAGCATTTTAAATTTATTGAAGTTGGTTTTATGTCCTCCTATGGTCTGTCTTTGAGGATAATGCATATCCTTATGTTGTCAGGTGTTTTCTGTAGGTGTCTGCTCTGTAGAGTTGGTCATCAGTAAGCTGTTAGTATTTCATTATTAAGCTCTATGTGTCTCTGGAGGATAATAATGGCAAAGACTGGATCCAACTGCAAAGAACTCATAACTACCTGGAAAAGTGAATATTTGAGAAACTGATGTACAATAAGCACAGTAGCCACAGGACTGGAAAAGGTCGGTTTTCATTCCAATCCCAAAGAAAGGCAATGTCAAAGAATGCTCAAACTACCACACAATTGCACTCATCTCACACACTTATTAAAGTGATACTCAAAATTCTCCAAGCCAGACTTCAACAGTACGTGAACCATGAACTTCCAGATGTTCAAGCTGGTTTTAGAAAAGGCAGAGGAACCAGAGATCAAATTGCCAACATCTGTTGGATCATTGAAAAAGCAAGAGAGTTCCAGAAAATCATCTACTTCTGCTTTATTGACTATGCCAAAGCCTTTGACTGTGGGGATCACCACAAACTGTGGGAAATTCTTAAAGACATGGGGATACCAGACCACCTGACCTGCCTCTTAAGAAATCTGTATGCAGTTCGGGAAGAAACAGTTAGAACTGGACATGGGAAAATAGACTGGTTCCAAATTGGGAAAGGAGTACATCAAGGCTGTATATTGTCACCCTGCTTATTTACCTTCTATGCAGAGTACAGCATGAGAAATGCTGGACTAGATGAAGCACAAGTTGGAATCAAGATTGCTGGGAGAAATGCCAATCACCTCAGATATGCAGATGACACCACCCTTATGGAAGAAAGCAAAGAAGAACTAAAGAGCCTCTTGATGAAAGTGAAAGAGGAGAGTGGAAAAGTTGGCTTAAAACTCAACATTCAGAGAACTAAGATCATGGCATCTGGTCCCATCACTTCATGGCAAACAAATGGGGAAACAGTGGAAACAGTGACAGACTTTATTTTGGGGGCTCCAAAATCACTGCAGATGGTGACTGCAGCCATGAAATTAAAAGATGCTTACTCCTTGGAAGAAAAGCTGACCAACCTAGGCAGCATTTTAAAAAGCAGAGACATTACCTTGCCAACAAAGTTCTGTCTAGTCAAGGCTACGGTTTTTCCAGTAGTCATGTATGACGTGAGAGTTGAACTACAAAGAAAGCTGAGTGCTGAAGAATTGATGCTTTTGAACTGTGGTGTTGGAGAAGGCTCTTGAGAGTCCCTTGGACTTCAAGGAGATCAAACCAGTCAATCCTAAAGGAAATCAATCCTGAATATTCATTGGAAGGACTGATGTTGAAGCTGAAACTCCAATACTTTGTCCACCTGATGCGAAAAACTGACTCATTGGAAAAGACCCTGATGCTGGGAAAGATTGAAGGTGGGAGGAAAAGGGGACGACAGAGGATAAGATGGTTGGATGGCATCACCGACTCAATGAACATGAGTTTGAGCAAACTCCGGGAGTTGGTGATGGACAGGAAGGCCTGGCGTGCTGCAGTCCATGGGGGGAGCAAAGAGTTGGACATGACTGAGCCACTGAACTGAACTGAATTGTACAATGAAGGGTAATGTTTGTGTTAGAAATTTTGAGTAGAGAAAAATTGTTCAGAAGTGTCTGATAAACTGAGAAATATGGTATTTGAAGGACAAAAGATTTTAGGGGAAGAGGGATTTGAGCTGTGTGCATCAAAGATGGGTAGGACTTGCCTGAGGTACGACCACAGAAGAAGTAGATATAAGCCATTAAGAGTAATAGGAGTTAGAAACTGTGTGGTTAGTACAAATCAAACTTGAGAATTGTAGATTAACGGAGTTGACAACTGGAATGCAAATAAAAGGTAAAGTGATGGAGAAAGGGTAGACAGGAAATTTAGAAATACAGTGAAGACTGTGTGAGTGGTTGGTCATCAGTCATGTGATGGACTAGCGTGACTCCCAACCACTTCTTATTTGATGGTGCCATATTTCGTGTCATATCTTTTCTCTTGTGCCCTTTTTTACACTTGGCTTGATTAATGCTCAGATTATTGCTTAAAATCTCTGTTACCCACCTGACCTCAAAAGTTATCTGTTTTTAAGTAACGCTGTTAAGAAGCCTAAACCCCCACTTCCAGTCTGAGGGGGCATCCACATTCTTTCTCCTATGCTCTTCAATCTATCAACACTGATTTTATTGAATAGCTACGAAACCACCAATAATTGATCATTTTGACTTGCAAACACATTAATTTCACATGGCTCAATTTAATATGCTCCTTTCTTGGGCAGTTCCAACACATAAAGCCCTAAAATATTCATCCTTGTTGAGGATTGAGCCTTTCCCTGCATTTCTTTATCATTAGATTGGGGCTGCCCATCACACAAAGGAGCTGTGTGATTTTATTAGTTATAGGAGATAAAGGCACACAATCTTGGGTTCTCCTTCCATCCAAATCCTCTGATTTACATAATAGATTCATTCCAAATTGTTTCTATTTGTCTCTCAACACAGCATGCTCCATATGGAGGCCTAATGAACACATTAACAGAACCTGTGGTGATCCATTTGTAAAGGACAAATTGGTTCCTCACGAGAAGAATCATTCCAGACATATATCTACAAGTTCACACACACACAGCCCTGTGGATGAACATAGGCCATACCCATTTTAGGCAGATTTAATGTCTTAAAATCCAAAGTAGTATTTTCTTTCTCCTTTAATCTGAATTTACTTACACTTGAAGTAAAGAAGAAAAGCTGTTTCTAAAATGTTAGCTTCATTACATTTGCTTTATTAACTCAAGTAATTCTTGATACTTCTATGCCACATAATTTATATGTATTACATAATGTGTATACATATAATATGTAGTTGATACTATTTCCAAGATTTCTTCCTGTTGTATATGGTAAGAAAATTTCGACCTGTAAATCTGAATGCATGTACACAGCTACATTTGGTTGAATATATTAGCAAAAAATGGAATGCTGAGATGAAAATGTGTTCTAATGAATGGCCTCACATAAACTCTTTCTGAAATGACAAGGTAGACAAATCACTTGGCCTGCTCTTGAATTTCTTTGTACTGAAACCAACAGCACCATTCTACTCACAGAAACATTGATTGTCCTAGTGTTAAGGGAAAAACATAAAAACCAGGTTTTAAATCATTCAGAACTAGAGAAAAGTGACTGTCTTTTGTGTGTTTCCTCAAGATTGCCTCGTATTTTAGACATTTTTCAGCTGCTGTATTGTGGATATATATTGGTTAAAATTGTTTTTTCTATTTGAGTTCCTATGAATGAGTCTAAAAAGGTATTTTGTATGTAGTTGAGGATCTATAACCCTGAAAGGTTCATGAATCTCCACCTTCTTCAGAGCTGGTCAGTAGCAGAGTCGCCTCTGGAATGCTAGGGTCTTTGCACAGGCCTCTCTCTCTCTCTTTCTCTCTGTCCACACGAATCCATGTCTGTGTCTATCCCTGTACCAGTATCTATAAATGGAGATATGAAATGATGGTTCGTTTTCTTTGTGAATTTGACTGGGCCACGGGGTGCCCAGACATTTGGTTAAGCTTTGTCCTACGTGTGTCTGTGAGGTGCTTGTGGACGAGGTGAACAGCTGGTCAGTAAACTGGGCACTGCAGATGGCCCTGCTCCGTGTGGGTGGGCCTCCCGCAGGTACTAAAGGAAGGCCTGCACAGAGCAGAAGGACTGAGTGAGCAGGCGCTCTCTCCTGCCCGTCGTTGCGCTGGCTGTTGGGCTTCTTCCAGCCTTTGACTCAGACTCTCAGACTGAAATCACAGTGTAGGCTCTCCTGTGCTCCAGCCTGCAGACTGCAGACCCTGGGACTCCCGTGTCCATGAGCGCTGAGCCAATTCTTACAGCAAATACATTCCGTATGTTTGCGTGTGTGCCTAGTAGGTGTGTGTGTGTGTGTAGTGTGGACATATGTATGTAAATGTTCGTATTGTGTGTACATGTGCACAAACGCCTCGTGCATGTACACACACCCCCCCAACCCGAGCCCCTGAGAGGGTTAGGACACACTCCCTGAAGTCCTTGCTAGTTTGAGGAGGAACGCTGTGAGTCGTCATCCACAGAGACCCAGGACACTAAATGTGATGGTGACAGTCCATCACTCAGGCCTGGAATGTGACACGTGTACTGCCGGCTGGTTTGGGCCTCTGAGCTTTTACAACAAACATAACTTGAAAGTTAATCTCATATTTTTTCCCTTTAAAAAAAGTCAGCAGTTATGACACTCATTTATGCAGTGTTTTCTCTTCACTGTTGTCACAGATTCTGCCACTCTTCCTGAATACTGTCTCCGCGCTGTGTTGCTAGGCAATTCCTGACTTGACTGGATTTAAATAAACACGTGGACGAACGCAAGTGACTGCATCCTCCAGAAAAAGCCAGCAGCCTCCACCACCGAGCTCTCCTCATGCCACACTGAAGCCACAAGGGCCCCTTCGACACATTTGGAAAAGTTATTTTTTTTTAATTTGATATGGAAACAGTGGTAAGATTTTTAAAATTGTAAAATATAAAAGGATATATTTTAATAAAAAATTGGAATTTTGCAACTAGTGATGGCTCATCATATCCTATCCCAAGAAAAATTTTAGTGCTGAATCTTCTTTATTAAACTTGACTTGCATTTTCAATGAAACTGATATTAATACCTTTAATTGGTATTCAGCTATTTTACTAATATTTCATGGGAATGAAATTTCTTATAGAGAATATCTAATGTCTTTAGACCTCAGAATTGGTTGTTCAAAAGTATTTGCTAGAGACATATGTGAAAATCCTCAGCTAGACATATTATGGAGAAAATGTAGTTCTTGCTCCAGAAAATTATAGTTGAATCTTGTTATACTCATTCATATTTCACAGAGAACATGGCTTCATTTTATGGGTTTTTTTTTCTATCTAAATAACATATGCTTGTTGTAAAAAGTAAATAAAATAAAAAGAAAGTAAGAAACAGAAATAACAATAAGAAAGAAAATATTAATCCATAAAAAATCTGACCCCTGACATGAAGAGGCCATCCTTGGTTGATGTGTCCTGCTCTGCATACGTGGGCATCCATGGAAACAGGGTCACACCGTCACACTATTGCAGCAAATATGCCTTCCCACTTTAAGCCCTCCCCAGCAAAGGCAGTTCCCCCAAACAGGTGGACACTAAAGCGTAGATTCAGCTGCCAGACGACCCAGAAGGCAGTGGGGCCCCTGGGCCATCTCAGCCTCAAACAATCGGAGCTGAGCACACCCACATTTTAACAATGAAGGAGGTGAGGGACCATGTCTCTCGGGAGTCCTTCACTTCTGCCTGGAAGAGGGGTCACTCTCGCAGGTTCTCCCAGGCCCTAAAGTCAAATCAACTAGATAAATTAGATGAAATAAGAACGCCTTCTATTTGTAAGTGCTATGAATGTTTCAAAGTGCTTTCCAGTTCATTAGCTTTACACAGCACCTCTCTAAAATCAGAACCCTGGAGAGTATTAGAAGAAACAGAAGTGGAGACCAATGCCCTCCCTCTGCTCAGGGAGGCCTGGTTCTGGTGTCACTCACCCACGTGCAGTCCCAGGGCAAGGAACCCAACACCTGGTGGCCCTCAAGGAGCGTTTGGTGGAGGAGGGACAGATGGAGTGAATGGACACAACCTGATGGACATCAGACGCACATAAACTGTCACCACTCCTACCCCACCTGACCCCCACGCCCTCCAGTCTCCCCAGGGAGGCGCAAGATACAAAGAGATGCAAAAACACTGGCATCTGTAGATTCTCATGTGAGTGGACAAAATCAAGTTAAAGAAGGAGGAGCTGTGCCCTAAATCACTGCAGATGGTGACTGCAGCCATGAAATTAAAAGACACTTGCTCCTTGGAAGAAAAGTTATGACCAACCTAGACAGCTTATTAAAAAGCAGAGACATTACTTTGCCAACAAATGTCCGTCTAGTCAAAGCTATGGTTTTTCCAGTAGTCATATATGGATGTGAGAGTTGGACTATAAAGAAAGCTAAGCATCAAAGAATTGATGCTTTTGAACTGTGGTGCTGGAGAAGACTATTGAGAGTCCCTTGGACAGCAAGGAGATCCAACTAGTCCATCCTAAAGGAAATCAGTCCTAAATATTCATTGGAAAGACTGATGCTGAAGCTGAAACTCCAGTACTCTGGCCACCTGATGCAAAGAACTGACTCGTTTGAAAAGACCCTGATGCTAGGAAAGATTGAAGGCGGGAGGAGAAGGGGACAACAGAGGATGAGACATGGCATCACTGACTCAACGGACATGAGTTTGAGTAAACTCCGGGAGTTGGTGATGGACAGGGAGGCCTGGCATGCTGCAGTCCATGGGATCATAGAGTCAGACATGACTGAGCAACTGAACTGAACTGACTGACTGAGCAGAGGTCACACACAGTCGCAGACAGCTTCCTTTTACTGTCCTGAGGTGAGGTGTCCAGAGTGAGGCGGTGTACTACTGTCGCAGGGCCCATGGTGGAATCCTGGCTCGCCTGCAGGGGCTCATCCTGGAGTCTGCTCTGGAAGCTTCCTGCGTTTGCCTGGCACCCTAACTTTACTGGTCACAGCAGATGCAAGTTGGGGATAGGACGCTTAAGAAGAACATCATAGAAACAAAATATTGTTTGTGACCGGAAAGGTTCACTCAGCTCTGACAGAGTGGTACAGAATGCTTCATGGGAGCAACAGTGGGTCTTAGTTATCAGGAGAAATGTCAGTGGAAGAAGATTTTAATCATGAAGTGAAGCCTTTTTTTTTTTTTCCTTTGGATTTGTTGCTTCCCAAAAGAAAGTGTGCAACAAACTTAGGAAGAATTTATGGGGCATTTCCCACATCATATTTTATGCAAATTGTAATCATTCCATATGTTGTTTGGCTTGTTTATGAAGTTTGAGGGTAACTATTTAGAAAAATGCATGCCTAATGGGATCTGAAAAAGCTTATGCTTTTAAAGAGAAATCCATATGACACTGCTAACAGATACATTTTTCTAAGATATAGATTCTCTCTGTAAGTAATATCTTCCTCCATAAGCTGATTCTCCTTAACCACCTTGGCTTTGGTTTTATATTAAAAAGGCAAGCTATTTCATTGTCTGAAATAGGAGTTAGATTGAGTAGTACATTTGGTTATTCCTTTCTGTTCAAGTTTGTTGCAAAAAAAAATCTTAGGTTATTTTTATCAGTGTTTATCATCAGTTGTACTAACATAAGAAATGTTATGGTTTTTTAAAGAAAAGCCTGATCTTTATGTATCTAATTGCACTAAAAGATAACTATCTTTGCATCAGTGTGCCAGCCAACCAAATGTATAGTGAGAATCATAGTGAAACAACTTGGACTCCACCCGCTTCCCAAAGCTGAAAGTGTGTTTTATTATAAATCCATACGTTCTGGAGTTGGTGCCTAGAGAAACAGAGGAGAAATGGCAAAAAAAAAAACATGATTGCCCTGCTTCTTCAGTTCCATCACGGGCAGTTCCATGGGCCTATGTGGGCTTTGGGCTGATTTAAGGCGGAGCAGGATGGGGCTGAAGTCCCAAAGACCTGGAAGTCAAAGCTTACATGGCAGAACAATGTCATTCCTTTAGAAGCAGAAGCTGTCAGTGTTGGGAGCTGAGGACAGAATGTGACTGTGTTTGGAGATGGGTTTTTAGAGAGGTGAGGAAGGTAAAATGGGGTCCCTGGAGTGGGCCCTGATCCCATAGAACTGGTATCCTTATAAAAGGAGGAGAGGACACAGACCTGCACAGAGGGATGACCACGTGGGGACACGGGGAGAAGACGGGATCTGCACGCCCAGGAAACTGGCCTCAGGAGGAACCTGCCCTGCAGACACTTCTGCTACAGATGCCCCACCTCCAGGACTGGGAACAGTGACTCCCAGTCTGAGCTCCTGCTCCTGGGGTGTTTTGCTAAAGGAGCCTGAGCTCACTGACACAGGGGTCAGTGGTGGGCTGTTGTCCATAGGGTCGCACAGAGTTGGATACGACTGAAGCGACTTAGCATGCATGCATTGGAGAAGGAGAATGCATTTGAGGGGGCTCTGTGGGCTCAGAGGGATTCTACCAGGACAAATTCCCTGCGAGGTGTAGCTAGGAGCAGCTTCCTGGTGGGTGACCCAGATCCCAGCCTCCAGAGGGGATCGACGGGGCCCTATCTTCTTGGTCCTTAGAGGTTTACAGATGTGCATGGAGCATAATGTGGGAAGTTCTGCTTCCCTTTCTGCCTCTGTAGACCTGCACTACTTACTGACCATAAGAGATGATGCGGATACCTGCACTACTTACTGACCATAAGAGATGACGCATCCGTGGGAGCAGAGAGGAGAACCCTGAGTGACCACAGCTATGAAGCATAAAGCACAGCTACCGATGGCACCGGTATCCATTTAGAACAAAAGTGCAGCCTTTCCACGGTGTTCAAAGGTTTTAGCTGTGGCTCTGAGTCAGAAAATAGGAAATAAAAATAAATCAGGATTACTATTTGGGGGTACATTTTATGCATATTTTTCTGACTCTGTGCAGACTAATTTTTTTCAGTCACAAGATTTGAAAATGTCTTTTGGAATGCCAAGAGGAAGGCAAGATTTTATTCTCAGATATCAATCAGAATCGCTCCAACTTTTTAGTTATTTTGACTAATATCGCAAATATTTTCTTGGTATGGAAAAATAATCTCTATATTTCTGCTGCTGTTGCTGTTTAATCTCTTCAGTCGTGTCTGACTCTGTGCAACCCCATAGACAGCAGCCCACCAGGCTCCTCTGACTCTGGGATTCTCCAGGCAAGAATACTGAAGCAGGTTGCCATTTCCTTCTCCAATGCATGCATGCATGCTAAGTTGCTTCAGTCATGTCCAACTCTGTGCAACCCCATGGACAGCAGCCCACCAGGCTCCTCTGTCTACAGGATTCTCCAGGCAAGAATACTGGAGTGAGTTGCCATTTCTATATTTCTAGGTAGCAACTTTAAGAGCTCCTATAAATGACAGACAAGAAATATACATGTTCCTTCCAATGAATTTTTACAAATGTCAAACTTTGATCCTCCGTTTGTGCTGCTCCTGCTGCTAAGTTGCTTCAGTTGTGTCTGACTCTGTGCGGCCCCATAGACGGCAGCCCACCAGGCTCCCCGGTCCCTGGGATTCTCCAGGCAAGAACACTGGAGTGGGTTGCCATTTCCTTCTCCAATGCATGAAAGTGAAAAGTGAAAGTGAAGTCGCTCAGTCATGTCTGACTCTTAGTGACCCCATGGACTATAGCCTACCAGGTTCCTCCACCCATGGGATTTTCCAGGCAAGAGTACTAGAGTGGGTTGCCATTGCCTTCTCTGGTCCTCCGTTTACCTTTTCTTTATTCTAGTGCTGAAGAAAGAGAAATAAGGTTTATACAATAAATGAAGATCTTCATCCATGAGATTTCTTACAAAAACGAGTAAGGAGAAGCAGTAACAGACCTTTCAAAATACATCAGAACAAACATATTATTTTCCAACACTGAGTAACAATTTCTAATTTCTTGGCAGCTAAAAGTAATATGTATTTATTGTCTCAAATTTCCCATGATTGGATCTCAGGGAACTGCAACAGAGACATCAGATACTCTGCAGTCTCACCTGCTACTTGAGCTTTTCTCCCTGGTCCTTGGGGTTGTTGGCAGAAGTCAGCTCCTTGCAGCTCTGGAGATGGAGACCCTGAGTTTTGCTGGCTGTCACTGGCAGGGGCTGTGATATCATGCTCTTTGCTATAGGCCATGTGACCACAGGTCCCACCTGTGCTCATAGGGAATAGACTCCATGAGGTCATCAAGACACCTCCTCAGCAGGGAAAGGGAGCCCTGAGGATTGGGAAAAACATGTAATGCAACCAGAGGTGAGTTCCTGAAAACAGCTGGGTAAGCATTATACAGGCAGAAAATGATACTTTACCAATTATGCCCAAAGAAAACTCATTTGCAAGTACAGATGATAACCATACTGTTTTTCTTTTGTGTCTTTATTTCCAGTGCAGCCCTAACCCTTCAGTGTATTGTTTAGAATAATGAGAGGATTTATAAATGTATACATTCATTTACAAGCTTCAAACACGGAAAGAGTAGTTGTATCATGGATAAAAAATCATTTGGGTGTGTAGAGCATCTTTTGCTTAAATATCAATGAAAATGTTAACTGTTTGGTTGATTCTATCAATAGCAAAACATTTTGGGACTTGGGGATGGATTCTGGAAGGCAGATAGGTCAGTTCAGACTCAGAAACGCCCAGGCTGACCAGGAGTGAGGCTATCCCTCTACCCTCAGCAAACTGGGGAAAGAGCTGCTATCCATCTCTGTTTCCAAAGAGCTTGCTCAGAAAACTCCGTGGTTCATGAGACAGACACTGAGGAAGAGAGTCTGGTGCTGGGAGCTGTCCCAGGTGCTGAAGCCAGAGCAGGACACAGAGCAAGGGACTCGCCCCTCTCTCCCCACACAAACTAGACAGCGTATTAGAAAGCAGAGATATGACTTTGCCAACACGGGTCTGTCTTGTCAAAGCTATGGTTTCTCCAGTAGTCATGTATGGATTTTGAGAGTTGGATGTTAAAGCAAGCTGAGCGCCGAAGAATTGATGCTTTTGAACTGTGGTGTTGGAGAAGACTCTTGAGAGTCCCTTGGACTGCAAGTAGATCCATTCAGTCCATCCTAAAGGAAATCAGTCCTGAATATTCATTGGAAGGGCAGATGCTGAAGTTGAAACTCCAATACTTTAGCCACCTGATGCAAAGAACTGACCCATTGGAAAGACCCTGATTTAAGGGTTTTTGTTTTGTTTTGTTTTGTGTTTTTTGGAAAGGAAAGATTGAAGGCAGGAGGAAAACAGAATGACAGAGGATGAGATGGTTGAATAGCATCACTGACTCAATGGACATGAGTTTGAGTAAGCTCCAGGAGTTGGCGACAGACAGGGAAGCCTGTCATGCTGCAGTCCATGGGGTCACAAAGAGTTGGACATGACTGAGCAACTGAACTGAACTCCCCCCTCAGGGAGCACTGCTGTGAGAAGAGGCCGATAAGGAGCCAGTGTGTACATGCAGAGTGCTGACAGGTGAGAGAGAGGGAGATAGATGTATAAGGAAGGGTCCAACTCACAGACAGGACAGTGCAGAGGGCCTTCCTAGAAGGGGAAAGGAAGCCAGGCCCAGCTGGGGCTTGTTCCAGGTGGATGTGTCAAGGATCCAGGGGCTGAAATGTGGGGGCAGAGAGGATGGAGGGAACCACAGGAGAGATGCTGCATGAATGAGGGGCTCAGACCTATTCAGAACATTAAGAGGTTATGGGGAAATGGAAGTGGAAACAGATGGACACCAGAGAGAGAAGAGTGGACCCTCACCTGGCACTGGGAGGGGTGGAAGGAGGGTCCAGCCCTCAGAGAAGCTGTGGCCTTGAGCAGACCCTGTTTCAGCCCACCTGGGAGAGCCCTGGGGAGGACTGAGATCCAAGATTTTGCTGACCTTTGACTCACAGTTCTGTGGGCCAAAGTTGCAGGATTATATGAATATATTTTAATTTATTTTATTTTTATGTATTTATTTTTTGGGTGAGCTGGGTGTTCATTGCTGCTTGTGGGCTCTTCTCTAGTTGTGGTGAGGGGGTGCTACTCTCTGGTTGTGCTGTACAGGCTTCTCACTGTGGTGGCTTCTCCTGTTGTAGAGCACAGGCTCTAAGCACATGGGCTCAGTGGTTGTGGTGCACAGGCTTAGTTGCTCCACGGCATGTGGGATTTTCCTGGGCAGGAATCCAACCAGTGTCCGCTGCATTGCAAGGCAGATTCTTAACCACTAGACCACCAGGGAAGCCCCTGGATCATAGGAATTGAGGAAGAATGTGAACTGGGTTCAGGAAAGAAGTTGATAAGGGCACAGGAGGAGGCAGGGCCTCAGGTCCTGGGTACTCGGTTTCCAGGATCCTAAATGATGGTATGTCACTGACAGCTGGTTATGACTGTTGTAGGTCACATTTCTCTGGTGTAGTCATTGCACAACTCCCTGGCTTATTTATATCCCTTCCCCCTACAAACCAAACCTATTCTCTTCTTTCAGCCTCCACTACTGCAAAGAAAATTTCCCCTATTTCTATCCAAAAGTGATCACTCTCTCATATTTTCACAGCACTGTCTTGTATTTTAACTCAATCACATTCTTCCTTTTCTAGTTTCTGTCCATGGGTGCATTGTATCTCTTCCAAGCTCACTGACATCTCCATAAAGCTTACCATGGTGCCTTTCCAATAGGAAGCACTTACTGAATTAAACATTGATATGGAAACCTGTCACATATTTAAATAGAATAATATAGTTAGCATTCAGTTACCATGTAAATGCAACTTAAATTTAGGTTGTCCTTTGCCATAGGGGTTGCCTGGCTCCCCCATTTCTCAGCCAGGGGAAACTCAAAGGCCCCCTACCCCAAGTCCTTACTTCTTCACGCTCTCCAAGATTCCCCAGCATTTCCAGACCTGCGTCGTGTGGTCCTTAGAGCTGACCTGAAGAAAGCATTTGGAGGAAAGTGCAGGCAGCCATGAGGATCCAAGAGTGGTCACAATTCCTACAAGGAACCAAGTTCATACTGGCAACTCCACTTTCTCTGCTTGCCTGCCCTCAGGCAAAGCCCATCACATGTAGTTTTGCTGGCTTCCTTCATGGTCCAGCTGCCCTCCTCTCCTGCCCTCTTCTTCCTTCTTTATGCAGAGCACTAAGTACATTCAAGCTGGCTTGTCATGCCAAGAGGATTCCTTTTTCCTGACATTTTGGGGCACCACAATGCCCAGGGTCTTTCCTGGGGATAGAAAATATTTTTCCAAAATATGATTTTCCCCCTAAAATGAACTCTGATGCCTAATGTAGGACCACTCCACAAATAGTGTGAGAGATGGAAAATATCAGAGTCACAAACAGTTTTATGTATTTGGTTTAAAGGTGTGATGTCATTCTTAGTATTTCAGTGGTATCTACACTGAGCAAAATAAAGAGAAATGAAAAACTCATTCTTTCAGATTTTCTGCACTCAAAATTCCAAACAATTAACTTGCATGCTTGCATGATTTTGTACTGATTTGGTAGAATGTGTGAGTTGCTCAGGTATTACATGGAGGCAATCTGAGACATTCGTCTTCATTCTCTTATTCCCCCAGGTACCATTTCCTAATAAATATATGCACTCTATAAAATCGATGTCATAAATATAGACAGCTGACTCATAATGCTAACTAACAGGATTTCAATCTTTTCTCCAAAGAATGTGCAAAGCAATTCAGCTCCAACCCAAGTGGAAAAAAAATATCTGAAACTTGTATTTTTAGAAGGCATCTTCGTTATGTAAGATGCTGAGAAAAAATGTAAACCCATACCTGGCATAGGAAAACCATCCAGAGGATGTGCTCTGCCCTTTCGCCCAAGTGTGGTTATACTCACGCCTCCCAGAAAGGGAGTCATGATCAGTAGATCATATTAGTCATGATCAGTTGATTACCAAACACTAATTAAGGACCTGTTCTGTACAGAGCCCTGTGCTTGATGCCTTGGGACGAATAATGGGACATAAGCCTTGGTGTCACACAAAATTACATAATATGGTTGCAGTCCTACAGTTGGCATAAGCTTCACAGTGGACTGTGAGATTATGAGTAACTTGAAGCATATCGCATTATAGAAGCTCAGAGAGATCAATAGTGAGTCAGAGAGATCAATAGTAAGCACTGAAAAGGTAGAGTATGTGCATGTGTGTACATGTGTGTGGTCTGTGCACATGTGAGGGCCAAAACGCTCTGAGAAAGAAACAATGCAAGGTTCATACATCAGCCAATCCAGGAAGTCATGAAATGGCCATGATAAAGGGCAGTGAGCTTGCAGGGAATTTCGCTCTGATTTCTAGTAGAAGAGTGATGTGGAATCAGCTGTTTTCATTGGTGATGACACTTACGGCAAGGATTGTAGCCCTCCCTACAGCGGTCAATGACTTGTCTGGCCTCTGCATCAGTGGAGTGAATGCAGCAGAATGAAGACAGGGCTGTTTAATCTTGCTTGATAAATTATCCATCAGAGTAGTGTTTTTCCCCATCATCTTCCAAGCCCTACAATTAAAACCTTCCTTATCTCTGTTCTTTTTTTTGAAGGCCAGTCTTTCCAGTGACCCCTGTTCCATGATTCTGGAGAAAAATAACGGCATATTTATATCAGTGGGAGCGATAGAAATGTTTCTATTCTATACATGTTGGTAAAGACAAAAGTTTAAATGTATTTATAAAAATTTAAAGGATTATGACTTTTAAGATATGATATGAGAAACAATAGCATTCTATTAATCAGTAGCAGTTATCAAGGTGGTATAAGAAAGCAACAAAAATGTATAATAAAGAAAAATATGATATATTGTGGCTGCTGCTGCTGCTAAGTCACTTCAGTTGTGGCTAGATTAATATAAATAATTTCCATTTTAACAAAGGGAAGTGGGTTCTATTTTCCTAGTAAAATAACATCAGATTAATGTAAAAAACATCTTTCAGTCATACACTCATTCAAGATAAACATATTTTCACATGACACAGAAATGTTGAGAAAAATAGAACTAGCCCATTACAAAGAAAAATAAAAAGGGGGTCAGAATATTGATAACTAGATTACAAAGAGATACGTAACATGTAGAAGGGGTTGAGCTCTGTCAAGGGTAGGAAGCTATGGGCAAAAGGAAAGGGGAGAGAAAAGAAGAAATTTGTTGGTAAATCTGACTGGGAAACAAAGGACTACTGATTATCAAGCTTTGAATTCAATAAATGTGTGTGTGTACACTGTAAGCAAGAATGGAACCAAGCATGAACAATCACTAAAATAATTTCTTCTTACATTTCTATATGTGATTATGTTATATAGATTGCAAGTTTTTCTCTCTCAAAGCAGAAAATTTCACTTCATAGCAAGACACACTAAAATAATTATATTCATCATCAGCAAAATGGAATTCAAGTCACATATCTTCACTGGAAACCCTTATAGTTTCCAGTGGATATATTCACTGGAAAAGTGATATATATTCATTTTTATTGAAGTATAGTTAATTTTGTTAGTTTTGTTAGTGTTTTGTTAGTTTCTGGGGTACACCAAAGTGATTCATATAGATATGCATATATATGTGTTCCTGCATGCTAAGTCACTTCAGTCATGTCTAATTCTTTGTGACCCCATGGACCATAGCCTGCCAGGCACCTCTGTCCATGGGATTCTCCAGGCAGGAATATGGAGTGGGTTGCCATGCCCTCCTCCAGGGGATCTTCCTGACCCAGAAATTGAACCTGCATCTCTTACGTCTCCTGTATTGGCAGGTAGGTTCTTTACCACTGCCAGCTGGGAAGCCCCATATGCATATATATGTATATGTACATTTGCTAAGCTGCTTCAGTCCTACCTGACTCTGTGACCCCATGGACTCTAGCCCACCAGGCTCCTCTGTGCATGGGATTCTCCAGGCCACAATACTGGAGTGGGTTGCCATGCCCTCCTTCAGGGCATCTTCCCGACCCAGGGATTAAAGCCAAGTCTCTTATGTCTGCTGCATTGGCAGGAGGGTTCTTTACCACTAGCACCACCTGGGAAGCCCATGTATATATACGTATAAAAGTATATATATATATATATATACTTTTTCAGATTCTTTTCCACTGTAGTTTATTCCAAGATGCTGAATATAGTCCCTTATCTATTTTATATATAGTAGTGTGTATCTGGAGAAGGCAATGGCACCCCACTCCAGTACTCTTGCCTGGAAAATCCCATGGACGGAGGGCCTGGTGGGCTGTAGTCCATGGGGTCACTAAGAGTCAGACATGACTGAGTGACTTCACTTTCACTTTTCACTTTCATGCATTGGAGAAGGAAATGGCAACCCACTCCAGTGTTCTTGTCTGGAGAATCCCAGGGACGGGGTAGCCTCGTGGGCTGCCGTCTATGCGGTCGCACAGAGTCAGACATGACTGAAGCGACTTAGCAGCAGCACCAGCAGCAGCAGCAGTGTGTATCTACTAATCCCAAACTCCTAATTTATCCTTCCCACCCTTGCCCCTTTGGTAACCATGAGTTTGTTCTCTATGTCTGTGAATCTGTTTCTGGTTTGTTTTTTTTTTTCATTTGCAGTTTATTTTAAATATGTAGCATATGTGATATCATATTTGCTTATCTGTAAAGGAGTGGGATACAAGTGCTTACTCATAAATAGTAAGCATCCCACTTCTGACTCCAAATGCTATACTAATCTAAGTCTTTTCATTTTATTTAAAGTAGATATAAACTCTTTGTATGTTCAGTTTGATGCTGTAGGATTCTACATCACTGCATAATTAGGAAAAGCCAAGATTAAGAATGGTTTCCAGACTATTTCTTCCATTCTTCCTGAATGAAAGGATTAATTTTCATAAAAGAACTTCATTAAAAGATGTCCTGCTCCTACTCAGTTTAACCCAGTAAGGGGGTCTCACTGCTTGTCTCCTCCTTGCCTGTGTGCGGCCCCCGTGCATTGCTTCTCTCCCACCCTTTGTTCCTGCACAGTCTCTCCCTCTTTCATCCTCTCTGCCCCCATGTCCTTCTTCAGGTCTGACTCCATATTCCTATAACTTTCTAAGGAGGATGTTCTGCACACCAGCCTGGGTTCCACTGCTACTTCACCAGAGTGCTTAGTACTACAACATATTTTCATTTAAAAAATGAGCACAAATAGTAGAGAATGACTTGGGACTATGAGACATGCCTTGGGATAAATAACGCTGGCTTTGGTGTTTTATAACCAACCAAGTCACTTCCAAAAGAATGTTCAGAATATTTGAAAAAACCAGGCCTGCGAAGGTCTCTGAAAAAATCAACACAGTGGAATAGCTAGTTACCAAGATCCAGGATTGATCAACCCAGAATATATATTAGGATATAATTGATCCTAATTATATCGGGGCTCAGAGGTTAAAGTGTCTGTTTGCAATGTGGGAGACCCAGGTTCGATCCCTGGGTCGGGAAGATCCACTGAAAAAGGAAATGGCAATCCACTCCAGTATTCTTGCCTGGAGAATCCCACGGAGGGAGCAGCCTGGTAGGCTACAGTCCAAGGGGGTCTCAAAGAGTCGGACACAACTGAGCTACTTCACTTCCTAATTACACCTAAGTATTAATAAAATGTAAACATGAGGATATTTTGATGGAAAAAGTCAATCTAATTATAATCAAAGTTGGACTTTTTAATGACTCATCAGTCAGAGGGCTGAGGAAGCCACTTTGCACCCTGAGTTTATATTCACAGTCATGTATGGATGTGAGAGTTGGACTGTGAAGAAAGCTGAGCACCAAAGAATTGATGCTTTTGAACTGTTGTGTTGGAGAAGACTCTTGAGAGTCCCTTGGACTGCAAGGAGATCCAACTAGTCCATCCTAAAGGAAATCAGTCCTGGGTGTTCTTTGGAAGGAATGTTGCTAAAACTGAAACTCCAGTACTTTGGCCACCTCATGCGAAGAGTTGACTCATTGGAAAAGACTCTGATGCTGGGAAGGATTGGGGGCAGAAGGAGAAGGGGGTGACAGAGGATGAGATGGCTGGATAGCATCACCGATTCAATGGACATGAGTTTAAGTGAACTCCGGGAGTTGGTGATGGACAGGAAGGCCTGGCGTGCTGCAATTCATGGGGTCGCAAAGAGTCGGACACGACTGAGCGACTGAACTGAACTGAACTGAATATGTGAAACTTCTATTTGAAAAATCTTCAAAGAAAAACATCAGGCTATCTTACTCTTCTTTTACTTCTGAGAAGACAAATCAACTTATATTAGAAACATCATATTGCCTTTTTCTGATATACCGAAAAAGCCATCAGCTAATTCTCCAATTATTATACTTTTTGAGTTTTATGCTAACATCTGCCAACCAGACCGTCAACGTCTAGTAAGTTAACCTCTGAGAGCCTTGTCAGGGAGAACAGATGCTGCATGGCATCACCACGCTCTGCAGTTTGGAACAAACAGTCAGCTAGGCAGTGCGTGTTCACCCATTTTTAGATTGCACTGTAAAAGAGTGAAACAGAAATGTGGGAAACAGGAAGACCCAGCACCTTGCAGAACAAGCCCTCCCTAGGGTCACTGATTCTCAAAATAAAATCTGTGTTATGAACAGTTGAGTCTGTCCTGACAAAAAGAAAAGAAAATATTTAACAAAATTATGAGTAAGCAAATTGGGAGAAATAATAGAAATTGTTACCTGGGGATACAGGGTTGGGGAGACAGGAAATTTTGAAGAGTGGTGTATTTGTGCATTATCTTGATTTCAGTAATAGTTTATTGGTTATATACATTTGTCAAAACTCATCAGAATTCTGTGTTTTAAAATATGTAGATAAATGCATGTCAATTATACTCAAATAAAGTTGTAAAAAAAAAGTGACAGGAAATATATCTAAGCAATTTCTGGCTAATGAGTACATTTTGATGAAGAATCTTTAAAGTAACTTATCCAGCAAGGTTAAGACATGATCCTCAGTGGATAGACCATCATAGCACAGGAGCATTAAATTGCATGCCCCATTAGCAAGAATGAGGGCAGAGAAATAACTTTATCCAGTGAATTATTCATGTGTGGGTTTACTGAAATTTGATTTCTTTGTCTTAATTAGTATAAAACTTCGAGTTGTCCCTTCCACCAGTGCATACTGATAGAAGTGGTGAGATTTACATGAAACGTTCTACCAAATATTGAGTAAATTGACATTTGGGTCTTATAGAAAATCTTCCCAGGAAAAGCAGAAAGAACATCTCCAGTGCATTTCTTTTATGAGGCTAACCTAATCTTAAAACTAGTTCCTACTGAAGACTAAAAAATAAAGGAATATTAAAAGTCAATAATCACTCATTAGAAAAAGCTAAAAGTTGAAAAAGTAATGCATATATATATGTATAATACACTTTATGTTCTATGTTAATTTAATATTATATGTGTGTATATGCATATATAATAATATTTAATCACAAAATCATATTAATTTCTGGAATGCAAGAGTAGCTAACATTTGGAGGCTAAAATATCACTCAATTCTTAATCCCTTCAGTGCACAGTTTATTTCCCAATATAAAAAATTCTCAACTAATGTGAGTCTAAAAATATGCTTACCTTCCCATTTCCAGCACACTATTTTAACACAGGAGATGTGTTAAATTGTATTTTAAGTAAATTGGGAGAATATCACACCCTTGTAAGTAGTGTGCAAATCTTGCTGAGCACCAGCAAAGGGAGATGCTTCCCTCGTTGCACTATAGCATCCCTTTCAGGGCCGTCCCGGAGAAGGCAATGGCACCCCACTCCAGTACTCTTGCCTGGAAAATCCATGGATGGAGCCTGGTAGGCTGCAGTCCATGGGGTCGCTAAGAGTCAGACATGACTGAGCGACTTCACTTTCACTATTTACTTTCATGCATTGGAGAAGGAAATGGCAACCCACTCCAGTATTCTTGCCTGGAGAATCCCAGGGACAGAGGAGCCTAATGGGCTGCTCTCTATGGGGTCGCACAGAGTCGGACATGACTGAAGCGACTTAGCAGCAGCAGCAGCAGGGCTGTCCTTCTGTGACACTCATCCCCAAATGTGCTTCCATATGACCTTTCAAATTTATCATTTGTGTGTTTTCCCCTAGAATTTCCTAGGTTCTAAAAACTGAAAAAAAAAATTGAAGAAACAAGTTTGTCAAGCTCAATAGCCAGCAGGTGGTCCTGCCGCTGTCCACTGCAGCCGTGAGGAGGGCTGTCCCAGCAGAGAGCGGCACCTTCTGGGTCCTTGGTCCCTTATGCACATGCTGCTCACTAAAGCAGGTCTTTAGGTTGGAGGTAAAATTGTATGAATTACTGGCTCTGCTAGTCAGGCCATTTTGGCCTCAGCTGTTGCCACAGCGTAGGATATCCCCAGCAGGGAAGGCACCCATGTCTGCAGTGGGCACAGCCATGGTAAGGCCAATGACTGCCCCTCTGGAGCAGCGGTAGTTGTCCTGCTGCCCCTTGTGTGACTCCCCTCACCTGGGAACGGTGCCGCACCCAGAGTCATGCACTGTCCCTGCTGCTGGAGGGCTGGACATTGAGTGTTGCTGGTGGCTGGTGCCTACAGGGCCAGCTCTCTCCACATGGCTTGTGTTCATGCCGAGGCTGCGATCTTGCCCCACATTCTGGGCACAGGATCCCCTACTACAGTAGGGTTCACCCTCTCTTGCTAAGCTGAGAGCTGAGGTAGGGGCAGTTATCAGGAACATGGCATCGTAAACATGGGAAGACAACAGTTTCTTTCGTATTCTTGTTAATCTGAAATGTTTCTATGGTTTTCTATGTGTTTCTAACACATCTATTGAATTATCCGTAAAGTTTAACATAAGACTTTTCTAATATTCATTCTATGAATACAGTGAAATCACAGAACTGTAGATACTGGTAAAAAGTAACACTGAGGGTCATTTTAATTTTCATTATTATTAGATTGAAAAAATGTGTCTGCTGAAGTCTAACCACTATGAAAAAAGGCCAGAAGTTCATCTATTCAACTGTTATCTTGTTAAACTGAGTCATGAGTTAGTGAGAAGCTTTGTCACTTTTTGTGATATAAATTAACTTTTAAGCACAGATTAAATATTAAGCAAATGAAAACTTGAAACAGATGGCTAAAGCTTATCATATGAAAGAATCACTGTAGACTTTCTGCGGGTTTTCACAAAATACATTAATTTTTATTTTACCTGCTGAGGACTAACTCTAAGACTTAAGAGGGAAAGTGCAGTGAGTGAATTTCTTCCATAATTTCCAAATGGCAGCTACATTTTCAAGTTCTCCCCATTCTACACTTCATATTCAGAAGGACATCTGTGCATTTATTTCTCCCTGAAGAAGAGCAGTTCTCTGCCTTTTTCCCAAACATAAACTGTACTCCTGCTCGTGTGACCCGGGAAATTTTGAAGACTCCCTGCTCTCTATGGTGCGGCAGACCCACCCTAGCCCAGATTCTTTCTCCTTTGTTTCAGATGTACAGCAAAGCGATTCATAAGTAAGTTCATTTGTGTCGCATTTTAAATTCTACATATAAGGTACATCAGATAGTATTTCTCTTCCTGACTTACCTCGGAAGGTTTATATAGGTCTTCTAAGCCTCTCCTCGTGGACCTTAAATTAGCTTCAAAGCAACACGTCTCTGAAATCTCAAAAAGGTTTGTGCCTTTTGTTTTTGCTTTGCCCTTTTTGACATCATAATTACTCAAGAAGTCAAAGACGTCTCAGTTGTGATTCTGAACACCTTCTAATTTTCAAAGTCCCTGGATTTTTTTGACCACAGGCTGTGTTGATCCCTCACATCACCTCCTGGTCACTTCGTGCCCTGTCCATGGTGCTGCCTGAATTTCTCAGGGCATAGCTTCTCTGCCCTGGTGACTCAAACAGTAAAGAATATGCCTACAATTCATGAGACCTGGGTTCGTTCTCTGGGTCAGGAAGATTCCCTGGAGAAGGGAATGGCTACCCACTCCAGTATTCTTGCCTGGAGAATCCCATGGACAGAGGAGCTTGGCAGGCTACAGTCCATGGGGTCACAAAGAGTCAGACACGACTGAGCACCTGACACTTTCACCACAGTGCTGCCTGAATTTCTCAGAGAGAACATAGGTTCCTTATGAAGAAGACACAGAACAAACTAGTGGTAACATGAGATTTTATCTTCACACATTCGCAAAGTTCTGGTAAAATAAACAGACTTTCATGCATAATGTTCCCTTCCTAAATACATCTTCAGTGGATGCAATTTATAAACTGGTTTTGTCAGTAAATCATTCTACACATCCAAAAAAAAAGAGGAAAAGATTCAATCTTTGTCTTTTCATAACATGATGAGAAATACTCACACTGAATCTTTGAAAAAATTATTAGATACAGGTAAACCACTATAAAACAATTTTTAATGTAACTATTTATGGCCCTTAATTAAATAAACAACAACTAAAGAACAAACTTAAACACTGGGTAAACATAATAAAATTCTCCGCTCTGAATAAGTACATTTAAAATTGGGCCAGTTAAACACTGAGTGTGTATGTGCTTAGTAGCGCAGTTGTGTCCAACTCTGTGCAACCCCATGGACTGTAGCCCAGCAGGCTCCTCTTTCCATGGGGATTCTCCAGGCAAGAATAGTGGAGTGGGTTGCCATGCCCTCCTCCAGGGGATCTTCCTGAGCCAGGGATCAAACCCAGGTCTCCCACATTGCAGGCAGATTCTTTACTGTCTGAGTCACCAGGGAAGCCCAGTTAAACCTTGGCCAATGTGTAATTCTCTTAGGAAACAAATTTTAAAAAGGAAAGCAATATTAAACCCCTCTATCTCTCTCTCTCTTTCTCACACTCACACACACACACACAAACTCAACAAACTCAAAAAATTATTTGCTTCAAGAATTGCAGAGTTTAGAGCTTTAACATATAAAGTTTCTTACAAATAAATAATAAAATATGAACAGAAAGTAAGAATAAATGCAAATATCTAAAGAGAAAAAGCTCAATAAATATATAAAATGTGTGCAACATCACCAGTAAGCAGCAAAATGCAAAAATATACCAGATTCCATATTTTACGTATCAAAAGGAACAAAATGTATCTAAATTAGAATGCTAATTTTGTCAAAAACACAGTGAAAAGAGACTTGTCATGCACCACTTATGGGAATATAGGTGTTAGAACACTGTATATTGCTTTCGGATTGTCCATCAGAGCTCTTTCAGAGTTCAGATCCTTTTACTCATTATTTCTGCAATAGGAATCAGCATCATCTTCCTAATCAGAGACTCATGCTGGAATCTGTGTGCAGATATGTTTGCAATGGCATCATTTATGAAGATGTGTATTAGTACAGCTGAAACGTGCAGCTCCCCAGAGGCTCAGCGGTAAAGAACCCTCCTGCCATTGCAGGAGACTGGGGTTCGATCCTTGGGTGGGGAAGATTCCCTGGAGGAGGAAACAGCAACCCCCTCCACTATTCTTGGTGAATAAAACAACAAAAACAAATGCAGCCGGGGGGTTGTGACACATTCTAAGGATGGATGCTCTGGGATAGCCTGATAAAGTTCCCGTGATGTGCCCTAATCTTCCTCATGAATGTTCCTCTCCTAGACTATGGACTTCATATATCTTAAGTTTCATCACAATCTGTGCATCATTTTATGAAAGTCTAGATCATACTGTGTACATTTTTATAAGTTCCTCTGTTAGTTACAGTCTCTTTGAAGATCATGTGTGTTTGATATTCTGCTACTGCTTGAGAATCTCAAAACTGTCCACTCAATGTTTTTAAATGATTAATGTTAGATGATAGATATATTAGAACTGTGGTGATGGAGAAGACTCTTGAGAGTCCCTTGGACAGCAAGGAGATCAAAGCAGCCAATTCTAAAGGAAATCCACCCTGAATATTCATTGGAAGGACAGATGCTGAAGCTGAAGCTTCTATACTTTGGCCACCTGACATGAAGAGCTGACTCATTTGAAAAGACCCTGATGCTGGGAAAGATTGAGGGCAGGAGAAGGGGGTAACAGAGGATGAGAAGGTTGGATGGCATCACTGACTCAATGGACATGAGTTTGAATAAACTCCAGGAGATAGTAAAGGACAGGGAAGCCTGGCCTGCTGCAGTCCATGAGGTCACAAAAAGTCAGACACAACTCGGCAACTGAACAGCAACAACAAAATACTAGAATGAATTTGCTAAATTATTAAGAAATTCCCATATATAACCCTTGAATCAATAATTTAAAAATTAAATCCCCCAAACACCTCAACTTTTCATTTTATATTGCATGTAGGTACTGAGTACACACATTTTAAATTTCTGTCCAGACTTTATAATTCTTCTGTGATATTCAGCATCTTCATGAATAGTAGAAATGCAGAAGACTTTATTTTTTTTTCTACAGTAAAGTCAAAGCCATGACAGCATATTTTTAGAAAACCCAATAGAGCACAAGTATTTGAGCACCTAACCAGAATCTCAGGTTGTACTTTTGTTATTTATTTCTTATTATAAAAATGGTATTTATTAATTTTTTTCCTAAAACCTTCAGATAAAAATTTAAGTCATTTCCCTGGATGTAGCTAGCTTAGATTTATTGAAAATAAGTACATTTTCCTACAGCAGACCTTTGTTCTGGTTGTGATTTTCTCGTTTCTGGAGCCTGTTTGCAGCTTTAGAGTAGATCTGCTGGAGAAAAGCCCTCTCAGTATCTGTTTATCAGACGATATCTGCATTTACTCTTCTTGGAAGATGCTTTTCTGGATACACAGACCTAAGTTACTACATTTTCTCTCAGCACTCTGAAGGCACTTTCCCTGTCTTCTGATTTCCACCTTTGCAGTTGAGAAGTTCCTTAGCAGACAGTGTGCCTTTCTGTCTGTATTTAAGATCCTTATTTTTTTCTCTTTCCCGGAGTGTCATTATAACATACTGGGATGTCTGTTTCCTTTTGTTTCTTCTCCCAAGTGGTACTTGTGCTCTCTGCATGTATGATCAGTGTCCCTCTGCAGTTCTGGTGACACTTGTGTCCCCTTGGGCTCACTGCTTCCCCTGGCAACTGTCTGTATTTCATGTTAAATACTCTCACTAAAGCCTTCATATCGCTTAATTTCTCTCCAATTTCCTCCCTGTCACACATTCTGAGTAATTTCTCAGACTTATCTTGTAATTCATGAGTTCTCCCTTCATGTGAAACAGATCTTATTCTTAATTTGCTCATTGACTTTTTAAATTCAGCCTTTGTAATTTTCATTTCTATTTGTTCCATGTGTTTTCAGACCTCCTTAATTGTCTCTGGATGCTTGCTCACTTTTCTGTGGTGATATTTATCTCTTTAAATACTTCACATTTAGTTATTTTATAGCCTCGATTTGGTAATTCCCATTTCTGAAGCATTCCTCCCGTGTCCACCAGGCCCCACCTCCAGGACCACCATCAAAGTAAACATTCAGATTTTTTATTTCAACATGGAAAGTATTGCCTACAATATATAATCTTTTTTATTAATGCATAATTCACTCAGCTTATTTATTTGTGGCATTCATCAATGCTATTCATGTATCAGGGTTTTTTTTAGTTGCTAATTATCCAACATATGTAGGGCTATCTCACAGTTTGTTCACGTATCCTTGTATTAAGCCACCTGAGCTGTCTCCAGGTTTTATTTATTACAAAGAGAGCCTCGTGAACATCCTTGTACAAGTCTCTTCGTGAACTTGCATTCTCACTTCTCCATAAATAGCCCAGGAGCAGAATGGGGCACGCTAGAGTGGCTACATGTTTATTTTTATAAGAAACTGCTATGTGTTAGTTCAAAATACCTTTAACATTTTTACACTCCATCCAAAAATATACGAGTTCTGGGTGCTTCTCATCCCCACCAACACTCGGTATTTCAGGCTTCTCCACTGCAGCGGCCGCACATTCTCCTGGGTTTCACCTGCTCGTCTTCCTGTGGAAAGGGTCTCATGCCACACTTTACCTGTGTTTACGGGCTGCTTGAAGATTTGTTACTGAGTTATAGGAGACTTGTCCATTCTGGGTGCCGCTGTCCTTTCAAATATCTATTCTGTGAACACTCATTCCCACTACTGACCCTCCTTTCCCTTTCCTTAATGATGTCTTTTGGAAGAGATTAAAAATTTTTGATGACAGCTAGCTTATTATTTTGGAGAAGGAAATGGCAACCCACTCCAGTATTCTTGCCTGGAGAATCCCAGGGACTGGAGAGCCTGGTGGGCTGCCATCTATGGGGTCTCACACAGTCGGACTCGACTGAAGCGACTAAGCAGCAGCAGCAGCAACTTATTATTTAACTCTTCTACGGTTATTGTTTGGGAGATCTGTCTAGGGAATTCACCCCTCTTGTGAAGATTTTCTGAAGATTTATACTTCCATGTTTACATCCATAATGCATTCAAAATTGATTTCTATGTATAATATGATGTCCAGGAGGTAAAGTCTACTTTGGGGTGAATGAAAATAGCATAGTTCCAACTCCATTTATTGAGGAGATTTCACTTTGCCTGTTGCACGGTTTGGTGTGTTTGTTGAAAATCAGTTGTCTGTTGAAGTACATGCTTGTTTGTGGGTTCTCTGCTCTGTGACTTTTTCCATTTGCCAGTACATGTTCTCATTGTACACTATCTTGGTCACAGTAACCTCTGGTGGGTCCTAACATCAGGTAAAAGAAGTACCCCGTGTTTCTTGTTATTGTTCATGCCTGTGTTTGAATAGTCTCTGTCCTTTGCACTTTCATATAGATTTTGCAATCAATTTATCCATTCTTCAAAGCAGGCTTCTGAGATTTTGATATGAAAGGCATTAATCAACCTATAGATCAGTTTGTGGAGAACTGACATCTTAAAATCTACTCTTCTAACTCATGAATATGGTAAGTCCACCATTTATTTAGGTCTTCAATTTCTCTCATTAATATTTTATGATTTTTCAGTATAAAGATCTTGCACATCTTTTGCTAAATGTATTCCCAAGTATTTTGTCGTTTTAGAAAGCATTGTAAATTAAATGTTCTTTTTAGTTTCATTTATCAATTTTTGTTGCTCATATGTAAAAATACAATTGGCTTCTTTTTTTAATTTTATTTTATTTTTAAACTTTACAATATTGTAATTGGCTTCTTTATACTGACCTGGTATCCTGAAACCCTCTGAATTCAATGATTTGTTTACCAGGTTTGTTGTGGATTATTTAAGATTTTCTCTCTGCTTAAAAAAAATTCTCTGAAAATAGAGTTAATTCTTCCATTCAAATACTCATGCCCTTTGTGTATTTTTCATTATTTATTGTAATATCATCTAGGGCCACTGGTATAATGACTAATAAAAGTGGTAAGAGTGAATATCTTCCTTGTTCCTGATCTTGCTGCTGCTGCTAAGTCGCTTCAGTCCTGTCCGACTCTGTGCGACCCCATAGACAGCAGCCCACCAGGCTCCCCCGTCCCTGGGATTCTCCAGGCAAGAACACTGGAGTGGGTTGCCATTTCCTTCTCCAATGCATGAAAGTGAAAAGTGAAAGCTAAGTTGTTCAATCATGTCCAACCCTCAGCGACCCCATGGATTGCAGCCTTTCAGGCTCCTCCGTCCATGGGATTTTTCAGGCAAGAGTACTGGAGTGGGGTGCCATTGCCTTCTCCGTTCCTGATCTTAGGGAGAAATAACTCATATTTCACATAACATGTGAGATTAGCTCATAGATAACCTTTACCAGGTTAAGTAAATTCCTGAGATTCTTATTTTCAACATTAGTGGGTGTTAAATTTTGTCAAATTTTGCATCTGTTGAAATGATTGCATGTCTTTCCCTCTTCATTCTCTATTACAGTAAAACATAGTATTTTATTTCAAAAAGTTAAATGTATTCCTGGGTTAACTCTATTAGTTTATGATATGTTATCTTTCTATCTGTTGCTGGATTTAGATTGGTAATAAATCATTAATGTTATTTGCATCTATGCCCATGAGTAATTTTGGTTTTTAGGTCAGTGTTCATGAGAAATATGCTTCTTAAATTTTCCTTTTCTGTCTTATTGGGACATGCTCCCTTCTGCTCTGTTTGAAGCATGTAAGATGGTGTTATTGCTCTCTAAGAGAATTTATGGTGAACCCACCTGGGCCTGAAACTTTCTTTGTGGGAGGATTTTTTGATAATTAGCTTAATTGACATAGGGATATTTATATTTGCTGTTTCATCTGCACTCAGTTTTGGTTAATTTTACTCTTCTATGAATGTGTCCCTTTTATCTAAGTTGCCTTATCTGTTGACATTAACTTGTTCAGAATGTCATCTCTTTTCCCCTTAACAGGTTTATTAAACCTGTAGTAAAATTTTCTCTCTCATTTCTGGTGTTGGTAATATAATACAATGCTTACAAAGGAAAATAAGATTATTCCAGAGAAATTAAAGGTAAAATATGAATATAGTTATGGCAGGTGAATGCAAATGAAAACAAGGCAGGTGTCACACCTTGATATGAGACAAAAGCTGGTAAGAAGGAAGAGAAACTCAGATGGAGCATTTAATAACAGAGGGTTAGCACTTCATGACCCACTCCAGTGTTCTTGCCTGGAGAATCCCAGGGACAGGGGGAGCCTGGTGGGCTGCCGTCTCTGGGGTCGCACAGAGTCGGACACGACTGAAGCTACTTAGCAGCAGCAGCAGCAGCACTTCATGATGCTGAGGGATACAACACTGGTACAGAGCTAGCAGTCATTACGAACTACACCCAGATAAAGCAGCAGCATTGTTTATAATGCGGACACTAGAGCTGGAAACATAATAATAAGAGACTCTCACTTATTTGTCTCAACATAAAACATGGCAAGGGCTACATAAAGAATAGAGAAGACAGAAACCACAAATCAGTAAGGCAGATTGTATTGCTGTAAATCATACTCTAAACCCACGTAGGTGGTTCTGCATTGTATCTGAAGAGCATTTCAGTGCATTTGGATAATATCATATATGAAACGAATTGCCAGTCCAGGTTCAATGCATGATACAGGGTGCTTGGGGCTGGTGCACTGGATTGACCCAGAGGGATGGTATGGGAAAGGAAGTGGGAGGGGGGTTCAGGATGGGGAACATGTGTACACCCGTGGCGGATTCATGTTGATGTATGGCAAAACCAATACAATATTGTAAAGTAATTAGCTTCCAATTAAAAATAATAAATTTATATTAAAAAAATGAAAAAAAAAAACTTGGAATGACTTAGATTACAGACAGAACTTAGATTACAGACAGACAGTGTCCCAAAGAAAAATAACAAAATCAACAATCTCCAATCATTATGAAAGATATTGAAAATTGGAATGGATATCAACATTTATAGCCAAAAAGCCTTCCTAGAGCTTTTTTAAACTGTGAAGTTAAACCATGGCTAGAAGTGGGGAGAATTGAACACACACATTTGAGTAAGACAGGAAATTCAAAACAAAGTTTCAGGAATGCAGGAGTGCTTTAATAGTAGGAAATCTTTAACTTTTAGCTTATAACTTTTTACTTTTAAGAATTAACTTTTTTAATGTATTATAGATCTCATATTAATACAGTTAAGGAGAAATCATACGGTCGTTTCTAAAAATTCTGAAAATGCATTTTGCAAAACCAAAACATATCATTTTTTCAAGTTAAAAACACTCAGTATGATAGAAAATGACAGCACTTAACAATACCTATAGAATCCATATATATGTAAGAAACTTTCTTTCAGTAATTTTATTTTGATTATAGTTTTGCCATTGTTAATCTCAGATAATTTCTCATTGTTATATATTTTTAAATTCAAATACAAATATGTTGTATATCCCCTTTTCTTTAGCATCTTGTGGAAATATGAAACAGTACAATCACACACATATATGAGAGAAAGCTAAAGTCACTCTTACTTGCAGATGATATAATTATGTATGAGATAAAACCAAAGGAATTGATAGAAATGCATTAGCAAAAGATAATTTATAAGTGAAAGTGAAGTCGCTCAGTCGTGTCCAACTCTTTGAGACCCCGTGGACTGTAGCCCACCAGGCTCCTCCATCCATGGGATTCTCCAGGCAAGAATATATGTTGTAAAATCAACACACAAAACTAATAACTTTTATGAAAGTGAAAGTGTTGGTTGCTCAGTCCTGTCTGACTCTTTGCGACCCTATGGACTCTAGCCCACCAAGCTGCTCTGTCTGTGGAATTTTCCAGGCAAGAATACTGGAGTGGGTTGCCATTCCTTCCTCCAGGGGATCTTCTTGACCCAGGGATCCAACCCGGGTCTCCTGCAGTTAAGTAAATGACACTTACAAGACATAATGGAAGGAAATAAACTATTTAGGAAGGAAGGAATGGAGGAAGGAAGGGAGGGGGAAGGAAGGAATAGGAAGGGAAGAAAGATGGATGGAGAGGAGGGAAGTACAGAGATTCAACAGTGAGCAGAAGTCTCATGTCAGCGCAATAAAGTAATTGTCAGCTTCATAACAGAAAACCATGGGTGCCCTTTTGCTATCATAGTGGTTCTGCCAGTTGTTTGTTTCTGGTTTTCTTCTTTGCTTGTGATTCAGTCAGTGGTTTTACTGGGAGCCACTGGACTGAGCCCCAGACCTGCCTTTGCTGCACTGTCGGGACTCTTGCAGGGGTGAAAGGGTGTTTGAGCGGGACCCCTTCTGCTGGATCCCGCCCACCAAGGGAGGACACTCCTCTTTGTCTCAGGATCACGCCGCCTGGGCTCAGAGGAAGGGCGGAGGTGGTGCCCTCAAGATTGGACTGAAATGGAGCCTACTTTTTCCTCTGACATTCAGCTCCCAGTTACATCAGGATGGATCCAGCCTGATTAACCACTTATGAGATGTCAGGAAAATCACCAAATACATTTCTTGTGCAAGATTGCTCTATTTGAAAACTCTCAACCTCCCATTACCATGGAAACCACAAAGATTCTACAGTGGATTACAATGTGAGATTTTTTTTTACTTGGCTGGTTGTGTGTAATTAACTTTTGTTATATCATATTTTTTCTTGATTCACCAGAAAAGGCTGCTGTAATACTTGCTGTATCACTAACAAGCCCACATCTGAGCTCCGTTTGAAAGGAGGAAGCCTGGGAGGGAGACCAAGTTCCTGCTCTGGCTCTTCTGCAGGCTGTTATTAGCTGTCTGACTTTGAAAAACGTGCTTTTCCTTGGCCTGGGTATCCTCATGCATGGCGGCTGCAGCAGGGCTGGGAGGGTGGGGGAAAGGGCTCAGGAAT
>NW_011494635.1:7564390-7594036 GCF_000754665.1 Bison bison bison
GAGCACTTGAAATAAATGAACCCCACCTCTGCAGCCTGAATACTTTTCTCAGTGAAGTTAGCTTGACTTTCTAACTGGGGGATATTAAAGAAGTGTTTGAAGTAACTAATGTTGGATCAGTAAGTAAGCCAAAGTAAGCCAGTTGCCCCCTTACCCAGTGCAATGATAATAATAGCAACAATTGCCATGATAATAGTCTCTCTACTGCTTGTGACCATCCCTGTACGCCCAACATGAGCTAGGCTCTCCACAGTGCTTGATTCAGAAAACTCTTGACAGGTGATTATCATTCTCCCTTCTCATAAGGAAAGTTCAAAAACCAAATAACCATCCTACAGCCTCTGACTTCTTAACTAGTAGAACTAGGTCTCAGTTCATGTTCGCTCAGCCTGTTACTTCCTGTGGGGTCTTAGCTGTGTACTTAACCACACAGAGTCAGGCATTAGTTCCGCTGACATTTTCTAAAATTACTACCCTACAATTTATAGATAACCACAATTCTAGGCAACCATTTAATTTCTGACCAAAAAGTTAGGAGTAACACTGAAAGCTTACATTTTCAACCTTCTTTTGGTCATCGCTAATGGCAAAAAAAAAAAATCCAAAGTAAAGTGTCTCCCTCCAAAAAAACTGAAAAATGTCAATTCTTGTCTAGTAAATATGACGTTGTCACAAATGATCAGAGGTATCAAAGATGATAAGTTAAAAAAAAAACCTTTGTGCACCTTTACGTATACCTCCTACTCCAGTGTTCTTGCCTGGAGAATCCCAGGGACCGGGGAGCCTGGTGGGCTGCCATCTACGGGGTCGCACAGAGTCGGACACGACTGAAGCGACTTAGCAGCAGCAGCAGCAACGTGTGTTTATAATCATAGTCTTTTCCTTTTCTGTTACAGTGTCTTGGGTTGGGGGGAGGGTTCATTGCACTATTTCATTGTGTATACTTGTGTGCTGATTAATATGGAACTCTCAAAGGAAGTTCTGTCAATCACAAGTTCAGTGGTTGGCACGTATCGGAGAAATAACAGCCAGTCATGGGAAAGCATGGTGGCCTTAAATATCCACACACATACAGCCCAGCAGTTTAAAAGGTCACCATATACAACCTAGCCTCCTTTTTATTATACTTTTTATTTTAAAATTTAGCTGAATGTCTGTTGAGATCACCCTGTCTTTGAGTTCTACTTGAAATGAGTAAAGCCTTCCTCCCAAAGTGAGTGGGAAGCTCTGCCCCCACCCCCAGTCCTGAAATCCCCCAGCTCCCTTCCCTGTGGGCCTCCTCGGCCCCCCTGACACCCGACCTCCTTGTCTTCTTGGCAGCAATGTCAGGGTATCAAGTGATGTTAGGTACCAAGCAGGTGATGTTGGATTACCAACTAATGTTGGGGTACCAAGTGACATCAGGGTACCAAGCACGTGATGTTGGGGTACCAAGTGTGTCGGGGTACCAAGTGATGTCACGGTACCAAATGTGTGATGTCGGAGTACCAAGCATGTGATGTTAGGGTACCAAGTGTGTCAGGGTACCAAGTGATGTTGGGATACCAAGCACGTGATGTTGGGGTACCAAGTGTGTCGGGGCACCAAGTGATGTCAGGGCACCAAGTGATGTTGGGGTACCAAGTGATGTCAGGATACCAAGTGATGTTGGGTACCAAGCACGTGGGACACTGCAAACGTTAATGAGGTTCTGGAAGTGGGCCCGGAAGTGGCTTCCCAGGTGAAGAGCTCAGAGGTTTTGGGAAAGCAGTGATGCTGGGAGCTTCTCTCCAGCTGATTTCAACCCTTGGCCACCAGGCTCCTACTTGTTTGCTGCCTCAGAGCCATCTCAGCTCCCGGTGCCCTGGACCCACCCAAATGACCATTTTCTATTATTTTCCCGTGTGGAGCTCCTTAGCAACTTTTAAGTGTTTGCTCTCTTCCTTTACAATTTCTCATTTGAAGTGTAGTTAACAGTAGATTGCTGGAAAAAAAGGCCATTGGGGTCAGGATCAACTTGGGTCATTTGTAGTTGATTTCAAATAACATTTGTTTCTCACTCTCTATTTTCTCTCACATCTGTTTATATTTTTGTGGCTGGCATCCACTGTCTTTTGAATGGACTAATACACAGGAAGTTATGATTGGCAGTATTTGAAAATATCCATAGGCATCTGAATACAATCATCTACAACTAACTTGACCCACTGCTTGCCGTGCTCCAGGTAGGGCCATCTGGGCCCAAACAAGTCAGTCAATCATGCCCACCTGGAGAAACAAGCAAAGCCTGCCCACCCAGGGCTGGGCTGGCAAGAGAGCAAGACAGGCAGGGCTCTCGCACCACAGAGAAGGGTGCAGGTCCGCCTGCTGGGATGGCCCTCCATCACACCTCTCAGGGAGCAGACGACTTTCTCTGCTGTGCGTGGGCTGGAGACAGGAGCGCAAAGCAGAGGAACTGGCACTTACTGGCCTACACTAGCCAGTTGCCAGAGAGGCTGTAGTTGGGCTTGCCAGCAGGTAGCTGCCAGACACAGCGAGGCATTAGGCAGAGGCTCACCAAGTGAAGGAAGGCCCAGTCCATCGTTTCAGAGACCTTGGAACCAGCTCCCACTTCCCAGTTCCATCCTTGATAAGAGCTTTGAGCATCTGTATTTGTTTTATTTCAAACCCAAAGGCCAAAAGTGGAATTTGCTGTTGACAAGGACTCGGTCGTGAACAGTACTCATTTGTGACCCCTACATTCCCCACCCAAAGCCACTCATGGGGGGACAGCCAGTGTGACATTCCTGGTTTTATCACCACCATCAAGCAGCTCAGTACTGGGTCTCTTGGTCACCTGTCCACAGGCTCTCCCAGTCTGCTTCCTAATATCCCATCTTTTTATTATTATTACTTGCATTTATTTTACAAAGAACTGTGGATTTCGCTCTTCCTGTTTTTCCCTGATAAGCGTCCTGCTAAATGAAATACAATGAGGCTATTGGTGCAAATTACTGAGTAGATAATGTTGCCTGACATTGGGGTCAATGGTGTTGTTAGCAGTGGAAGGTGGTTACATTTAAACAAAAGATTGTTCAAATGAGGGAGCCTGCAAGTTACTGGCCGGTCACAGAGGCTAAAATTATAAATATGCTAATATGTCATGCTATCATACTATGACTCTGTTGTTAATAAAATATTGAAAAATTATAATTATGTCTAAATATAGTAGACACAGTGCTATTCAAATTCTTATCTGATATTTGACCATATTTTAAATTTTTATCTTGTCAGCCATAATTTAGGAGAAAGAAAAAAGAACTCCACAAATATGATTGATTTTGCTGTCATGTCTTTTAAAGTATAAAACACATCCTTTTTTACTTTGGATCTTTTAAGAAAAGGCTTTTGAATTTAATTCTAAATGAAAATCACTCTGGGGTCATTATGAGTCTTTCTGTTCATTTTTTTTACTTGATTTTGACTGTAGAAAGTACATCCAAATCATCCTACCCTCACCCTCATTTACAAAATATAGAAAAATCGCTGTTTTAGAGGTTTATTCATGGGTGGCTACTGTATTATTTACAAACTAACATGCATTGGCTAAATATGGTTATTCTAAAATAAATATATTTCATGTTTCTGCTTAATGTCCAAAATTCACAGATTCAACCTTTTATACACCACTTTTTTTAAGAAGCTAAGAATTAAAATCCCTGGAGCATATTACTACCCTGTTGAATTTTTAGCCAGTTGCCAGGGAAAGGAAGGAGTTACATGGGTCAGGCAATTCACATGGTAAAGCGTCACACCTGAATATAGCTATACCTGTGGCAGAAATTATTTCCTCCGAGCAAATCAAGAAAGTTTCCTGAAGGGGGCTTCCCCAGTGGCTCAGACAGTAAAGAATCTGCCTGCAATGCAGGAGACCTAGATTTGATCCCTGGGTCAGGAAAATCCCCTGGAGAAGGAAATGGCAACCCTCTCCAGTATTCTTGCCTGGAAAAATCCCATGGACAGGGGAGCCTGGGGGGCTGCAGTCCACGGGGTTGCAAAGAGTTGGACACAACTGAGCAACTTCCCTTTCACTTTTCACATTCATGCATTGGAGAAGGAAATGGCAACCCACTCCAGTGTTCTTGCCTGGAGAATCCCAGGGATGGGGGAGCCTGGTGGGCTGCCATCTATGGGGTCGCACGGAGTCAGACACGACTGAAGCAACTTAGCAGCAGCAGCAGCAGGAAACAAGGTCAGGACTTTTTAAGTGTCCTCTCTCAGATAGGGCTAACTAAACATCCACAACCCTCCTCTCCTGGTGTCTCTCGACCCAGAAAATATGAAGAAAAGGTGTGTGACAAGCTCAGTTCTCTCCAAAGAGCCTTGAGACTAAGTCTAAACAAATCGGGTCAAATTTGTGCTCATTTCTGTGCACTGGCCGGGGTTAGGCTGGCTCTCTGTCCACGTTGTTCAGTCAAGCGATGGGCTCAGTAGATGCTGGGTGGCCAGCTGCGTGTTCAGGGAGCTTTATACCTGGGAGGAGCCGCAGAGAGATTGTATAGCAAAATTTGCACATTTCACAGCAAAGGACAAAACTGGAGGCCATAACTGTGTCCTCAGGGGCTGCTAGCAGCCTGGGGGAGAGGGCGGTCTGAGCTGTGACTCCAACACTGTCCTCCTTCCCTACCTGGTCATTTAGCTGGGGCTGCAGGCCTCTGAAGGGACACTGAGAGTCCAGCTTCATGAGGAGACACACCTGAGGGAGGACACCTGGCTTGGCCTGGGCTGGGTGGAGGACAGGGGCTCTTCACAAAGGCACCTGTTTCCCAGAGCTGCTCAAACCCGTGCCCCCGCACTCCTGCACTGAACCCAGAAGATATATTCTCACAAAGTGAACCCAAGAAATGGACAAAGAATCATCCTTTTTCAGCAGCACATGGGTCAGCATTCTGTGATAAAAGCAAAAACTGTCTCTGGCATTTCAAGGAAAGTTGGATTTAAGCAAGCTTCGAAAGGACTGGGGAGGCAGGACTTGAGGAAATCCCAGAATTCAGGAAAGTGAGACATGCTGACTCTGGTCAGTGATTCTCAGGCCCCCCACCTGCCCCTCGCCACCAGAGACTCCCCTCTGGCACAGGTAACCAATCCCAGGCTTCCAGAGAGCCCCAGGCGAAGACTGAGGAGCCCTGCTGGCGCTCCTGCCCCACCAGACATCTGCTTGCCTTCTTCACCTCCTGCCAAGAAATGCCCACCCGGAGAGCTGGTCCCCACAGTTAGGAGAGTCTTGCATTTATACAAAAGCGGCTCCTTTTGGATGTTTAAACCTTCATCTTCGTCCAGTCTCCTGAGCCACGTGGAGCAAATGCTGCAGCCCCTGGACTGAAGGCACTTCTCAGAACCGTCCTTTGGGCTTCCTCAGGATGAATCGGACAAATTTCTGCAACCACAATCAGTGGACCGAGCGCAGCCGGGCCAACAGTAGCAGCTGCTGATTGAGCATCATGCTGGTTCTTCTCTGGATAGACTCTAGGTTACTGGTGTCGCTTCCTCAGAGTGACCCCGGCACATCCCCAGAGGCCCCTTCACTGGCCTCACAAGCAGTCAGAACCTCGCTGTCCACTCTTTGTCGAGGTTACTTCCACTGAAGTGCCAGGTTTCATGCTCAGGTATTGGCCCCGGAGAAAGCTCTCCAAATCTGGACACCGAGATTGATTCTTTGTAGTTTTCTCTAAACATGAGCCTTTTATTGGCCTTGGTCCAGAGTTACCACCCGCTTGATATCTGAGGAAGGGGAGGGAGACAGATTGTGGTATAAAAAACGTGGAAAGGAACATAAGGAAACCTTGGTGAAGTGAGTGTAGAACAAAGAGGCCCCAAAACTGGGGAAGAATCATGGATTTCAGGGACTGGGTCAAGAGTGAAAGTCCCATGAAACCAAACAACTTCTGGGGTAAGTAGAGATACATATTCTTCAGCTTTGTCCAGTTGTAAGATGGGCGATGTATCCACTGAAATCTTCACTGTCAGAGGCAAAAACACTCTCTATGAAAAGCAGACTGTCTCTCAGCAAAGCCATTTATCTCACAAGATATGGATTTTTCCGTCGCTTTAGATATGCCAGTCAAGTAGAGGGGACATAAAAATAAACGGATCTTAACGCGGTCTCTGTCCCATATCAGACACTAAAACTGAGTTATATGTCCACATATTCCCAGCTGGACAATAATCATTTTCAATCCCTTTATTTATGGCATGCATCTAGGGAAGAAGTACAAAATACATAAAATTCTTAAACAGCAGTAAATAGACTAAAAATTATTAGACTTGTATCATTATTACTACTATAAGTTTTTATGTTTCTATTTTAAAGGATCACATAAGTCCAAGGGGATTTTTCATTTAATGAATGATCCTGCCCAATAAAGTAAGAGAGGAAAAACCCTCCTTCCGGGACACGAATCCCATCCTCTCCTCCTTAGTAACTCAGTCTGTGACAGCAGGGCCCTCCCACGACATCCCAGAACTGAAGACTCTGGGACACACATCCTGACAAGGGAGCATACAGGGTCATTTAATCTCTGACCATGAGTCAAGTGTCACTGTAATTAGTACAGTCTCTCCTAAATGCAGGGATCCAATATGCTGTGGTTTATGGGCCAAACATGTGTGTTTATGAGTGCCTATCAGCTATCAGAGACAGCTCTTCTAAGTTCTGTAGCATTTGGGTCACGGTGGTTGGACAGACATCACGACCTACTTTCTGAGATCTTTCATGTTAATAGATATATTGCATGGGTCAATATGATTTTTATATTAACATACTGGAATAAAGACATAATTTTAAATAAAAAGCACAGTACATGCTCTCCAGTTTCTTCTCAGTCATTAAGCAGGAGAGTATTAAAATCCATTTGCTGGGACAGCCCCTGTTTATAGTGATCAAAAACTGGCTCCCACTTGACTTGTACTCGATACTTGGAAACACCGAGGTCTGGAGACAGTACGGTTTTATCCAGGAGAAATGCAATGGATACCATCGTGTGCCAGCTTTCAGCAAGCTCTTACATTTGCTACAAAATGTCTCTGAAGTAACTTTCTGCTCTTTCCCATGACGCAGGTTGATTTCTGGCACTTTTACTTTGGGCAGTCAAGTCAGTGCACAACTGTTACTCGATACTTTCTGGTTATGAGGTGTTTTAACTGCAGCAGAGGCCTGCCGTCCGGCCTTGCTGACGTGGGTGGCCAGGTGGAGGCTTCCCTGTCTCCCTCACATGGGCACCTCTCCCAGAGCTGTGAGCTTGGCTCCAAAGGAGAAGGACCCCTCCAGAGTGTGGGTGTGAGAAGACTGCCGCTATGGGGGACACAAGTATGACAGAGGGGACACTGCAGAGTTCAGAGGAGCCATGGCCCTCCTTCAGATCCTGCCCCAAGATCTAGCCCCCAGGAGCCTGAAATAACAGCTCCTAGGGGCTGAGGGTCCTTATCTAAAAGCGAAGGCTTGGGATGCATTCTTTTCAGTGTCCCGTCCAGTTCTCAGATTGCCTACTCTTAAGGAGTGAGGTGACTCCTCACAGCCATGGGTGTGCCCGGAGACAGAGCAGGGGGTGGACACAGCCTGGCCCCAGCCCTTGCCTAGGATATGAGGCAGTCCTGTAACAATGCAAACAATGGGGCAAAGCTAAAAGAAAGACTCACAGGCTTAGAGAAGACGGTCAAGTGTCACCATGCGGACAACAAGTAAAATAACCTCAAAATCCTATTTCATCTAAATCCATCCATATCATTTTATTAGAATTATTGATTTTTTCCCACATTCTTGCTGAATGAAGATGGATTACTAGGTAGCAAATTTGTAGATAGTAAAACTTACAGGAAATCACTCAATACATGAAATACATACATAGAAGGAAGTCCAACCCAGTAAAATACAGTCTAATTTGATGACATAAGTATATAAGAATAGATCTAATGTAACCATTTACACAAAGAAAGAACATCATATTATGTATATTATGTATTTGTATAAATACATATAATGCGTGCATGGATATAAATATGTATTTAATAAAATATATAATAGTCAGTGACTGTCAGTCTGACTGAAAAAAGGATGGGACTCTTCTGATGGAGAAACCTGGGGCTCTATAATCAGATAGAGTTGGCCCTTCCTTGATGGCTCTGGGCCTCTGTCTGTGGGACCAAGGTGGGGCATTCACCCTGTCCCCTTCCCTGTGTGTCCAGGATAACATATCTCTTAAATGGACTGCATGCATGCTGATTTGCCCAAGAGACCTACACAGTGGACAAGTCTTACCTCGCAGATAATCAAGTGCCCAGATAGGTCCCACGCTCCTAAACTTTAAAGGGATGAAAGGAACCAGCCGATGCCAACCATCTGCTCCCACTTGAACAATGAAGATTCATTGAAAACATACCAGAGAGAGGAGATGCTCCTCATTTTAGTGTACTGTTAGGGACAAGAGAAGACAAGAGAAGAGAGGTTAGTTACTATGGGTCACATTGGAGTGGACGAACTGACAGAAATACAGTCATTTCTCCTCCAATTAAGAAGTAATGTTTGTTTCAGGCGCTCACCAAAGAAAAGCCAATGTGTAATTATTAACTTAAGTCTATAATAGGTTTGAGATCTACCAAAAATAAATATGAGCAAAGACTGGCTCTGAGAGTCCCCTGTCTGGGAAGAGTTAGACATACAACCAAATAAATATGCAATGATACAGATATTTACATAGAAGTGAATTACATTAAAAAGTCAGGCACACATTTTCCCTCAATTTAGAATTCACATTTATTTCAGGTTGTGAGTTGGACTTCAATCTTGACAGATTTAAGTGGTAATCTGTTATAGTATGAGATGGCATGCAATGTATTTATTGACATTTCAAATTACAGCATTTTCAATGAGAAAGGTATCTAATTTTGAGCTACTGAAACAGCATGGTGTAGTCATATATTTCCTGTTGAATAGTCATCACCTAGAGATTCAGGATTCTTATTTATAGCAGATATCTAGGATGGGAGTACAAAAAATGATGCTAAATAGATGAAAAGTCGCCATCATGATTATTAACATGCTGCACTTCTATTTTAAAATGCTAAAGAATCCTATGATATTTCTGCATTTAATAATTGTGTGAGCTCAATAAAAAAAATCATTATTTCCTGACATTAATGAAGTCAACTTTCCCAGCACAATTTGAATAGGCAATTGAACAACGGGACTCAAAAATGCATTAAAACCAGGTCAGCTGCTCGGCATTTCCAACAATATGTCCACAATTCCATGAAGGGTAATCTTAAACCATTTTTCAGAACAGCCTGTACATCTTTATCTTAAAATTCCAAATGTTTCAACAATAGACGATTGTTAGAACTAGACAATTATTTTTCAGCACCCATTGATTAATGACTTAGTCTGTGACACAGGGAGAAGCTGTAGAACAAAAGAGTCCATTATAATAATGCACGGGCATTAAACCATCTTCATTAATAGAATCTTCGGAATGCAGTTTAGCATAAAACCAAATATGCCATAAAGAAAGTGGAGAGGTGAGAATTTTGAATATATTTTGGAAACTCACTTGATATAAAAGAAGATTAAATAATGTTATTGCCTTCTATTAAAATTCTCTCTCACACACACACATAGGCACACACAAAGATTTAACTGGTAACAACTGTCTTAAAACTGCATTTTTAACACTATAAGAAATTGATAATACTTTTAAATTCATATATTCATAGTGGTCATTGGCCTTACAGAGACCAGTATTTTTTTAGGAAAATATTTATCTGTTTATTTGGCTGCATCAAGTCTTAATTGCCACACACAGTATCTTCACTGCCTCATACAGAATCTTTTATTGGGCACACAGGCTCTCTAGTTGTGGGGCATGGGCTCTCTAGTTGTAGCACATGGGCTCTCTAGTCATGGCACACAGGCTCTCTAGTTGTGCACAAAGACCTTCTAGTTGTGGCACATGGGCTCTCTGGTTGTACACACAGACTCTCTAGTTGTACACACGGGCTCTCTAGTTGTGGTACATGGACTCTCTAGTTGTGCACACAGACTCTCTAGTTGTGGCACACAGACTCTCTAGTTGTATACACAAACTCTAGCTGTACACACGGGCTCTCTAGTCACACACGGGTCTCTAGTTGTGCACCAAGACTCTATAGTTGTGGCACACAGGCTCTCTAGTTGTACACACGGGCTCTTTGGTTGTGCACACAGACTCTCTAGTTGTAGCACATGGGCTTTCTAGTTGTGGTACACAGGCTCTCTAGTTGTGGCACACAGACTCTCTAGTTGTGGGGCACGGACTCTCTAGTTGTACACCCTGACTCTCTAGTTGTGCACACAGGCTCTCTAGTTGTGCACACAGGCTCTCTAGTTGTGCACACAGACTCTCTAGCTGTGGCACACAGGCTCCAGAGCGCACATAGGGCTCTCTAGTCGCAGTGCATTGACTTACTGGACTTGTATAAACATTTATAACTTATACTATTCTCTAACTAAACACAAACCAGTAAAAGAACAAACAGCAACATCAATAACAGCAACTAAAGAATCTTGCCATAGCAGTAAACTGAATGAACTTCTGAAAGCAGCTTTTTACAAGTATATATAAGTCTGTGTGTGTACATACATATGCATACATGAACTTATACAGATATGAAGGTGTTTCTAAAGAAATCAGATCTCTGGACATTTTTAAAGTCCCAGGTTATTTTGGAGCAGGGGTGGGTAATGTTGCTGTAATGTAACTTCTCTGTAGTACTCTAGACCACTCTTACCCATTTCAATCTGGTGGACATCAGCTTTTACCAGAGCTGACCTGTTCTGACCTCAAGGTTAATGATACAGAATGCAATTAATTAATGAGGTTTCCTGGGCATTTAACCCTGGCAGGCATGAGGCTGTCTTTGTAGGTCTGTTTTAGATGAGCGTCCATCCTGGTTTTCTTGGAAGAGAGGAATTAAGACTTCAGGGCAGGTTCAGGGAAGGAGAAGGTGTTTTCTCTGCCCTGTGAAATAAGAAAACGGTGCTCAGAAAAGCCGCTGTGCTGAAAGTTGGGTGGAGGAGGGACAAGGTGTGGAGTGGGGAGGAGGGGTGGAAAAGGGAGAAGGGATGGAGGAAGTATGGGGTGGAGGACATGGGGATGGAGGGTATCAGGGGTTTTTGCATCCCAACCGCAGGCAGCCAGCACTGCCCAGGTGAATGTGGGATCTTCTCCAAGCTGCTTCTCTTCCTTAGTCCCTGCTCCCTGAAAGGAGGCGGTGATCCCCGCCCCAGCCCCACCAGTTGTGTGTTCTATTAACAGAACCTTAGGAAAGGCACTGTTGCTCTGGCCTCTTTGGGGTTGCTCCCCATCCCTCCAGGTGAGGTCCCCCCGGGGCTGCCTCACTGAACAGATGGTGCCATCTTCACCAAAAACAAGGAGGAAGGGCTGTGTCTGCTCTGCCCTCAGAGGATAGTGTCCAGCACTCAGAAGACATTGAAATGGGCACCTCTTCCCCTTATACATCCTCCTGCTGATGCAAGAGATGCAGGAGATGTGGGTTCAATCCCTGGGTCAGAAAGATCCCCTCATGGAGGAAAATGGCAACCCACTCCAGTATTCTTGCCTGGAGGATCCCATGGACACAGGAGCCTGGTGGGCTAAGCCCATGGGGTCCCAGAGAGTCGGACCAACTAAGCACATTCTCATTACTCATGGTGGTTATATTCTACAATTTTGTCACGAACCCTGAATTAGTGAATATTGAACCACTCATATAGAGGAAATACAGGGTTAGGTTCCTACAAGCTTCTGTTCACATTTTACTCAACCAATCAATACCTAACTTTGAGTCTATGTGTTTCTGTTCAAAGATAGCTTGTTCAGTGTAATGTGGATCCATTGACATTGACCCTACTGCCCACAGCGCTGTCATTCACATCTGAACACTGCTTAGCACATGGGTATTTTTCCCGGGTCACAGCCTTCTTGAGCTTAGGCACAGAGGACTAGGCTGGAGCCACTTTAACAGCAAAGTCACCAACAAAAAGCGCAAACATGCAGAAGGGACCTACGCTTGCCACCTGAAACAAGAAGGCAGAGCACTGGCCCCCGGCTCCTCCACTGGGAAGGTCCAGGCTAGGCGACTCAGACGTTCTTCACTCTGCACAGGTCAGAGAGCCACCTGCGCAGAAGCCACCCTGGTGCTGCCTTAGGGACACGAGCTGTACTCTACCCAGTGGGCAGGTTCACAAATAGGGAAACTGAGAGTAATGAGGGTAAAGATACACATTCCATATAAAAATGTTAGTACTCAGCTCAATAAAGAAATGCTCATAGTAGTGTATTATCATTGGAAGATAATGATAGTTCCCGGGAGGGCACAGTGAGGGGCAAAGAGTACCAGGCAGCTTGTTAGACAGCCTGCGCTCATTCACAGACATGGTAAGAATCCAGGGGTGCATTTTGGGGTTCTGAAATAACTCATCTGAGGCGTCCGGTAATTATGTTACATCCTTCACCTGAGTTAAGAAAGCAGGCAAACTGAAACACCACTGTTTCTTGAAGTGTTTCTTTTAACTTTTCATAACACTTAAAAAATGTGTATAAGATACAATACTCAGTTATAGATTATCTGACTAGAGGTCCAATGCACAGGCCTCACTATGCAACTTGTACATATTTCATCGTCTAATTTGTTGGTCAGTGTCTAACAGCAAAATGCTCCAACATGTCACTCTGTTGACTGCACATTGCTAAGCAAACCCTACAGCTTCTAAACATATGAAAACTTCCTTTCTTTATTATTGGACTCTCCACACTAAATCAAATCAGAACTAATTAAAATGTATGGCTATAGCAGAACAACCTTTGACATCTGCAAACTTTAAAACATTTTGGCATACGTAGAATTTTTGTTTTTTTCTGGATATGACTGGTCAGAAATGCAGACAAGAAACTGCTGCAAGAAGGAGACCAGGTTATCTTGACTGGTCTTGTGTTCTTACCACCAACACACCACAACTTTCTCTTCAAAGCTTAGGTTTCAGACTATACTTAGCACTTCAAGGAACATGGATTCCAGCACTTCCCACCATTAAGTTACGGATTCCTGCTAACTGTCCTCTGAATTTTCAGATTTCCATTGGGCTAAGCAGCAAACCCAGAGGTCCCCATTCAGGATCATGTCCATAGATTCCTTGAATGAAGTAGGGAAAGGGGCATCCAGCCAGAAACTGGAGAATGAGGGCAGTGGTGGCTTACAGAAAATGGGAGGACACCTTGTCCCTCTGGGAAGGCAGTCAAGGTCAAGGTTCTCAGACCCCATGCACCATCCAGACAAGATGCTGGCCGACGGGCTCTGACCCCACATCTTCCCAGAGTCACAACAGAAAGAGGCTCTTCCCTCCCTACAATCCCCCCGCTACCTGCGCCACAGGAAGGAGAAGGAGACAGAGGAAAATCTGGGGATGGGCTCTGATTCACGGACCAGTCCTTCTGTCTAGGTAGATCGATGTCCATCCGGCTGTCCCTTCCTGTAACGGGTCCTGCTTCTACCTCAGTGACCACAGGCTTGGCTGATTACATGCTCTGGAGCAGGAGGAGACTGGACTCCTGGACGCCACATCTAGACCAGGCCCTGAGAGCCACTGGGGCATGGTTCTTTCCCCTCTACCGTGAGCACAGCCATGTCCTCGATCTGGGAAGGAGGAAGACCTGCTGGAGAAGACACATTGAGAGTGGACCCTTATTACTGCTGTGAACCCTTTAGACTTGGGACTGTTTGTTACTGCAGCATAACCTACAAAGGATGACAAATAATGTCTTATTGGCTTGGGTCAAATGCTCTTCAACACCTCATTAGTCCTGGAACGCTCCCACATAGACACATTAGAGCCAGGAAAATGGGAGGCAGGGAAGAAAGGATTCCTGAAGGTAGAAGGAGCTTCACAGGGAGAGTGTTGATGCAGGTAGTCATGACTGTGCTCAGACAGCCAACCATGCTCCCACTGAAATGTTTCCCATGACTTCTGTGCAAAATGAAATTCGGAATCTTTATCCTCCTGTCAACAGCCTTTCAGTGCTCCTCTCAGTTCATCTAGCCAGATCTCCTGCTGTTTGTAAAATTCTGGGTAAGCCAGAATGATTTCCTCAGAATCCCTAGGGAAAAAAAAGAGAGGGAGAGACAGACTGCCTGAAATGTCTCTCTGGTCTTCAAACCCATAAATCTGCAATGCCAGGGAAAGCTGGTTTTCCGCAGCAGGGTTCTTATGTGCTCAGTAATGTTTACTGGGCTGAGAACTCACCTACTAAATGAGGAGTTCTCAGACCACTCCTGTCATGTCTGTTCTTAAGCCACAATCTCCTCTTGTTAATACTGACACCCCCAGAACTTACTGTACGGTTGCTGTGAGTTACTAGTTAGCTTCCTCCACCCACCCAGCTGCTGGATGAGCAGGTTCCACCATCATGAGACACACACCCCTCAAGGGCTGTCCCGTGGCCTTGCCTGCAGCAGGTGCTCGGGGTCCTTGGCCGGGTTCTCCTTGCCATCACTAAAGCGGATGTGCATGACTGATAACTCACTCCTGGTAATGGGAAGCTCTCAGAAACCTGCTCCACCTTTCTAGTCCAAGCGAGCCATCTCTCTCTTATTTTAAGTAAGACTGGATGTGTGTGTGTCACGTGTCCTTCAGGAGTGTTGTTGCCCAGGATTGGACATGCCTGCTGATGTGGTGAGCTGCACCCATTCCTTCTGACTCAGTGGATTAAACCAGAGAACAAAACAAGACACAGTCTTTTCTCACACTTTAGGTTTTAGATTCAGCATGTCAATTTTCAATTTCCTTTTACTAAACCAGGCACAACAGTTATTATTATGTTCTTCAAATTTATCCTCTAACCACTATGGTATTGCATTATTCATTTGTGTGGACTTTTTTTTTTAATGATTCCCTTAGCAATAAAACTAGTTCTTTTTTTAATTCTAAGGTCTCATTCTTTGGCACTCTTTTCTGAGATCTCAACATCTGGGCACTTAGCCACCAAAACTGCTGTCTATAGCAGCCTCTGTAGAGGAGGCGTCTTCACGGGGTGATTTATCTAAGGATCTTGTTCCCCTTTATTAAATCCTTGGGAATAGATTCCCCTCAAATATTCTCGCTTAATTAAAAAAAAAAACCTGTTATTCATAAGAGAATTCTAAGGCAGAGCAGGACGACCTGGATGCTGTATGGGCACAGAGTCAGGAGGAGGCCCCTCTCTTGAGGCGGGATCTGGGCTGCTCCGCAGTGCCCCCAGGTGGCTGCTCGGGGACACTCAGCTCTGGGTCCCAGTGTCCTGAGGGCTCCGGTTGCTGGTGTGTCTGTCTGCATACGTAGGCATGTGTGTGTGCGTGTGTGCACATGTGCTTGCATGCATGTATGTGCACATGTGTCTGTGTGCATGTGCTTGCATGCACGTATGTGCACGTGTGTCTGTGTGTGAGTGCACATGTGTGTGCACGTGTGTCTGTGTGAGTGAGTTGGAGAGAACTAGTGGACAGATTTTATGATGAGTAACCTGGAAGCATGGCTCTTTGAAAACTCATTCCTTCTCCTTCTCAGAACCAGTAACAGAAAACAGATAGCATTTGGGACAAAGACTCAGATGGTGATGAACATTTAGGGTTGAAAATGGAGGCACCCTGAGAGGTGAGTGTGTTGTGGGGAGCTCTGCGGATGTCACTCCACAGGCACAGAAGAGAAAGCAAGCCTCAGCCGTGCGGACTCACTGTTGCCAAGTGCGGGGGGCAGCTAGCCCATCACACACACACACGTGACAGGGGACTGCAAACGGGCCCTGTCTTCTTCCTGTGTCTTCCTTTGTTTCTCCCTATTGTTTTCAGCTGTGTTTGTTTTATCGTGTTGTGCCCTTCTTCCCTGAAACGCTGGCATCTGCCTCAAACCCGAGGGCTGCAGCATCCTTAAGCCCAGGCTGGCCTCTGGAGGAGCAGGGTGATTAACCCCCAACTCTGCTGTGCTAGCAGAGAGGCGACAGGAGGAGCCCTGGCTCCCTGGCCGCCTGCTCGGGGCTCCAACCAAGCCTGTGTCTCGGAGATAAAAGGCAGCTTCCTCTCCCATGAACACAGAGACAGCAAGTCCTCTGAGGGTCGTCACAGCCGCCGACTGGGTCTGTGCTGGTGGAAGCCTGCTCCTCACATCCCAGGCCTCCCAGTGACAGGACAACCACATCTGGCCCTGCAGAGGCAAGCAGGGCTGGAATGACGGCACTCCTGCAGCAAACAGGCCACGGTCACGCCCTGTGCTCAGGAGGCACAGGGGAGCCGTAATCATCCCTGCCCCTCGCCAGCAGAGTGCCCTGGGCAGAGGTCAGCTGGCCACGTGGCCTCCACCTGCAGTCCATGAGGGACTGTCTCTTCTCCAGCTCCTCTGATGAAATGTTACAGAGTGTCCATGTGGGCCAGGCATTCATGACACAGGGAAAAAAAGCCATCTTTACACTGAAACTCTGTTTGTAGCTGAGGTGACTAGACCCACACACCCGCTTGCTGACCAACAGAACCACTTAACATACCAAAAAAGTACTGGTCTTTTGTAAAAGACCTTGATTTCTGCTATCTCAACTTGCGGTTCATTTCTTGAGACACTGATGATGTAAGAATCCAAAAAAGCCTTAGTCATCATCTGTACCTAACTGTCCATGGGGGTAAAACTGGAAAGTGTGTTTGAGTCTCCTCACTTTAATGCACATGAAGTGCGGCTTTGATGGGATCACTGTTTATCACAGCTTTGATGGCTGACAAACACAAAATCCTTGTGCAATGAGATATCACAGGCCAAGAAAAACAACAAAAATAGGAAAGAAAATAAAAAGCTTATGTACCTCAGGTAAATATTCAGGAAGCCCAGAGAAGATTATACTGACCCTATTTCCTTAAAGTCAAAGATCCAAATTAATGTATGAAAATTCTCTTTCATACCTTTTATTCTGATTTTTACCCCCTCAAAAAAAAAACTTGAAGGAGTAAGTAAAAGTAAAAACATAACATAAATGTGAAACAAATAACTGGGGAATTGAATGCTTGGGTGTTCATTGAGCTTTAGAAATAAACTATATCTTATCACATGGTGCAAGGTGTGAAAATTACTATTATGAGGTTTGGGGAAAGCATTTAGACTAATGTGCTTAGTAGCCACATCCAGGTATAGTTAGGATCAAAATATAATAGTATTGGTTGGAAGCATCTGGGTTTTATAGAGATGTGGATTTACTGTTTTTCCTCGCTGCCATTTTTAGAAAGCCACCTCTTCTCCTGGTCCTCTGGGATGTCATGTCGAGAGGGATTGTGGCTGTCACATCCTGAAACTTCCCATAAAAAAAAGGCTCCGATGCATTTCAAAGCACAACTGAGTGGATGGGGGTTCACTGACCTGCTCAGGCCAATGCATTTCTCTTAACCGTGTGTCCCGGGGTGACCCAATGACCCCATCTGTCCTCAGGATTTCCCATAGTAGACAATTAAAGACAGTGTTTTCCTCTTTCATACTATCAATAATGTAAGCTGCTCCCCTCACACAAATACTTCATGACTAGTGGTAAAGAGCAGTGTGTGCTAAAGGATTTTCTTCTGTGAGTGCCTGACACTTTCAGAGCTCACCTTCCACTTGATATACATTCTATAAACATTACCACTTGCCTTCATTACAGAATATGCCTTAACTGTAAAGACCAGTGAGGTCAAGTTTATACAGAGTATGCAGTGATCGGGCTTCCCTGGTGGCTCAGATGACAAAGAATCTGCCTGCAGTGTGGGATGCCCATCCAGTGATTAAGAGAGTGTCTGTTCCTTATGATATACTAAATGCATATCAGTGAACGAGACTGACTATCATGGTGACTGCGCATGGTGCAGGGTGGGGTCCTCAAACTTGACTGGACATTCACTCACCTGTGGAGACCTAAAGATGCTAACACTTGACTCTACCTTTAGAAATCCAATTCCCATCTTGCATGGAGACTTTGAGATCTGCTTTTTATTTAACACTGAAATAAGTAACCAAGGTTAAGAGTCATTGTGTAAACATGGATCTCACAACATAGTAGCCTCAGGAACTTTTCTAAAAGATGTTTTGAATTTTTATAAATTTCTAGTACAATTTTTTTTCTTTTTTTTTTTGCCATTTTCTGTGGTTTCCAGTTGTTAAGAACTGAAAATTATTGTGTCCAACTGAATGAAGGCTCTTGCGGTTAGAACACCTATTAAACTTCACTAGTTTAGGGTTCTATAGAAGATGCTATTCCTGGGTGGCTAGTGTCACCCACCAGGAGACAAGATAATTAGTGTCATCTAATATTTTTAAACATGTGCCTCATTAGAACTATTTTCATTTTCAAGAGGACTCAGTGTCCAGTATCATGAAATAATTGGCCTCATCATAAGAATGACTCTCTTTCTAAAGGGAGCTTAGAGAAGTATGTCCCTTGTCATATAACATTGGCATGTGTTGAAAAGTAGGGAACACGTGTACACCACTGGCGGATTCATGTTGATGTATGGCAAAACCAATACAATATTGTAAAGTAATTAGCCTCCAATTAAAATAAATAAATTTATATTCATAGAACAGTCTTTTGGACTCTGTGGGAGAGGGAGAGGGTGGGATGATTTGAGAGAATGGCATTGAAACATGTATAATATCATATATGAAATGAGTCGCCAGTCCAGGCTCGATGCACAATACTGGATGCTTGGGGCTGGTGCACTGGGACGACCCAGAGGGATGGTAAGGGGAGGGAGGAGGGAGGAGTGTTCAGGATGGGGAACACGTATATACCTGTGGTGGATTCATGTTGATATATGTCAAAACCAATACAATATTGTAAAGTCAAAAAATAAAATTTAAAAAGACAGAAAAAAACAAACAAACAAAAAAAAAGGTGTCCTAATTTTTAATCCCATGTGATTTACTCACATATTTTGCCTTCTTTTCAGTATCTCCAAAACAGGAATGGTCATGGTACTTGAATATACATTTATCAAATCATCTGGAATGAGAGGGGGAGTTTTTTAGCTTTTTTATATGATTGTAATTAATTGATTTATATTTTACAGCAGTTTTATATTTACAGAAAAAATTTACTGAAAGTTCCTACTCCCAGCTTCTCCTACACATTCTGAGTTGGTGGGGTTTTTTTTTTCTTTCTACATTTTATCACTTCATTCTCTTGTTCACATGGTTTCTGAAGAGAAGTCTAATGTAATTCATGCCTTTGTGCCTCTGTATATAAGGTTTTTTTCTCAGCTTCTTTTGAAACTTTGTCTTTGATTTTCTGCAGTTTAAATATGAGCCTGATTGTAGATATTTTTATATTTATCTTAACTGGTATTCTCTGAGATTCCTGGATCTGTGGTGTAGTGTCTGCATTAACTGTGGAAACTTTTGGCAATATTGTTACAACTATTTCTTCTATTTATTTCCTCCTTCCAGTATTCTTATTATACCTTTTATAATTGTCCAGTAGTTCTTGGATATTCTATTGTGTAATTCTTCCTTTTTTCTCTCTCTCTCTGTATTTTAGTTTTGCAAGTTTCTCTTAACATTTCTCAAGCTCACTGATTCTTTCCTCAGCCACACCCAATCTACTGAAGGCTCATCAGAAGTGATTCTCATTGCAGTTACAGCTTTCCTAGCCTTTCCTTCTGGTTCTTCCTTAGAGTTTCCATCTCTCTGCTGACATGACTCATCTGTCCCTGAATGTTGTCCATGTTCTTCATTACAGCCTTTAGAATGTTAATCACAGTTATTTTAAATTCTCCACCTTACAATCCCATCTGCCAAATCTGAGTCTCGTTATGGTGCTTGGTCTGTCTCGTCAACCCATGGTTGGGGCGGGGGGAGGGGGTTCTGTTTTGTTGTCTTCTGTGCACGCCTAGTATTACTTTGTTGTTTAATGCTGTACATGAGGTACCAAGTAGAAGGAAATGAGGCAAATAGACTTTTAGTGTGAGGATTTATGTCTATGCAGCTAGGAGTCAGGCCATGTTCCCTGTTTGCTATAATTCCAGGTGTCAGAGGCTAAGGTTCCTCCGGGTGCCCTGGTTTTGTCTCCTCTTCTTTGGGTTTCCTCCTCTTCTTAGATGAGGTCTCTTTCAAGCGTGTGCCCCATTATCACATGGGAGCCCTGTTAACATGGTGGTGATGGAGCAGGGGAGGCAGACATGTTCTGAGTCTGAGGACGAAGGGTCAGGGCTCAGTCTGTTAGGGAGCCTGTGCCCTGGGCTGTGACCCTCAGTGAGCTTCTCAGTTTGGTTTTCTGCCTCCTTTTAGGTGGGACGGGATGGCTGGCATGGACTGGAGTTCAGTTTTCCTGTCCCACTGGTCATTTAGGCTCTGATAATACCAAGAGCGCAGGTCCAGGTTAAGTGGCTTCCCCTGAGGCAGGTCTTGTTAAGAGGCACAGAGTGCTCTGTCCTGTTTCACAATGGGTCCTTTCCCCTCCTCCTGCTGGAAGCCTTTGGGGACTTCTCCCCAACACCCACTATCAGAACCTAGTAGGGCTCCAGGAGGTAAAACTCTCAAACTCCCTGTGACTGGGTGCCCCTGGAGTTCTTAAGTCTCAGACTCATCCACACTGGGCCTCCAGCAGCTCATCAGCTATGGGTCTGATCTCCCAAGGAGGGTCTCCTCATCTGTGGGTTTCTGCTCCTGTGAATTATGGTGTTCTGTGCCTGCTTGTCTGTCCCTCCAGTTTTCCCTGTGACCTCATTGCTCTGATGCATCTGAGAAGAGTTGCTGATTTTTGGTAGGTTCAGCTTCCTTCTTGTAATAAAGATGAAAGTGATGACTTTCTTCACATGTCCTGCAGGAAACTGGAAATCTTATCATCCAAATAGAAAATCAATATTCTTTTGCTTGATGATCAAAAATTCAAACTGAAACCTCACTTCTGAAGATAAAGGGATTTTAAAACAAAGGTCACCTGTAACCTTCCTGTCTCTCGTGGGCAGAGGGGCTCAGGTCCCATGTGATTAACAAATTCAGCCACGTAGCTGCTGAAATGAGGCACCCAGGTCTCAAGGGCATGAAGTGAAGCTTCATAAAGGAAGTTTCAATTTAATCGTGATTGAAAAATAGATGAAAATTTTAGAAACAAGATGGTTGGGTACATTTTCTCGGATGGCCTCCCTAGGAGATCCCTGGGCTCATTTAGTTGATGTTAAGGCCTCTGGTTCCCCATTTGGGAGATGAAGGGGGTGGAGCCGAGAAATGGCATTCACACGGCTCCTCACAGACACGGGGAGTGGTTTGCCCCTGAGGGCTCTCGGAGAGTGGGGGTGTACCCTCCACAGACAGTCCCTTCTCAGGGACCCCACGCACTGGCTACCACACTCCTGCCTGAATAGCAGCACCCTGGGCTAAAAGAACTTTGAAATGCCTTGCTCAGGCCAGTCATTTAAGGTCTCCTTTGGTTCCAACTTTCTATAAAATCCACGGAATGTTACAATGAGGAAGATCAAGTTATTTGGAGAAGAGAGGGAGGAGCAAAATTTACTTAAAAATTTAGCTCTGACTCTCCTTTAAAATTGTGCCCAAGGTAAATGGTGTTGACGCCAGGCCATGAGCCTGTTCCCCTTTCCCCAGCATCATCTCCCATCCCCGGGGACACTTTACCTGTATTTATTCTTGTGGATGAATCAGAAAATGCCTTCCGAGTAAACAGGCCAGCACAGGGGCTGGTGCTGACCTGCAATGGCAGCTCCCCACCTTCCCGACTCGGGACCTTGTGGAGATCATATCCTTGCAGAGTGGTTGGAGGGAAAGATAGATGCTTCTCAACAGGAAACATAAATATCATGACAGTCATGACCGCTGTGCACAAGCCTGTTAACCACCAGAGACACACAGCTGAACGTGCGAATCGAACATCGTGGTTGTTGAAATAACAACGAGAATGAGTGGGATTACACCCTCGCTAGTCGCACGTGCTGAGACGCCTGCAGTGGTGGTTACCCCTCTTCAGGAGCTAAGGGAGCCCACTTTCTGATGTGAGAAGCTTGTGTTTGATCTCCAGTTGCTGTTGCATTTACATATCATGAGAATGTGACTGACTTAAGTGTATGGACCTCTCCCATTTATTTAAAAACATTTTTAAAGCAAGCTGATTTACAGTATTATATTATCGCCAGGTGTATAACATAGTGATTCAATATTTTTATAGTTATACTCCACTTATAGTTATTGCAGCATGACAGCTCTATTCCTTGTGCTATAGAACATATCCTGGTTGCTTATCTGTTTTATAGATAGTAGTTTGTACCTCTTAGCCCCCATCCCTATCTTTCCCCTCCCTCTTCCCCCTCCCCACTAGTGTGTCCTCTGTATCTGCACATCTTCTGTTTTGTTACATATATTGGTTTGTTTTTTAGATTCCACATATAAGTGATAACATAGAATATTTGTCTTCTGACTTATTTCACTAAGCATAATACCTCCAAGTCCATCCATGTTGTGGCAAATGGCAATATTTCATTCTTTTTTATGCCTGAGCAGTACTCCACCGCCTATATGTACCACATCATCTTTATCCATCCATGTGTTGATGGGCACTGGGGTTGCTTCTATATCTTGGCTAATGTAAATAATGCTGCTGTGAACACTGGAGTCTGTGTGTCTTTTCAAATTAGTGTTTTCATTTCCTTCAGGCATATACCCAGGAGTGGGATTTCTGGCTCATGTGGTAGTTCTATTTTTAGTGTTTTGAGGAGCCTCCCCACGGTTTCCCATCCTGGCTGCATCAGTTTGCATCCCCACAGCAGTGAATATGGATTGCCTTTCTCTGCGTCCTCGCCAGCATCTTCTAGTCCTTATTTTGGATGATGGGCATTCTGCCTGGTGTGAGGTGGTGCCTCATCATGGTTTTGATTTGTGTTTCTCTAATTATTAGGGGTGTGGAGCATCTTTTCATGTGCCTTGGCCATCTGTATGTCTTCTTTGTAAAAATGTCTGTTCAGGTCTTCTTCCTACTTTTAAATTGAGTTGTTTGCTTTTTTATACTGACTTGTATGAGCTGTTTATACCTCTTAAAGATATCATTTGCCAATATTTCCTCCCATTCAGTAGCCACACCCATTTATTTTGGTGTTTTCAATATTTAATACACATATTACTATCATGACTCAATTATAAAATAATTTTATTTTTCCATTGTATTTAAAGACTTAAAGAATCTAAAAAGCAACATATTTATCAATACAACAGTTTTCAGAGACATAAATGATCATTTCAGTCATGAAATTGTTAGTTCCTTCAAAAAGTACAATTATGACACATCTAGTAATATGTTACTATAATTTTTTAAATAGTTTTAGGGAAATAGAAATATATTCACAAATCATAGAAGTCAAAAGCTCACATTTCAAAATTATTAAAATTCAATACTAAAATTATTGAAATACCATTGTACATATAGGTTATAGATGTAAGATTAATTTTTTCAAATTGCATCTCTCAAATTTTCCCTTTTTAAAAGAAATACCATATTAGCATATTTCCCTTCCTTTATCACAAACTGTTTCCTGGATATGGAAGAAATTGCAAACACTTTAATAATAGCCCAAAGTGATTTTCCGATTCAGTCCTTTACAGGAGAGCCTGGAATTCATTATTGCTTTAATGATGGGCCTCTTGACTCCAGCCAAGGAGGCTTGATATTTTCGCTGGTGTCTTGTCCACTGGGAGGTGGTCACTGACAGGATAGATCAGCAGCCTGCACTGCATTGAGATGCAGAACAAATGGGGCTGAGTCCCTCCCGTGTGGCTCTGTGGGCTCCGCTGCCACTAACAATTACGAGGGACAGGGGCACAGACACGCGGCAGGAAGCCTGACCCCAGCACGGCAGCTCATTTTGCACCCCACTTATTCAGTGCGCCCTGCCCTGTAATCTCCCCACATTGTTATCTGTGCGTTTACACAGTCACACCTCCATTATGTCCCCAGGGCCAGCATCAGCTGTTTGTCACATCTATTGATTGCACTCAAACTGCAATTTACAGAGATCGCTCTCCAAGGTCCTGAGAAAATCCCGTCTCTGTCTGATGGGCTGGCGGCGGGCTGGTAAGGACCATCACAAGTGTCGGACAGAAACCACGGGGACCCACAACAGCCCCGTATCACTCTTGGGAAGCAAATGCCAAGGTACCCTTAGGACTGGACACCACTCAGAATGACAGAATTTCACCGAAGCTAGGAAGCAGGCAATGTTGAATGCCCTGTTTGCCATGAATCATCAGCATTACAAGAAAAGAAACGTGGCTGTGAGTAGCAGTGCCCTGCTAATGTGTAACCTACACAGATCCTGAAAGTAGTCACAGTGAGCACGTGTAACACTGTTTAAACTACTCACCACAAAGCCAGAAAAGCAGAATTCATGCTCCTGTTTTTCAGATGAGGAAACTGAGGCTCATAGACTTCATGTGATTTGCCCAGATTCCCATGGCCAGACTGACTCAAGTAAGATATGAACTTAGGTCTGCTTGGCTTGGAAAACCAGCCCCTGCCCAGGTTCTGGCCTCTACCTGCTGAACGCTTCAGGTGCGCCATCTTAGGGGAGCTGGCTTGACTTTGCCCGCCACACTCATGTGTTTCTCCTGGGACGCACCTACACTGTCTCCTTCCTGTCCCTGTCTTCCTCACAGGCTGCAATCCTTATCACTTTCCTTCTCCCATTCCTTCTGCAGAATATCTTTTAGGGATGTGTTGTGGTAGAGAGAAGGACTCTATAAGAGAAGCAGACACGAGGAAGTAATGAAGTAAGCATGCTCCCCCAAAGCTGCTCCTTGCCCCAGTTCTCAGCTCACCTGCTGTGCTGTGCGCTGAAGGGTACAGTCTGGAAGGTGGAAGGAAGAACGCGGCCCCACTTCCCAGGGTTGCACACCTGGTGTGAAGATGGCTCTCCAGCACTGACACCAGCACATGGCCAGGAGTGCCCTGAACTCCCACCGCCACCCCCAAGTATACCAGGCGCTGGGCTGCAGCATGCTCACAGGGTGGGTTGGCTCAACCTCAGAACAGCTGCAGAGGTAGGTGCTGGTGGGCTTTGCCTCCTGCAGGGACGAGAGTGAAGTTCACGGCCCAGCAGGAAGGCAGTCAGGCTGGCTCTGCTGATGGTGCTCTGGACACCATGCCCACCACCGTCCGATCCTGGGGGTCCATGGACCAGTGAGGAGGAGTTTTGTGAGACAGTACTGGCTCGTGTCAGTAACAGCACATCTGCACCTGCACACAACTTTCCACCGTCCCAACAATGTTCACAAACCTTGGTTCCTCTCGTTTTCTCCACAGTGCTTCCTTTGTCCAGAGTGGCAGGCTCCAGGGGATGGTGATCACAGCACAGACTGCCCCTCCAGGAACGTCCCTGGGTGGAGGAGGGGGTACAGAGGTGAGACTACTTTTTGCTAACTTGGCTGGGCACTGAGAACATGAAGGAGAAAGCATGGGAATAGCTCCTGGATGGGAAGCCCCAAGACATCCAGGAAGCTGGGCAGCTGAGGCCAGCATGAGGACCCCAGTCTTCCAGGGCTAGGCTGCAAATAGCTTTCTGGGAAGACGGTTTTGATATGCTTTCTCTCTTTCACTTTCACTTTTCACTTTCATGCATTGGAGAGGGCAATGGCAACCCACTCCAGTGTTCTTGCCTGGAGAATCCCAGGGATGGGGGAGCCTGGTGGGCTGCCATCTATGGGGTCGCACAGAGTTGGACACGACTGAAGCGACTTAGCAGCAGCAGCAGCAGCTCTCTTTCACCCTCAACCAAGAGGGATCCGGGAAGGTGTCAGTCGTCCATGCTCTCAGCCAACGGTCTCTGCAGAGACACTCTCAGGCAAGTCCTCACCATCTTCTATTCTTCATGCTTCTCATTTCTGAGGGGCAGGAGCTGCTGTTCTCTGTGGAAGTGGGTGCAGAGGAGTGATTTTCCAGCACATGAGAGTCCTAAGAGCAAGGGCTGTTCTACTGGGTCCAAGGTTTTAATTAATAAAAGAATAGCACTGTGATTTGTGGAATGTAGCCATGTGACCTGCAAACACACATCTTGCATTGACAGGTGACAGCAGAGCTGGCTGTCAGACGGCATCAGCTTTGTCATGTGCTGTGTGCTCAGATCTCCTCCACCAGATTACGCTCCTGCCGGTATGCCTAAGTCCCTTTCACTGGGACTACCTCTGCTCCATGATGGGATCAGAGTGAGTGCTTTTTGCTCACTGTGACCCCTTCCCCTGCCGACATTACTCATATGTAGGCTCAGGTGGGCAGTTGGGAGGAGGGACCTTGGCTGAGGGTCCTGATGACCTTCCCTGGAGCCGGGGCAGAGATGCCACTGTCCCAGGAAGCAGCCACCCAGAGCCATCCGTCTCCCCTATGCTGAACTCGGTAAAGAGCCCGTGGGTCTTCCTTCTAGTGTTTCCTCAACTCTTTCTCTCCTGCCTTGACCAAAGCAGGAAATTATAAGGCAAGTTTTTAAACATTACTTCCATAAGTGATCAAAAAACCCTGGGGGTTAACTCGGTGTCCCTTTCTTTCTCTGCTCTATTTCTGGGCAGAGGCAAGGGAAAGAGCAAACTGAGGTTTCACAATATACACACAGCCTCGATCCCAGGTGAGGGATGAATCCAGGAAACCAAAGGCGGAAATACAGTGTTTAGACTTTAAACCTTGGGTAGAGAATTTAAACAGGCTTCCCAGGTGACTTAGTGGTCAAGAATCTGTCTGGCAATACAGGAGACACAAGTTCAGTCCCTGGGTTGGGAAGATCCCCTGGAGAAGGAAATGGCAACTCACCCAGCATTCATGGACAGAGGAGCCTGGTGGGTTACAGTCCATGGGGTCGCAAAGAGTTGGACATGACTGAGTGACTGAGCACGCAGGCACAGAGAATTGAAATGAAGCCACAGCATCAGCCCACCCGAGTCCAAATACCAGAAATGTATTCCTGACAAGTTCCCATCCCTTCCTTTCAATTCATTACGTTGATTAACACCCCAAACCATTAATTCCATCTGTGCTTCGCTTTCTTCCTTTCTTCATGCCATCACACAGCTCTCTGGGGATATGACAGTGCTCATTTTGAAAATCACTGGTTCCAAGACAAGATTTGGAACATTAAAAAATTAACTCTTTGAACTGTATCAGTTTAAGACACAAAGGAAAATCTAGGATAGGGTGTGCATTAAGGAAGCTTTAAATAGTAGTAATTCTTTATGATTCAATAAAATACTAAGGTTTCACATTTCTGAAACTAGCAACTAAGGGCATTTTAAGTGTAAATGTCAGTTATTGAACCTATCTAATGTCGAAGAGGATTATTTCAGGTCGTCATTTCTCTCATCCTGCACAAACACTTAATGGTAAGATACCATACCTTATTCCAAAGGTCACAGAGACCATAAAACACTGATGTGGATGTGGTCCCACGGCTGGCAGCCTGCACGCTAGAAAGGAATGGAATCAGTGCTACAATTAGCCCAGAGGCAGGTTCGATGAGCCAAGATCATCTTAGACGGGGCCTGGGGTGCCCATGGGACCCACGCCGTGCAGACCATCTTCTCAGGGCTCCTCTTTTCATTTTTATGTATTTATTTTTGTCTGGGTCTTCACTGCAGTGCTCAGGCTTCTCCTTGCGGTGGTTTCTCTTGTCACAGAGCACGTGGTTTGTGGTTCGTAGGCTCAGTAGTTTCAGCCCCGGGCTCCAGAGCACAGGCTCATAGTTGTGAACTATTAGTTGCTCCACAGCATGTGGGATCTCTCCGGACCAGGAATTGAACCCGTGTCTCTTGCACTGGCAGGCGGATTCTCTACCACTGAGCCACCAGGGAAGTCCGGAGGGGTGCTTTCATCACGGAGACCACTTTGGCTTGACAATTGTCCTCATCTTGGGAAGTCTATGGTTAAAATCAGGGCACTGTGTGGGGAGAGACGACAGTAAGGCAACAGGATCCCTTTACAAAGCACTCAGCTTGCTTGTTCCTAATTCAGTGTTCCCAGCAGCTCTGCGGTGTCTTTCTCCTCATTTTACAGACGAGGCTCGGGAGGGTTCACTGCCTTTCCCAGGAGTAGGCACAGCACACAGAGAAGTAGAACATGAATCTGGCCTGTTGGTAGCAAATTCAGGGTCTTTCCTTCTCTTTACCAGCATTTTCTGAGTAATGTTCCGTTAAACATCAATACAGAACTCAAGTAATTTTCAGCTGGAAGACAGACTTTGGTAAATTAAAATTTGTGATATCGACCAAGAAAGAAAACTCAGCCAAAATTATTTGTCCCCAGAGCTCACATAGAAATAATTAGCAATCACAGAACATGGAACTTGGAAAAAGCAGATCTTTTGCAGATCTGCTTTGAAATCAGTAAGGATGCATTTGGTGTTCTCCCAAACTGCAGGCATGCCTGGGAGAGAGAGCAGGGACAGAGGGAGAGCTGGCTGTAGGTGCAGCACCGTGCCCAGGGCGGCCTCACACTCAGAGCCCTCCTCCAGGCTGGACCCCTCACACCCTCCCCTGCTGGCCACCCTGCTCCCACCCCTTGGACGAGAATGAGGAGTAGGGCGTGGGTCACAGCACAGGTCATCCCCACGTCTCCTCCACTTCCAGGTCTCAGGCCCAGTTTCCTTGATGTGAGTTATTTAATTTGAATAACAATGGCTGAAGATGAAAGAGTGAAAAAGCCCTCGTGTGCTATTTCTCTGTTTGTGAAAAGTAATAATTTAGTGCAGTCTGTGATGAGGTCATGAGTTGGCAGACATAAATATGTCCAGGGAACACTCTGCTGCTTTTTTCTGCCTGGTGGAACTTGTCAGGGGAGGCAAGGGGAGCTGAACTAAACTTTGGATTCTACAAAAGTCCTGTTCATTTCTGTGGGAGTTACTTACTTGGGGAAACCTGTGAGAAACAAGTTAACTGTACTTTTAACTGGAAGTACAGATGTTGTGATCAAGTAAGGAGAGAACCCATGTGTTGGTCTCAACCACAGGTGCTGAGTCCAGGAGCCTAAAGGGGTGCACAGGGGGTGGAGGCACAGGAGGACTTATTGGTGTGAATGTGCCGCTCTCAGGCTCTTCACCTGCAGAAACAGACCTGTTCTTCTGTAACATTCTAGCCGGCCAGCTCTGCCTCCACTGCACCCTGAGCCTCCCTGACCTCAGAGGATGCAAGGACAACAAGGTCCCTGACCTCGGGGGACACGAGGACAATAAGATCCCTCAAGAAGGCTTGCAGAAGTTCACAAAAGCTACCAAATCTCCAACTCCAGAATGAAAGTGAGCAGAGAAATATGGTAAAAACCACATTGGAACCATCCCCCCGGGAGCCCCCTTCTAACCACGATGACTTCGGCATGTTTCCCAAGTACTCTGAGCCTCAGCTTCCTTGAGAGTAAAAGAAGGATCTGTGAGAATCACACCAGAGTCGGTGTGAACTCAGTAACATGCCTGGGACAAGTGACACTTCTGGTCTAGGCCGGCTCCAGGAACGCTCGAACCACAGACCTGGCCCAGGTCCCTTGCGGCTCTGAGGGCCTCAGGAGGAGCAGACCAGACCACCACCCAGAAGCACTGCGCACCTACAGTCCTGAGGAGACCCGCACTGGAGATCTTGGGGTGCAGGGAACACCC
>NW_011494635.1:7594136-7624734 GCF_000754665.1 Bison bison bison
ACCCCCGGGGGGCCCCTCCCCTGCCTCAGTGTGAAGACCTGCTCCCCTCCAGGCCTGCCCAGCCCCCTGTCCTTGTCCAGCTTCCACTTGATGGCTATGCAGGGGCCACACCTGACTTTCCAGGCAGCCCTCCACCTGCTGGGACCCCCACTCTTAGCTCCTGGTTTTGGCTCATACGGGCTGAAAATGGGCCAGCGGAGCCTCCTGATGGACTGGGGGAGGCGTGGGTGCCTGCAGCTCTTCCAGCATCTGTGTTTCCAGCCTCTGTGTTTTCATGTCTGTGCAGCAACACCAGCGCTAAGCTGTGCTGAAGTGACTAGAAACAGATAGGAGGCAGGGAGCTTCGTCTAAGGCATCCTGTGTCAGAGCATATGATGGCAAGCTCTGGTTCAGAAGCCTCCTCCATCCCCAGAGACACAGATTCACTGAGCTGCCAGGCCTGAGCTTGTCCTGCCTTCCCAACGGGGCATGACCTTACGCAAGTAAACAAAAACAGACTAGCCCCCGTCTATGCAGAATAATGTCTGCATAAATTATACCCCAGAACTTTCAGAAAGGTAAAGATCGGCCAAGATTTTCATCTTGACCAGCTTTCGAATCAGGATTCTAAGGATTCTAAGGATTCGGGACTAAGTGCTGAAACCCGGGTTTTAAGTGTGTGGCCTTGACCACCGCCCTCTTGGGCTGGAAGCTGTAGTCCCCAGTGACCACATCCACTCTCCAACCAGGGGGCCAGGGCACCCACGCTTCACAGAAAGAATCTGTGATGACGGGAGGTGAGGGGGGGCTTGGTAAATGCAACCAGGCTGGAAGGTGCATTTGCTCGAATTTCTCCCCAAGGCATCTCCTCTTGGCTTCTGGACTAGTGTTTTGCAAAAGGCTACACAGGGAAAGTATGGGTTGGTACTGACTCCGAGTTTCCACAGGGGGAGTCCTACAGCTGCATTTCCAGACACAGTTGATGCTCTCAAATATCTCTCATGCTACAAAGAGTACGTGGGTGGGTGGTGCACTTCTCCAGGATTCATGAGAAAGAGCAGAAGAGGTGGGCTTGTGAGGTCAGCAGCAGGAAATGATTGAACCCGGCACATAGAGGGACCCTGGCGTGACTGCGTTTATCAGCCTGAAATGAGCCAGACACTTAAACGCCTAAGCGGGAAATACACAAGCCCCTCCTTTTCTGAGGCTAACTGGAAGAATGTGTGCACATTCTCTCAAAAAATTTTACCCACTGATTTACCAGATAATCACAAAGTGATCAGTGTCGCCAGTTGCTGTTGTACAGATTCTCAAGCAGGAGTAAAGGTGGTGATCCCCATTACACAGATGAGCAGACTGAGGCTAGTCTACACCACTCAGCAGAGGCAGAGCAGCGGGGCTAGTCTTGGATGCAGACACCCTCCTCTCCCTTCAGTCAGTGAGAGCTGAGCCAAGACCCCTAGCCCCCCGCATAACAGCACATCCAAACTCCCAATTGCTTCCAATGTTCCCTAGAGGGAGTACTTTTTTCTCATATAAAGAAAATTATCTGGAAATTTCTAAGTCCATGAGGAGCTTGAAAAGGGTGTATGTAAAGTAGGAAATAGAAATATTTGTGTGCCATTTCTGCATCATCCTGTTAACGCTAATGACTTTTAGAGTGGATTTTTTTTTCCAAACCATTACTGTTATAATTAACAGCCTATGTGATTTAAATGCAAAATGCAATGAAGATGGCTGGATTATTTTCCTTCTTAAATCTTATGTTAGATTTTTAACGTTCCATTAGTATGGTCTTGAAAAAAAAACACAAGATAACCCTGAGAAAAATTGTTCAAACCTGGTTCAATTTGCAATCTTCCTCCTGGTGAATATTACTTTCTCTCATCCGAATGTTACATTCGGTGATAAAACTATCAGATAAAAGCCCTCTCTGCCTTTCATTTCATTGTTCCCTAAATAGAGCAACCTACTGACATCCCTGCCTTAAAAATCAGGCTCCGACCGAACCCCCGCGTCTTTATGCAGCATTTCTTCCTTGCAGACGGAACAGCCAAGGGATGTGAAGGAGAAAACCAAACAAACATGAGGGTTCTGAAAAATGAATCCCCCTAAGAGGCTGTCTCCCGGGGAACTGCAAATCTTAGCCCCTGGCCGAGGAAGCGAGGGCTCGGTACTTCTTAGAGAGAGATTTCCCCCTTGACACCCGGGTGTGCGATGGATTAACTAGTTAGAAACTGGTGAGAGGCGGGGGCCCTGCGCCTGAGAGCGCGGGAGCCGAGTGCCCTGTCCGTGCGGCCGGGCGGGAGCAGGGCTGGGCTGACTCCTCAGTCCGCTGCCCCCTCGGGCTTCTCGCAGGGAGGCCCGCGCCCCCTCCCTCCCAGGCTGGCCCCTTCCCTTTCCAGCGCCCCGGGCAGCTCCGCCGTCCAAACCGGAGCTGAGTTTGCTGACAGGAGCGCACGGGCTGGCAGCGCTGATGTCAGAGCCGGCGGACGGCCGTGATTGGATCTAATTAGACTTCGCAGCAGCAAATAGACAGGCTCCCTGCGTGATCGGCTTCAAAGTGGCTGGTGCCCAACAACTAGCAGAGGTGCCAAAGTAGAGCCTGCGCGCGGAGCCCAGATTCGGGGCGGCTGGGGCGGCGGGGGGCCCCCGGTCCCGGCCTGTGCGCTTGGTGCGGGCTCAGACCGCCGGCTCTGCCCGCCTGGACGCAGGTGACAGGGAGCCGCCAAAGGAGACGGTGACAGCCTCCAAAGGAGACGCCAGGAGTGCGAGAGCGCAGCCCCGAAAAGTGAGCCGGCCCCGATCCGCAGGAGCGTCCCCGGCGGCCGCGGCCGGAGCCGGAAAGCTGAGAGTGTTGGAGAGAACTCCCGCCCGGGTCCACTCGCCGGCCGCTGCCATGGCATCGGTCCTGGGGACCAGCAGAGCGTCCGGAGGGCTGAGCGGTCAACTCAAATGCAAGTCCAAGCGGAGGAGGAGGAGGCGGGCCAAGCGGAAAGGTAAGGACCGGCTTCCGCGCCGCCTCTCGCGCACTCCCCGCGACGCGCGTCGCTTCTGCGCGCCCTGCCCGCTTCTAGCGGCCTCCCTCGGGATGCTGGGGCGACGTGGCCGGGGCCCGCCGAGCGCCCCGCTCCAGAGTTCAGGTCCCTCCGTGAACGCCCAGGCTTCCGCAAGCCCGAGGGGGTGGCCAACCAAGCGGGGGCTCCCGCGGAACGCGGTGCCCTCCGCGGCCTCCGGCACGGCTGCTGACCGTCGCCCACAGACGCCGGTGCCCAAGGAAACGCTCCCCTAAGCCCTAAGCGTCCCTAAGAACGAGGAACGGACCTCGCGCCAGCTTCTCCATCCCAATTGTCTTGGAGGCGGGAGTGGGCAAAACCCTGGCAACCGCCTCCCCACGCTGGGTGACAGTTTCTATTCCGAGCGGTGTCGGCTGTTTTGTAAACACGGGGACCTACAGCGAGAACGGGGTTCGTCCGGGGGAAAAAAGCAGAAATTAATGCATGAAAAGAGAAACAAGCATCGCAGCTCGTTAGAGATGAGGAAAGCTGCGAACCAGGAGGGGAGAGGAAGTGTCTGGTGTCAGGTTTGAGCCTGGCTCCCCAGGTTCTGGGAGACAAACGAGCCCCCGAAGTTAGTCGTCAGGTGGGCAGCCCAGGGTCCCCTCGGGGGCAGGGCGCAGCCGCCCGCTGCTCCACCAGGAGGACGGCCCTGGGCGCCGTCCCGCTGGTGTCTGTCCCTGGAGCGTGGCCGGAGCCCCCTCGGTGCGGCCGCCTCTTGCCCAGAGAGTAACTTATGTCAGCCGCCCCTTATCATGAGCCTGCAGGAGAAAGTTCAGTTATTATTTGAAATGTGTTGGGGGTTTTTAAGTGACCAAAGAGCCCTAAAGAACAGGGGGAAAGACACAAGCATCGTGTGTCAGGTTTCCCTGTTTCTCTGCTGGAAGATGCGGAGTTAGTTGTGGTTGAACATGTACCTCCTTCCCCAAGAATCTTCATCCTTGCCGAGGCCTAAGATAAGTTTCTGCTCCATCTCCTCCTAACTACTTCCAAACGGTCCTGAGCCCTTCCCGACTTCTTCCTGTAGTAGAAATTAACCAGAAGGTTTGAAGGAATAAATGCCAAGACACACAGCCATTCATTATGATTACATGTCAGGGTGGCAGGGAGCTAGGTGACAGCTTCTAGGAGGGCTTCAGAGCCTTGGTGTGGGGGGTGATTCTGTAATTCTGGCTTAACTCTTGAGCTGCTGCAAAGAATGCTGGCTACTCACTTTGTTCCCTGAAAATTTTACTCCGAAACAGATCTGGTCAATGTCTTCCAAAAATAATGCTAACAGAAAGTGACAATGATATTGAAAAAAAAAATCACAGAATTTAATGAGTATAAATTTTAAAAGTAATGAAAAAGAAACATTGCCTTTTACGCTTCAAGTGTTCATGTGTTCCAGTATTTTTATTTAGTATATTTAAATATTAAAATGGAAAAGTATCAAACAATATTTTACAACAAAGCAAAACCTATAGAAAGAAAATAGAAGCTGATGAACACTCATGTATTTCTCCAAATTCATTTTTTGTACCTTTAATTTAAAGGCAGTCATGTTAGCTTAGAAGGGATTCATTTTCAGAAAGGAAAGCAAGAAATCTGAAGGAGGACTTCATTGGCTATAAACTGTGACAATTCAAAATAAAATTTTACGTGAAATATTTATACGCTTTATTTTGAATATACCAAGTCTCTTAATTTTTATAGCCAAAAATGAAGTAGGAAAAGGTATTCAGGATGTGTGTACTAATTCTGGTTACTTGCAAATTTATCTGTGGGGCGAAGTTTCTTATGTCATCTGCCAACAGCTTATCATGGTGGATGAGTCAAATCAAACCTCTAAGTGTTCACTTCTTAGGGAAAAGTTAGCAGCATAGGTGTGTGTGGTCAATGAAAAGAAAACAACAATTACAGAGCTCTTTATTTGCATTTTCCTGGGAATAGATGAGTCTGTATATAATTCCTAATTATTACAGATGCTTTTTTCCCCTCTTCTATCAGGACAGTGGTGAATTTAAATTATGTTCTAATATTCATGAGTTTTAACAGCAGAAATAGAAGAGAATAGCCTCAACTTTTAAGCTTATCTAATAATAAAACTCTGTATCTGTCACAATTTAAAGCCCATGTGTGTATGGGTGGCTGTTAAGGAATTTTGATAAGGCTCTATAGAATACTAAGTAAAGCCAGTGATTATGAGTACACAGAAAGAGTTCTTTTTCTGTGTAAATGAATAAATTAAAGTAAATGTACATTTTTTGCCAGTGATAAGCATATTTCCACCTATTCTCACAAACAAGAATCATTTTGTTTGCATCATAACTTTTAGTTTCCCGGAGCTGCTAACCAAAATGCTACTGGCTTCTATACAAATTCTCTAAACGTGGCTTTCCTGAGATTTCTTTCTTTCTTTTTTTTTTTTTTTTGACTGTTAAATTGCCCTTTATTCTTTTTTTTATTTAAATTTATTTATTTTAATTGGAGGCTAATTACTTTACAATATCGTGTTGGTTTTGCCATACATCAACATGAATCTGCCACGGGTGTACACGTGTTCCCCATCCTGAACCCCCCTTATGCTTTTCATTGTCAGAATAATCTATAGGATCTGAAATAAAAGCTCTGTAGCTATAGTATAAGTGTGGAATTGACACAATACTCCCATTTATTATTACATAGGATTCAGAGCCTTGGAAATGAAATTTTTTTTTTCCTGTAGGAGATATTTTTTAGTCATGATACCACACAGAAAGCAGTCTATATCATTAAAAGTAAAAAAAAAAAAAACTTAGTCTCAAAATATGACTTCAGGTATTAACTAGGCATGACCTGCATTTGTCTCTCAGGTAAACTTTTAAAAAGACACTAAGCAAGCCTCCCCACCCCCAATCCTCCTGTTATTTCATTAGGACCCAGTGCCATCCCTTTTTGCATTTTTCTCTCTGTGTTATTTTTTAGTTGGGATTTTATCTTATAAATTGTTTATGGATCTTTTACATTTTCTGTACAAACAAGAAATGTCAAATTTTGACTTTTTATGCAAAAAAGAAAGGCAGTTTTTTGAAAAGCTGAGCAAAGGACAGTGTTACCATCTCACTTGCACACTATGGTTCAGGACGGTCATCTGCTCGGTAACATGTACACCCACACTGTGGTTAAGGACGGATCCTTCACATGTGAGCCCCATCAGCTTCTGCTTTTGTCTCGTGCGGAGACTTCCAGGAAATCCTGACCGCACGTGTAGTTTAGGAGACTTGCCTTTTGCCTCCCACATGGAGCACCCTCTTAGCCAGTTCCTCGTGGAGAATCCTGGAGGCCGTGCTGGGCCTTCCAGTCCCGAGTGAGACTGTGTGCAGGTCTGCACGCAGCCTGTTCATGCTGGTCTTAAAGTCATGCCTGCACATGTTACAAAAGAACTGAAGGTGTGGATATTGTAAAAGGTTGTAAAAGGTGCATATTTTAACCCTGAGTAGTAAAGGCAAAGGTGGAAGGTTTCTTAAATTAGTATCAGCTCAAGCAGGAAGCACAAAAGGCAGCACCATCAGAACAGATAGCATAAGTCAGATAAAATAAGTCGCTTACATGTATCAGCTCCCTGAACCATGGACACCTCCAGGGAAATATGCCTGAGGAATTGCATAGGTGTATTTTTAATTATTAAAATAGTATATGTATTCTCTTTTGATCTCTTGGTGAGCTTTCTTTGGTGAGAGTAATTTCCCAAAAAGAAACTGTGTATTGTCATGAAATGCATTTTGTAAGTAAAATATTTTTAACATTTTACCCATGAATACATACAGTGTATAAAACAATTGAAGTCTCTGGAAATTAAAAAAAAAAAAAGATTCCTCTTTAAATACAAATATATTAGGAAATGGATTGAGAACCAATACAAATTCAGTTGGTTCCAGGAGGTAAATAGGAAGACAGGGTTTTAAGTGAAGTGCATCAGTCACTAACACAGAGAGGGGGAACTTTGGGGAACTATTTGAAATGCTGTAGAAACAATCCTTGGTAAGTAGATCCAGCTGAATGCGGCATCAACACACCACCTGTCTTTTCTGAGGCGTTTGACAGCAAGCTAAGTTAATGCTTGAATTTCACATATTATTCCAAGGAAATCCCTTACCCAGAGTTCTAGAAAATTGAGGGGTAGCTCTGCAGAAGTAAGTAAGCTGATGAATCAGGAGGAGGCAGGAGCAGCCAGTCATGAACTTGGGGAAATGTGGGGGAAAGTTGGCCAAAGGAGCAAGATAAGGAGAGCATATGGGTGGAGACGCAGGCTTGTTGTGAAATGGCATTCCATGAAAAGCTGATGAAATAGAAACATGGGCCACAGATGAAGGTGGCAGAGGCCGGTGGGCTCATCCTACCTGGTGGGACTGCCTGCCTCCTGCGTCGCAGCCAAGCATCCCTGCACGCACTAGCCTTGCTGGCCCATAGCTCCGGATCAAGGGCTGGATTTAGTGATGAAATTAAACTGACGGAACTGTTCGCCCTCTAATTGTGTAAGGGCTTTTTCTTCCTTTCTCTTTTTAAAATTTGTATTAGTACGTCTGGTTTCTAGTGACCCGTGTAATAGCAGTAATTTGAGATTGCTTCAAGGGCATTAGATATGATGAGTGAACTTGAATTTAGAATAAAAATATGAGGCTCATGTATCCATCGCTAAACAGTGGTGATTGGGTTGTTGGAGAACTGCTGCCCCAGAGGGGCATCACGTAAGGATATGCAGAATAAGGAAACTGCAGCTTTCTTTTCTTGAGGCGTGGAGAGACAACTTCTGCCCTGAAAGCATTCAGTGTTCAATTTAAAAACCGTAGATGTTTGTGGTTGTGTGTGTGCATGTGTACACATGCACACATGTGTGTGTATACATACAGTGAAGACAGTTGAAAATCCTGAGCATTTTTTATGTCTGCCTGCTTCTTTTTCTAAAATGCTAGAAAATGAAAGTCATTGGTTTTGTACTGTGGATAGTTTTGAACAATTCCTAAAACCAAAAATAATACCGCGGATCTTTATCATTTAAAAATGTTATCTCTGAATGCTGCATCAGTAAATGGAGCTCTTAATTACTAGCGAACAAGATTTCTAAAAGGATAAATTTTCACATAATAGGTGAGATTTTAAAGGTACTTATTTTAGCCATTTCTAAACTGGAAAAAAAAAGGAAAGAAAGGTGAGTGCCCACGTGAAATATGGAAAGCACAAGGTCCTTCGCAAAATATTCAGACTACTGAATGTTGGCCTTTCCCCGAGCGTATACATCACAAGAAGAGCCACACAGCCACACGCTGCCTGAGCGCGGCCAAGACCCACTCAGGCTGTCGAGTCGCTGTGAACACTGAAGCCAAATTAACCCCTGTCTGTTCAGTTAAATGGTTCTCCTGCACTGAAATGCAGAAATACATGCTGTGACATACAGGATTATGCAAAGAGAATTGTTTATTCCTCGCTAATAATGCATTATAATTCCCTTAAGAACATATCACTGTCAAATAAAAGAACATTACTTTCAAAAAGACGGGAAACATCTTGCTTAATTCTTGATCCACTCGTGAATTTGGTCTCTGCCTGTGGGATCAGGAAACAGAAAGAGGAGGGCATGCTGAGAAATTTAAAACCTAGCCTCTTATACTTGCGTATGTTTGTACCTCGGTTACAAACACCTCTCTTGGGTGATTAAAATTTTACTTTCTTGTTTATTTTATTTAGAAGGAGTAGGGGACAGGGGCTGTTGCCTGGTTTCCTGACCTTGTTTCAACAGTCACAGCAAAGGCGGCTCTGAGCGCCGTTCTTGTCCATCCACACACTTGTGAGTGAATTCATTTTCCCAGGAATCCCATCCAAGAAACAGCAACCCAGAAGTGGAAATGTTTGCTTTTTAAGCTATCAGTAATTTTCCCCAAAATAAACTTGGCTGCTTGCAAAGACAGCTGATTTTTTTTTCTGAAGAATAAGTGATAAATATTTGAAAATAAAGAGTTAATCTGAGTGCCTAAGTTCTCTCCAAACACTGTGGATATTTAGTCATCTTTTATTGTAGTTGCAGGTATTAAGTATGAAATAATTTAAGTATGAAAATAATTTCATTTTATTATTTCATGGATGGAAAATGACTGCAACCAGTATCTGGTTTCTGGTAAGAAAGTGGCTAGTCAGTGTCCCTTTTGTGTCATAAAATAGACACACACAAGTTCACTATCATCTTGTTTAAATTATGAAAATTATCAAGTTAATGTTAAAAAAATTTAAATCTCAAAAAACAGCAAGTGTGGAATATAAATTTTATATTCATACTAAAGAAGCATTTTATGCTTGATTAAGAAAGTGTCCAATAAATGGGACATTTATAATGATAAAGAGTAGCATTAAAGACGGAAGAGACCTACAAACGTTCAGGTGACTTTAGGATTTTAGGATCATTTTTTTTGAATCCCTAAGAGATGCAATTTTAAAAGCTTTTTTTTAAGCTGAGTTCACTTAAAATTATGGTCCTGGAGGAGGCTCCATGGGGCTGCATCGGTGCAGAGGAGGCAGACAGAACAGCCCCAGCCTGAAGAGACCCAGCGAGGGGCTCAGGCTGGGATGTTCCAGCTCATGTCCACGCCCGCTGCCGTCCACAGCTCCCCTGACTGAGGAGGAAAGCTGGGGTGTAGGCGGAAAGTGGGCGAGGACAGCTAGCCCCTCCACTGTGATGACCTGCCCCCTTCAGCTACAATCTGGTTCCATCCCTTCCACCAAGCACTTTATACAGGTGCCCACTGAGGTCTCCCACAAAAGAGGTCGAGGCTTCTTTCTGAGGCAGTGTCACCATTCGGATGATAAACACAGCGAACATTGCTCAGAATGCATTAGCAAATCCTCCTTTCTGGAATCTCTGCTCTACAGACGTGACTCTGCCACCCAAATGCTAGCTCAGGGCTTCCAGGGGGTCGCACACAATAGAAAGTGTTCCTTTAAATGCCTCAGCCAGGATGTGCTTTGCAGACTTTTTACAGGTTTAATTAATCTTTACTGCTCCATTTATTTGAGATGCAATCTCTAATTCTGGTTTCCTTCCGCTGATAGAAGACCTGCCTCATCACTGTGTGATGTCTTACGTGATTTCTCAAATATGGCACAAAAGCGGGACAGAGGGGACCCAGTTCTTGGAAACTGGAGCCCAAGTCAAATCCTCTCTGTGTTAAAATCAAATAGAAAGTGGGGCGGCTCCGTTTCTCAGAAGCAGGACTTGGGAATCGTGATAAAGTAGCTCACAGCACGCTCCTAGAACACCAATAATTGATTTAAAAATGACTTTATCAGCCTAAGTCCATCGGAAGTACACTGATGGCCTCTCTTTAGAATTAATGCAGTGTTTCCTAAAAGTTTAATTGCTCTTGGAAAAGTCCAGTATAATGAACATGACGGACACGTCAGCAAAGCAGACCCTGGCCTCCTCCCCGCAAGCCTGGCTGTGTCCACTCGTCCCTGTCCAGAGCAGATGCTCCTTCTGCATTTGGCTGGCGGCTGCGGAGCCCGTGTCCTCACAGGAAACACTGTCCCCGTCAGACCACGGAAGGTGCACAAGCTCGGGTACCGCCTGTTGTATACAACTTTAAAAGATTTTTGTTTTAATCTGGGTGTTGCGCAAAACAATATTAAGCATCATACCTTCTCCTATCCCTTAGCTGAGTAAAAACACGGAAGGCCCGCTTTAACCACAGACGTAAAGATGCTCTGTTTGTGTTTCAACTCTAAATATTCATACCATGGATGAAACTTTGTAAAGGACCTTCTGAATTCTAACAGAATTCTAACAGAAAGTGACTTTTTCATTCAAAACATACAGTTAAAAGAGAATTTTTTTTTTTAATTCAGATGAGTCCGTGCTGCTAATTTCCTTTCTGAGGAAGAAGTGAATTTGAAACCAAAATCATTGATATATCCCGAGGATAAATAGTAGCTTTTTAAAAGCTCTGACACAGTTGGACAGGGAATGAAGTATCCTTGAAGGATACTGAACAGAACAAATGCTGTCCCCCTGACGGTGGCTCTGGGGGCAGCGCGTGTGTCCCCGCACCAGCCCCTCCCAGAACTGGAGACAGGGATCTGCTCGGGGCTGGTGGAAATTGGGGGAATCTTCTCTCCCTAAGCAGTTAGGATAAGAAGGTTACTCACTTTAGATCTAAAAAATGAGCAGTTCATATTTTATTGTTATCACCTTTTAGGGGAGTTAAATTTATTTGGGGCTTTTGTATGTAGATAATGAATAGAATTCAAGTTATTAAAAATTGCACTTTCCGTAGGCTACTAATATATGCAAACAATATATACAGATGATAGATTCAAGATTTAAGACATATGTAAATATTTATTGAAATAATGAATATTGAAATATTAAAAGATTGTCCATCAGCTGTCTGGACTAGCAGAAGTCTAACATACTCATTTTTAGATGAACATTTAAAAAATCAAGTGTAGAAAAAAGTCTTGAGAGGATAAACTCCTTGAAAGTGAAAAAATAAACTTGGTTTATGATCGTGATGTTTAGCATTGAGGAAAACATCTTTTTATTTTAAAATTTCATAAAGAAGTAAAATAAATCTTTTCGTTATTGCATCTAATAAAAATTAATCTATCCTCTTATGTCATAAAACACGAGAAACAGAAACCATGGCGGTATGTGGGGCTGTTGACAGGAGGAGAGGGGAGGGAGAAACCAGAGAGTAACTTCCAGGTCTCTTTCTTCCTGTGCTCTGGTCAGAGCTCACGTTCCTGCACTTTATTTTCTGTATCTTCCACAACAGAGCGGGCTCTGGATTGAAAGTGTGGGATACGAGACCCAGCTCTGCTCTCTTTGCAGTTTGCCTTAGACGTGGCGTGTGTACTCAGACAAGGGCTAGCTTCGACCTGTGCGAGTGGCTTTATTCACCTGCAGCTGTGTCACCTTGGGCACCTGCTCTGGGCTGGGCAAAGGCTTGGAACTACAAAGGTACGAGGGAAAAAAAGTTGACAGAGTCCTCCTTTTCTCTGAGTTTATACTGAATTTGCGGAATAGATACACAAATGGACAATCATAGGAAATGAAAACAGACTCTGTGACCCAACACAGTTTTAGGTCCCATGGGAGTTTTAATGCCCACTTTTATCATATATTTTACAAAATTGAAATTCTTTTATCATTTCAGGTGAAACTACATATATAAAAATTAAATGACTAAAATGCAAACTTCTGTAGGTCTGAGCATTTTTATCCCCTCTGCAATGTCAAAACATATTAGCTGCTCAGTTAAAATCCACTGAGAACGTTTATTTCATTTTTGAAATAAAGTTGCTTAAAGCAATAATCAGAATATAGTAAGAGGGAAGCTTTTCTAAGGAGACTGGGTGCAGATGGTAAGCTGTGCAGAGACTGCTACAGTTTACAAACCACAAGAGGAACTGGGTGAGGGGTTACTGGTGATTTCACAAGACACCTGGTGTGATGACCTCTCGGGAAGGACATGGCTTCTCCCCTTCTAGTTTCATTAATTGTATGCAGGTATGATTGGTGGGTGTTGGTCTGTGTGAAAGATGGTCCTTGGAAGATGGGAGCCAGGTACACTCGGTGTGTTCCCAGAAATTAGCACACAGGCTCTGTCACTGTACACCATCAACCAATGGTTGTTGCTGAATTCACTTATAAAGAGCACCTGCTGACTTATTTTCGAGTCATTGCTGTGGAATGTTGAGTGTGCTCATTCAACAGACGTTCATGGGACGTCTTTGTGTCTGCACTGCACTAAACGTCAGAGATTAAGCAGTCCAGAAGTTCTGGGAAATGTTCTGAGTCAGAAAGCACATCTCAACATGGCCGTGTTGTCCATGCTAAAGAGCTGGTCCACTCCCTCAGGAAGCTGGGCAGCACCCTGCTGCCCTTTGCCAAGCCAGATCCCCACCCTTCCCCACCGGTCTGCATGCTCAAGAGTGTTTGTGTAGATGGGATGAGGAGCCACCCTCGGACCCAGAGAATGCCCAGGGTGCATCTTAGCGACACTGTTGCCCACACACCCTTGACCCTGAGGCGTTCTTGGCCTCTCCACCCTGTGCCTTTAGCCTGGGCTCTGGGGTGTCCCCCGCCAACCCGCCTCGGGAGTGCACATCTGTCCCTGAGTCCTTCCTACTGCAGCCAGCCCCCAACGCCTCCTCCGAGACAGGCCCAAGCACTGCCCCACGCTCCGCTTCCACCCTGCTTCTCGTTGCCCAGAGGTCCACTCTGTCCTCGTGGCTGAGGGCAGAACTTGTATGCGTCTATGCAGATCAGAAGTCTAGCACGTGAGTAAAGCATGCGTCTCACCTGCGGGATGGCTGGCATCTCTCCACCTGGAGGTGGTACAAAGTAGGGCACAGGGCTCATCCCAGTGGTCATGGGAGGCCATCCCACCACTGGGTCCACTCAGGGCTGTGGACTCAGGACACCCTGTGGGAAAGACAAATCACTGGACTCGTCCCTCGTATCTGTGTAGATGGCACATTTCCTGGTCTTTCTTCTCTCTTACCTGAGACGGCCTTGGAGCAATCTGTCTCTCCATCCATCCATCCATCTTTGTCTCCATCTCACACACGTGAATTAAGTGGGTGACCAGGGTGCAGCGCCAGGAGATAAAACTCTTCAGAGCACGACTTGCCTGGTCTGCTCTTGTGGCTGCAGTGATGCTGGCTGCTCCAGTGGGTCTTGGTATTTGTCTATAATGATGCTTAGGGAAGTCTCCAAACTTGAACATCAGGAAGACAATGAAAAATGCACGTTGTTAAAAATTGAAACCATATACTGGATTGAATGCTACCTCCCATTTGTAAGTCTTCGTAATAAAATAGTTACTTGGTGTGCAACACCCTGTATGTGACACCACTGGACCCCCTGTTCTGGGAGTGGGGGGATGTTGAGTTTACCCACATCCCAGGGAAAGTATAGAACTAGATGTTCATAAGGTTGGATGTGTCTATTTTGCAGAATGTCAGCCTCACTCAAAAGGTTAGCAAAACACAAGAGCGGGCAAACCGTGAAAGATTCATTTAGTTGAGACTCTGGTATTCAGTTTTCAACAAGATTGTCTTGGTTCACCACATGTAAACCAGCCATGCTGAGGCCATTCAACCCACTGCCCATGTGGCCCTTAGACAATAAGAACTAAAATTAGTCACTAATATTTATTGAGCACCTACACTGTTCGATTCCAGAAATTCCTCTCTGCTACACCATTTCCTTATAAAATGGAACAATATTTGAACTGTAGATTGTAAGATATATATATTTCGTGTATATTTCACATATATATATATGCATATATATATATATACACACACACATTCACTCAGAGATTAGCAAAACATTGTCATATTTAGGTGACCTATAAATGAACTTTTAGGACAAAATTTAGAATAGAGAGGGTTTTGGGTACTTATTAAACTAAGTTAACTGTACAAAAAAATCTAGATAGACAGTATATTAGTTGGCTAGGGCTGTATAACAAACACCACAGTGGAAATTCATTCTCTCTCTGTCCTAGAAGCCGGAGATGGGAGTCAAGACGTCAGCAGGGTCGCCCCCAAGGCCACACCCTGGGTCCCATGTGATCTCCCTCTGTGTGTGTCTGTGGTGGGGACACAGCTCTGCCAGAAACAGACAGAAGTTCTGTTCTGTTTACCTTTAGAGACATTTCCCAAACCTAAACACACTGTGGGTTCATCAACATCCTCTTCCAAGAAACATCTTCTCCACCTCAATAAGGGCCAGAAAATTCATGTTGCATCTTTGTCACCGTGATACCTCTAGTATATAAACCATAAAGTCTGTATTGGATGAGAAGTACTCGAATCCAGCTGACCTTAGGCTTGATGAGATAATGCCTGGAATACTTTTTCTTAATTATTTTGTCATGAGTGTTCCCAACTGATCTGATGATGTAACCGATGTGGATTTTATTTCACTCAACCTCTTTCCCGCCTGGCAAAGACCCCCATTTCTAGCTAAAGGTGGTGTGAACTTCGATATTCTGAGGCGGGTTCCCTTCCTCCCTGCCCAACCACAGAGGCTCTTTCTCCACAGAATCAGTCCTCTGCCTGCCTTCCTGAGAGGTTAAGTAAAGGTCCTCTTTGTTTCTGGAGGAGGGAAGGGGGACCCCGAGGCAAGCATCTCCTTCCGAGAGCTGGACAGTGAGGAGCCAGACCTGGACCCAGAACCGTTGGTGTTCATCCAGGTGCTCTTGGTGAGGACCCACCGCCCTCCTGTGGAGGCAAACACGCAGATCCCTGGGAAACAGGGGCTCATTGTCTCCTGGGGATTCCTGAGCACACATCTGGAGAACGTCCCCAGTGCCTGTGAGTGCTGCCACATGGAGCAAGATGGAAGTCTCGGGGAGGGGGGAACTCTGTGCTTCTGGTTTTCGCAGAGGTGCTGAGCATGAAGCCAGCTCATAACATCATAATGTGTGTGAGTGTGTGACTGTGAATGTGTATTTGCGGGGATGTATTTGCATGTAGGTAAACACATGTATTTATGTATACACATGCTTATATACAACTGTGCTTAAGTAGCCTTTGCTTAAGTAGCCTCCAATTATCTGATTGGATGGTTGAAGAAACCTTTAGAGATCGTTCAACCAACTCAGACATTCAACATCTTCATTGTTCAGATACCTAAATAATACACACTCACTCCAAAGTAAATATTAATTGTTGCACAAGGTAAAAAATTTTCAACAACTATGATTAATTAATATTAGAGGTGAAGAAATTTTAAATTCTATTTTTAAAAATCAAATACAACAATAGAAAGCCTGAGTGCTGTAATACACAACCCCTGCCTGCACAATACCTATATACACAACACCTGCTTACACAATACCTATGTACACACCTGCATACACAACTTCTGTGTGTACAGTATCCATAAACACACTCCTATATACACAACTGTATGTACACAACCTCTGCACACACAACACAGGCAAAAAGGTATATCCAGTGAGCACAGAGTTTATAGTCATATTCAAATCGATATTTTGCAGTGAAAATGAAGCCTATCCTTCACTCAGTGAAACCCAGGAACTAAATCTGAATGTTCTAAAACCTTCTCTTCATACGTAAATACTCTTCTTGTGCATCTGGATTTAAAAGGAGAGCATCCTGACCTACCTTGTGTGTGTCTGTGTTGTGTACAGGATATTTTTCATAAACTTCCATGCATAAAGAATATATTTAATGTTCCAATTTCCTAGATTAAACTAGCTCAGAGTCTGTCTGGTGTACAAGTCAAAATCAGCTTGAAGCCACAAGTAAACATATAGGTTCTGTTTCACATTCACTGAGTAAATGGATGAAAAGTGGCTTACAAATTAGATTTGGGTAGAGAATAGTCAAACAGGACATCTGAACTCAGGGTATGACAACTGATTCTGGAAGTGTCAACTTTGAAACAAAGCAGTTAAATGATGGAGACCCTTGTTAGTAAACAGCCTGTTCCCCAACGTAACAAAGGACATTAGCATTAAGGGGATATACGCAACTCCACGGGCACAAATGGCCTGAGATTGCTCTTCCCGTCTGTTCAACATCTTACTCGTAAAATCATTCCACGTAAACACACACAGGTAGATTTCTGGACTCGTAAAATCCCTTTGTGAACAAACGTGAATGTTCTTGGTGACATTGTATTGATGTGTATGACAGGAGAATGACCTGGATCCCGTACCTTCAGCAGCGAGCATGGGAAGCTGCCTCACGCCACTGACCTTGAGCAGAGAGTGGCCTGAGCCGGTCTCTTCAGACCCCTCCCTGATTGTCCTGTGGAGCTGACAGCGGCTCCAGACCCCAGGCTGGGTCAGGGAAGAGCTGAGGGTGGATGAAAGTACAACCTGCATTTGACGGAGGGGCCCCTGAGCCCAGAGCATGCCTGACGCAGAGGTCACACCTGGGCTCAGGTTACACGTGGCAGGCCGTCTATGCGGCCTCCCTGAACTTCCCTGCTGGTGTGCTACCCTGAGTAAAATTCTCCAGTTGCAAAAATGTCTCCAAACTCCCAGCTGTCTTTCAGTAGCAGCCGTCCTAATCTCAGTGTCTCCGTGTGTGTGTGGGGAGTGGTGTATGGTGTGTGGGGGATGTGTTTGTGGGTGTGTGTGTATTTGTGTGTGGGTAGAGAGTGTATTGCTGTGTTAGCTGCTCTCAAAACCTGCTTCCAGTGGCTGTCCAGCACTCAGCGACTGTTTGTTAAGGAGGGAACTTGTGTGTCCAGGTGTGCCCAGGTGTGCCCAGGTGGTGTCTGTGTACACCTGAGTGTGGGCCTATTGGATACAGTGCTGGTCAGGACCCTGGAAGCCTCGCGGGGACTCTGTGCTGTTCAACTCATAACTTCTGTGAAACCATCAGCCAGTGTCCACTCACCTTCTGTCACCACCATGTGACCTGTGACCTCTCCAGGTACATCCCCTCCCAGGTGCTCCAGCCCACCTGCCTCCCTCCAGCTACACATTTTCCCCCAAAGGCCACTGTCAAAGTCTGACGTCATCTGGTTGACACTGTACACAAACATGAATGAAAAAAAAAAAAGCACAAATGGAGAAATGTGCTGTCACACCTAGGGGCCTGCCTGTCAGCAGGTAAACCGTTCTGCCCAGTGCACATAGCGACGGCGGTTTTCGTCAGCAGCAGCAAGACTGAGTGAGGTCCCTCCAGAAGGGGTGACAGGGAACCTTCGCAGCCCCCGACTCTGCAGCAGGGAGAACACAGCCTGCTTCCATTGGGGCTTTCCGTGCCTGCTTCTTCAGGCAAACATGCCCAGAAGACAGAAGGAAAGGAGTGAATCATGTAATACACCTGGAGATTTCTTACCTTTGTGTGTAACAGAGTCCATCAAACTTATGTAATCTTTGCTTGTTTAAGAGCTGTGTGAATTCTTTCCAAACATGTTAATTTTTATAAGATGGCAAATGGTTCTATTTCTGCTTGGGAAACAGCCATTTTGCGTAAAGTCATGGTTTTGAGCACCTATTGTGTGTCAGGAGCTGTGCACAGAGTCAGGTACATGTAAGAAAGCAGTCACTGTCACTCTGGCCTCCGCCACAGAGGAACCTGGGCATGAGTTTGAAACGTGCACTTTAAATACTGCTGATAACTCTGCTGTTCTGTGCATTTCTTAATGGATCTTAGGCATGTGTAATTTGGAATTTTTAAAACTTTTTAACAGGTGTGTTTTGAGCAACAGAAATCTTTGGCAGTTGGGATTCCTGGGAGCTAAAAGTCAGTCTGACATGACTCAGTTCAGTTCAGTCACTCAGTCGTGTCCGACTCCTTGCTGTCCCATGGACTGCAGCATGCCAGGCCTCCCTGTCCATCACCAACTCCTGGAGTTTACTCAAACTCATGTCCATCAAGTCAGTGATGCCATCCAACCGTCTCATCCTCTGTCATCCCCTTCTCCTCCCGCCTTCAATCTTTCCCAGGATCAGGGTCGTTTCAAATGAGTCAGCTCTTCACATCAGGTGGCCAAACTATTGGAGTTTCAGCTTTAGCATCAGTCCTTTTAATGAATAGTCAGGACTGATTTCCTTTAGGATTGACTGGTTTAATCTTGCAGTCCAAGGGACTCTCAAGAGTCTTCTCCAACACCACAGTTCAAAGGCATCAGTTCTTCGGTGCTTGGCTGTCTTCATCTTTCTTTATCTGACATGAATGGGGGCCACCAAAGAAGGTCTCTGAGACGCACATGGTTCCTATGGACCCTGAGCATGTAAACCTGCAGAAAGCACAAAGGAAGAACTTTCTCAGTTATCTTCAGGGTGATGGGATTGCATTCCCCAATTTCAGGAGCCCAAGTAGTTATAACGGTCACAGCCCCTGATGACTGGAACCTGTCGTATAAGACAGGAGCAACTAACCGAGAGGATAAGTGACTTCAGATGATGCAAATGGTGAACCAGCTCTAAACATCTTCAGTTTCCTCTCGTTGGCACCTTTCTCCTCTGCTCAGTGTGGGAGCACGCCCTATGTGTCCACCCGGGGACAGCACTGCCTCATCCGAGAGCCGAGCCACACAAACCTGTGCAGACAGGCGCTCCCACCTCCCCAGGTGCATCTCCAGGAGCCGGCTGTGTCTCCTTCCTGCTGTGGGACCTCAGTCCGGCCCAGCGTGTCACGCTGACAGTGACAACGCCTCTCCCACAGGAATCACAGGAGGCAGGGTGGTTAGAGGCAGCTGCAACTGCAAGACGGGAGCCGCCAGTGTCGGAGCGGTGCCCAGGGCTGGGCTGAGACGCCCACGGCCTATTTCAAGGACCCCGGGAGCCCCAGACCAGCCAGGCCTCAGGTGACCGCGGGCTCAAGGCTCCTAAGGTTTGAGGGGATTGATATCCAGCATGACCGACGGTGCACAGGACACCTGGGCACAGCGGGCCCTGATGCAGTTGTCACCGCCCCCCCCAATCCCGGGCATCTCGGGAGCACGTTGGGAACCCTGCTCCATGTGGTCAGAACAGGTTGAGAAACGGTGTCAGGAGCAAAGCTGAAGTCTTGATGTCCTCATTGTGCAGAAGAGATGAGGCTGGAGGGAGAAGTGGGTGTGACCGCCGGAATAGATGGCGGGGACTGAAGAGCAGGAGGCAGTCAGTGGGCTTGGGTCCTTCCCGCGTCTGGGCCCAGCAGTGAGGCAGACGACCTCATCACCCCCAAGTTCACAGGCAAGGCAGGTCTCCCCACTTCCTCAGGGCTGGAGCAGGTCAGGCGGTGAACAGTCTTCTGCACTACTGAAGGTGACATTTTCCAAGTATCATCCCCTTATTGACCCGGCCTCTCCTCTGGGGGCCAGTCACAGTGTCCAAGTGGTCAAACCAAACACACATTCATCATTTGTATTTATTCTAAATAGTAACTTTTGAGGAAAAAGGGTGATAATTATCCAAGACCCACGAGGCCCCCAGTGCCTAATTCAGTGCCTCCCAACACTGTGGTGGACACAGGTGCTCAAAACTTATTATGAAGGTTCCAAGATGATGAGAAGAAATACAGATGTATTAGGAATTAAATGTATACGCTTCTGGCCTGAGTACAAAGGACAATAAATATTGTTGGCACGGGACAAATTAATAACCAGTATAAATCACGGATGACGAGGACACGGGCTGCCCTAGAACCCCTGCCGTCTTCTTTCCCCTTCTGATGGACGATAAACCTCCAGAGCAGGGTGTGGAGGCCCAGGACGTACTGTCCTCCCGGAGACACCTGGGAAGGGAGGCCTCGCAGGAGGTTGGCACACACACAGAATGACCGGGGAAGGAGAAGGCAGCTACTTCTCAAATTAGCATAATTAGTAATTATCCCTTAATAGCCCCACTCGGCTTCGGAGACTTGGCACTTGAAATTCTGCTTAAAGTTCAGTGAGAAAAAAACAAATTTCACACTGAAATGTCTCAATAACACAGCTGAGCTGCCAAGGTAATCATCTGCTTGCGGTAAAGGGAAGGAGACGAGCAGGTACACACCCGAGCCCTCCCCTGTCGGAGGGAGGTGTGCAATCACACCTCTTTGGACAGAAAACAACAAAGAGCGTGCCACATCCTAGAATGTGCCCCAGTCTCTCTTCCTGTCTTTGAAGACACTTTCAGAATTTTCCCTCCCTGGGGAGCCCATGTCACCAGCCAGGTAGAAGAGCCATTCCATCTAATGAAACATAATATCACTTCCCAAAGATCAAAGTCTGCCCAAAATAGAGACGGTGTGGAAAAGATAAAATAAAATACAAAGAAAAAGCAAACAGACGCATCAATGTCATAGCCAGCAGCTAACAAATCTTACACACCTTTCTATTTGCCTATTGGTACTCAAGTCCAAATAAGAGCTAATAACCCTGAAGTTTAGTATCCATGGCAAGGAAACAGATGGATTCTTTCTAATTTTATGAAGACATGTTTGGCAGAACACAGAGGAGACATAGTTAGAATTTTTTTCAGCAACCAAAGTGAAAACAGTATCTTTCTTTAGCCTGGGCAAGGAACACTTTGCAACTTGTCAAAGCAGTCTTCTGATATTAATTCACTGAAGCCATTTGTAGAAAGTCTACACTATCACCTTAACATGGTTTGAGCAATGAGCCGCTTGGCGGAATTCAGATAGGAAGGCAAGCAGGTCTCCAGCTGGCAGCTGTGGACGACACCGGTTCAGCACAGGAGCAGGAACTGCTCCGTTAAGAGATCAGTGGTGTCAGGAGGCTGAGAGTGGAGACGATCAGAGGAGTCTGGGACTGCTTGTTCTCATGGTTAACATGCTCCCCTTGGCGCATCCTCTCCACTGACCTCAGTTCTCTGCTCCACCCACTGCCACACGCTCCTCGCTGTTATTTTCATGGGATACCCGACCCGTTCCCAGATTAGCTCACTGTGCTGGCCATCCTTCCATGTGGCTCACAGGCTCATGAGTTGTTTGTACTGGTGACTCTCAAAAGTAAGACAGAAGGAAGACTGATGTTTGATCCTCACTTCCCGCATGGAGCATTTCACAGATGCCTTCTCGCTGAATCCTCTCAGTGACTCAGCAAGGTAGACATTCTTACCTCTGTTTTTCAGGAAAGGAAAATCAGGTCCTAAAATGATACGGAATATGGTAAAAAGAGGACTTAACCTGAACCTAAAGTTTTCCCAGGACTCAAACCTTCTCTCAAAGCTCATACCTTCTTCTTGAAACACCAAGCAACATTTTAGCAGCTCCGTTTTTTGAGGAAATTCCATATTGTCTTTCATAGTGGCTGTTCCATTTCACATTCCCACCAACAGTGTATCAGGGCTCTCTTTTCTCCACACCTTCAGCAACACTTGCTGTTTCTTGGTTTGGGGCTTTTTTTAAATGGCCATTCTAACATGTGTGAGGTAACATCTCAGTTTTCATTTGTTGTTAACAAGTGATGTTGAGCACCTTTTCATATCCTTGTTGGCCATTTGTATGTCTTCTTTGGAGAAATGTCTGTTCAAGTCATTTGCCTATGTTTAACCAGTTGTTTCTTTTTCGCTATTGAGTCGTGAGTGTTCTTTCCAAGAATTTTGGAAATTAACCCTTCCTCAGATCTGTGGTTCATACGTATTTTCTCCCATCCCGTAGGCTATGTTTTCTCTTCTGTTGCTGGTTTCTTTTGCTGTACGTAGGCTTCTTAGTTTGATGTAGTCCCACTTGTTTGCTTTCACTTCTGTAACCTGTGGTTTTGATGTAAATAAAGATTCATCTTTGCTCTTGGGGGTTTCTAGTGTTCCCATCATCATTTGTTGCAGACAGTACTTTACCTATTGTATTTTCTTAGTGCCCTTGTCAAAGACTAGTTGACTGTATATGCATGAGGTTTCTTTTTGTGGACTCTGTTCTGTCTTGTTGGTCTGTATATCTGTCTTTATGCCATATTGCTTTAATTACTGTTTGTGATAAATTTTGAAATATGGAAATCTAATGCCTCCAGCTTTGTTCACTTTTCTCAAAACTGATGTGGTTCTTTGGGGTCTGTTATGGTTCCACATGAATTTTAGGATTGTGCAATTGATACTTTAATGGAGATAGCATTGACTGTATAGATTGTTTAGTGTTTGGGCATTTTTAACAATGGTAAATCTTTCAATCCATGAACATGGGATGTCTTTCCATTTGTTTTTGATTTCCTTCATCAGTGTTTTATTGCTTTCAGGGTACAAGTCTTTCACTACCTTGGTTAAGTTTATTTCTGAATATTTTATTATTTTGATGTTATAGTAAATGGGACTGTTTTCTTAATTTCCTTTCCTGCTGGTTCTGTGTTTGTCTACAGAAATACAACTGATTTTTGTATGTTGGTTTTGTATCCTACAACTTAACTTATTTATTATCTCCAATAATATTTTTGTGGCATGTTTGAGGTTTTATAAATATGGGATTATATCATTATCATCTGCTAATATATATCATTTCCCTTCTTCCTCTCTAATTTAGATTCCTTTTCATTCTTCTTCTTGCCCAGTTTACCGGGCTAGGACTTCCAGTACTGTGTTTAGTAGAAGTGGTGACAGTAGGTATCCTTGTCTTGTTCCTGATATTAGAGGAAAAGCTTTCAGTTTTTCATCATTTAGTATGCTAGTAATCCTGCTTCTGGAAATTTACCCAAAAGAAATAAAATCAGGATCTGGAAGAGATATCTTACTTTCATGTCCATTGCAGCTCTGCTCACGGTGACCCAGATGTGGACATGACCAGTATCTTGAAATGAGTCAGAATATTATTCAGTCTTTAAAAAGGGAAATCTGCCATTTTCAATACCATGGAGAAACCTAGAGGACATTATGTTAAGTGAGGCAGGCCATCAATGAAGCAAAAAATGTGTGATTCCACATATCTGAGCATCTAGAAAAGTCGGATTCTTAGAAATGGAGATATGATTATGGTGGCAGGGGCCCAGAAAATGGGAAACGGGGAACTTTAACAGGAATAAGGTTTGATATGAAGGATGGGTGAGTTCTAGACAGCTGCAGTGCAGTGTGCCTGATGATAGTAGTGTGGTGTCGCTAGGAGGGTAGAGCTCACACTGTGCTTTTAGCATGGGCATGCACACATGCACACACACACACATACATGCACACACACAACAGAAGGGCACAAGGGCACTTGGGAAGATTTGGACATCTCCGCTGATTGTGATGATGCTACTGCACGCATACATGCACACACACATGCGCGCGCGCACACACACACACACACACACACAAGGGAAGGGCACAAGGACATCTGGGAGATTTGGATGTCTCTCAGCTGATTGTGGTGATACTACTGCACACATACATGCACACACACATGTGCACACACACACACAAAAAGGGCACAAGGGCACTTGGGGAGATTTGGATGTCTCTCATCCAATTGTGGTGATGCTACCAAAGCATTTGTGCACATCCACACTCATCAAATCCACAGCTGGCCAGAGTAGAGTGCATTGACCTGTGAAATGGTGCAGGAATCCAGGACTCCTGGAGAAGGCAGCTTTAAGAAAGGAACCCAGTGACAAAGCTGTCTTTGGGAACACTTTGTTTTGATGCAAATAATTTGTATGTCCATTTCATAAACTAAGAAAAGCCCTGGGGCTGGGTGTGTGCAGAGAAGAGCATGTCAAAAGATGTCAACACATCTTCATGCTGCCATCTCCAGAAGAGACACGGTATTCGTCTTTGAAGTGGGGATGCTCTGGAGAGTATTGTCCTTCTGGTGAGGACATCGGTGTGTTTATTTAGTGGCAAGAGATCTGTGACCTCAGTGCAGGAAGAACAGGATTGGAAGGACCAGATTCTGTCTCAGAGCAGAAGTTACATGGCTGCACAGTTGGACCTCTAGAGACGGATTCCCAGTTTGTTGAAACTGTAGGACTGTTTTTCTTTGAAATGAAACTATTTGAAGGACCCAAGAGGAATTGAAAATAGTGCTGTTGGAACATCCTCTGGGCTCACTGTTTGAGAAGGATGAAGGACTGTAGCAAACTTTATCATCTAGTTATGTGGATGCCAGCCACGGACTGCTCTTGGCTTCCAGAAGGAAGACAAGCCCGCGAGCAAGGAAAGCACAGGAAGATCTGGTTCTGCAGTCGGGTCAGTAACGCCTTTTGCCGATGTCCCACCTTTCACTGCCCCCGTCCTGTCCATGCCCATTTCTCGCCCCCATTCCTGACACACAGAATATCCCTGCTTCTAAGTGGCAAGATGATATCAGAGATGCCACAAACCTGCCCGGGAGCTGAGGCCTGGCCCATTCAGGAGATAAACAGCCACCTGCCCTCCATGAGCAGGCCAAGAAAACACCAGCATCTTCACAGACAAAATAAGTAACCAGCCAAGGAAGACAAAGCAGGGGGTCTGGCTGGTCCCATAATTTCTGTCCTTTCACCCAATGAAAGTGGGTCAACGTTTTATGCTGCTCATATTGGGTGTCATCACTTTAGCTCCACTAATAAAAGCTAATGGCTGATTAACTGTTAGTGGGAACCGGAATCTCAGATAAAGAACAGAAAGATAAAATGGCAAATATATGTTTAAAAATCAGGCATTAAACCACCAAGATGCTCCTGTAAAGTATAACTTTCAGATCCAACGAATGATATCTGGGGAAGATGTGTTGAACTGAAAGAAAGTCACCGAATGTGGACCTTGCAGCTTAGGTCTTTCTCATGCCTCCACTTGTGTCTCGGAGTCAGTAACGCAGAGCGGAGTCAGGGCTGGAGTCATGGGAAGCCCTGGGGCGCCCCAAGCTTCTCTGTTCCACAGATGGCCCCAGGGTGTGACATATGTAAAACTGCCCCCTCCTCAGTTTGGGGAGCATGGTTCTCTGCCTGAATATTTCAGTTTAATCATCTTACTCATTACAAATGTCTCTAAACACTTCTTCCCTTTGTTGACCTTTCCTGACCCATCTTTCCTGGAGACTTCACCCTCTCCCGAGTCACCACCCTCTCCCAACCCCCTGCCTCTCCCCTCTAGCAGCTGACCCCCCAGGACCCTGCAGCACTGATGCAGGCCAGCCCTGTCCATACGGCCAGCCCTGCCCACAAACTTCGCCTCATCCATCCCACCAGCAACATTCCAGACCCTGTCCACCCTCTACAGTCTCAAAATCGGCCTCGGACATGGGCCCACCCTTCACAATAGAGCAACCCCAGGGCCAAAAAGCTTTGAACTCACCATTATTACATCAAGATGGTGGTTGTGTCAAAGTCATGCTAACGCTGTAGAAGTGTGGGAAATGAAACTTTAATTAAATAGTGGAAAACCCAATCTAATTTTATCTCTTAATTTTAATGAATCTAAGGCAATGGCACCCCACGCCAGTACTCTTGCCTGGAAAATCCCACGGACGGAGGAGCCTCATAGGCTACAGTCCATGGGATCGCTAAGAGTCGGACACGACTGAGCAACTTCCCTTTCACTTTTCACTTCCATGCATTGGAGAAGAAAATGGCAACCCACTCCAGTGTTCTTGCCTGGAGAATCCCAGGGACGAGGGAGCCTGCTGGGCTGCCGTCTATGGGGTCGCACAGAGTCGGACACAACTGAAGTGACTTAGCAGCATGAGATTTCAAGTGTGAATCTTCACACTGAATGAAACGGTTCATAGGATTTCCACCCACCCCTTGACCTCTAGGCCTGTGCTCCTGGACCGAGCACCTCTGGACTTAGGGCCTGGTTGCCCAGAGCGTTCACCTCTCCGTCTGTTCTCTTCCCACTCAGGCAATGGGCCAGTAAGTTCAACAGACGTGAAAAGAGAGAAAAGATAACCCAAAACTGGACAGGTGAAGGCTGCAGTGTCTGACCAGCTCCCAGAGTGACCAGCTAGTCAGTCCCCAGGAGAGTGAAGAGGGCTGGGTCCCCCCCACCAGCACACGGGGGTCATCACCACATGGGAGTCATCACCAGCCGCTCAGCTGTCTACACGAGACATCACAGGCTCCACAAACCCCTTTCTCCGAATTCTCTCGGCCCACTTGCTACTGGGCCCTGTCCCTCGAGCCCCAGGTTAGCTCTCCAGCCCATCCTCTCGGCATCCCAGTGACCACGGGTCTCGTTATGTCACCAGATGCCACAGCAGGTAGGACTGTGGGTCCCAGGTCACAGGCTCAGCCCGGTCACCTGGTGGCTGGTTGAGCTGTGAGCCTGCTCTTCAGCCATTGCAGGAGCTTTCGGTGGAGACTGGAAGGAGACAGGATGGAAAACGCTGGCTTCACAGTGTGGGAAACGAGGACCAGTCGTTATCACGACTCCCTCCACACCATCACCTTCACTTCCCAGTGGAATTCCCGCCTCAGCAACCTTCCCTCCAGAGCTTGTCCGCAAGCTTAACCTGTGAAAGGACACACTTAATCCTGTCACCCGGTGGATTCAGACTCCTCAGTGGGTTCCCCTGCCAGGTGGTCTGACTCAGACCCTTATGGGAGGGTTCATGGGCCACGCGACTGACCGGCCACCCTTCCCCATGGAGGCCCTGTCCCCCCTACCCGCATCACCTCCATCATCCTCAGGCTCTTGATGCCTCTGTGCACTAGTGTGTTTATCAGAGCAACAGTTTTCAAAAGCCCAGTATGTGGTCAGGCTTAGTGGATGCAAAGTGAATTAAAAGCAAAAAAAAAATCCTGACCCTCTGGTAGCTTTCATTCTGTTGTGCCTCTTGGAAAATTCTTTTTTCCTCCATCTCTTGCCTGACAATCTTGTCCCCTCCTCTTGAGGTTTCATCTAATTACTGATTCTTGGTTTAAATATTCCATCAACTCTCCAAGGCCACACATCTAAGTAGGACACTGGCTTTGTACTTTTGCCATCGTGTGTTCTAATCACTCTTCTGTGTGTGGTCTCCCCACTGGGCTGGGAGCTCCTTCAGATCCTGTGCCTCTCACAGCAGTGTTCTCAGCACCCAGCGTGGGGCCAGCTTGGACGAGGCATCCGTACCAATTTCACTTCTTTGTTGGCAAGAATGGAAATCACATCCAAGCAACTTAAGTGAAGAGTTCGCTGGAACTGTTCTGGGTGGGTAATGGGGTCAAAGCTGGAGACAAACAGTCGGAGCACAATAATGGTGACAGGTACCTGAGGCACACCTGGGCTCGACCACCAGCGTCAGTCTTGCATTTCCATCCAGGATTCCGCACACTTCCCAGTCAGGCTGGTTTTGTGGAGTGAGGCGCCCATGCAACAATGAGGAGGGGCTCGCTGAAGGAGGGGTGGTGCGTGGTGCTGCACTCAGCAAGGACGGGCAGAGCAAGCAAGGGGCAGGCACTTACGACCCTGTCCAAGGGCCCACACTGCAGGACAATGTGTATTGTATCCACACACCAAATACTGTGCTCAGAACAAAAGTGCAGATTGCGCTACAGTGATTGGGTGGTCATCTCTGCTTGAATGTTTCCTTTCTCTCTGCATCAGATCCCCAGAGCAAAGAATGGAGAAAAACAAGCACACATCGCACTGAGAGTCGAAGGATGAGTCCTTAAACGTGTTTCACCAAAACAAACTCAGATGATATGTGTTCTGACACCCCTCCCCCACTCACAGCACACCTGCGTGTTGGCTGGATATGCCCAGTGACCCCTTTCTTATGCTTGGAATGTGGCAGAAGCTGTGGAGGCCACTTAGAGATTAGGTGACAAAGCGACTGAGCCTCCTACATCACGCCCACTCTGGCAGGTGGGCAGTGGACACGGGGTGGGTTTGGAAGTGGGTCCTCCGGCGCCAGGTCTCCAGGTAAGCCCTGAGGCAGAGCTGAGCTGGACCACCTGGGTTCCTGACCCATGGGAAACAAGACCTGGTGTGTCCTGCCTGGCATGTCCTGCCAGCCCCTAGCCCCATCATCCTACTGTCTTGTCTGTCTCTGGGCTTGATGACTCTAAGCATCATCTAACTGGCATCTGTCTTACAGTATTTGGTTTGTTTTTGTTTTGTTTTGTTTTTTGGCTGGCTTCTTTTACTCAGTGTAACATCCTGAAGGTGCATACATGTTGTAGCATGAATGCACTATGACTCCATCCATGGGGCATGACTTACGCGGCCACCACTGTCGACAGTTCGTTCTCCTGCAGACACACTGCTTTTACAAAGGGGCTGCAGTCAGACCTGTGCATAGATCCTTGTTGTGAAAGCCTTGCCGTGCTTCCAATAAGAATGGTATCTTAGGTCACTTGTCTTGCTGGGCTATTGCTCTGAGTTATATGTGCATCATCTTACTAAATGGGCAAGATGACAAGAAGACAGGAGGTGTCTGTGGAAGTGGTCCGTGGCTCGTAGGTCTTCCTTTGGTGCCCACCATGCAGGAGGGGGCTTGCCCCCAACCCCCAGGCATCTGATGATTTGTACTTAACAAGTGGGGGAAGGAGGCCCAGGGAGGTTAGGACACTGCCTGCGATTGCAGCCCTGGATGCAGACTCGGGGCCCAGGGCCTTGCACAGCCAACTTGGCGAGTGGCAGCGAGGCCCCGGTGCCCAGGCCCTCAGATCTGGGCTTCTGGTCACCTTCCCTGTGGTGTGGACACCACCTTCTCCCCTTTCTGCTCATCTCACCCCCACATCAGCATCTCAGAAGCAAGCTGTGCAGTCAGGGACCCTGCTATTCCCTTCTTTGCTGTGAAAACATAAAGAAACTGTTAAGAAATAGTCCTCATTTCATGCTTTATTTTTGTTTTGATGAATTGGTTTCACAAATATTTCCCTTACGAAAAAAAATTGTGACATTCCCTTGGGACAGTCCTAAGTCTCAGGAAGTGTCTTTGGAATGTAACAGAACTGTCCCGCTGTGTCAGTTTCACCCTGTAGACAGCAGCGTGGGGGACACATTCTCAGCGATTAAGATGCCTTTTGCCAAAGGAAGCAGCATCAGAAGTATGGATCAACCTTTCCTCGAACTCCAAGTCTCATCCTTATGCAAACCGCTCTCAGAAGAGGTCTGGGAACCGGATCTTGAAGTTGATGGCCTTTGTTCCTTTATTGTGTGGCATAGATTGCAGTTTGCTCTCTTGTGTTCTCATCCTGGTTTTTCCTAGGCTTTCTGTAGCTTTTTTCAACTGTCAATAGTCAATTACTATTAATATGCCTTGTTGGGCTTCCCTGGTGGTGCTAGTGGTAAAGTACTTGCCTTCCAATGCAGGAGACTTAAGAGAAATGCGTTCAGTCCCTGGGTCGGGAAGATCCCCTGGAGGAGGAAATGGCAGCCCACTCCAGTATTCTTGCCTGGAGAATCCCATGGACAGAGAAGACCATTGGTCTACAGTCCATGGGGTCGCAAAGAGTCAGACATGACTGAAGTGACTTAGCATGCAATATGCCTTGTAGACTCTGCTGCTTCTAACTGGCGAATCTGAATTGCACTGAGCTTGTTGTTGTTCAATCACTCAGTCATGTCCGACACTTTGTGACCCCATGGACTGCAGCGAACCAGGCTTCCCTGTCCTTCACCATCTCCTCCTGGAGCTTGCTCAAACTCATGTCCATCAAGTCAGTGAACAATCTTGTCTTCTGTCGTCTCCTTCTCCTCTGCCCTCAATCTTTCCCAGCATCAGGGTCTTTCCTAATGAGTTGGCTCTTCACATCAGGTGGCCAAAGTATTGGAGTTTCAGCTTCAGTATCAGTCCTTCTAATGAAAATTCAGGACTGATTTCCTTTAGGATTTACTGGTTTGATTTCCTGCTGTCCAAGGGACACTCACTTGTCTTTTCCAACACCACAGTTCAAAAGCATCAATTCTTTGTCTTTCAGCCTTCTTTATGGTCCAACTCTCACATCCATTGGATCAGATCAGATCAGTCGCTCAGTCGTGTCCGACTCTTTGCGACCCCATGATTCGCAGCACGCCAGGCCTCCCTGTCCCTCACCAACTCCCAGAGTTCACTGAGACTCACGTCCATTGAGTCAGTGATGCCATCCAGCCATCTCATCCTCTGTCGTCCCCTTCTCCTCCTGCCCCCAATCCCTCCCAGCATCAGAGTCTTTTCCAATGAGTCAACTCTTTGCATGAGGTGGCCAAAGTACTGGAGTTTCAGCTTTAGCATCATTCCTTCCAAAGAAATCCCAGGGCTGATCTCCTTCAGAA
>NW_011494635.1:7624834-7628932 GCF_000754665.1 Bison bison bison
CCAGCATCAGAGTCTTTTCCAATGAGTCAACTCTTTGCATGAGGTGGCCAAAGTACTGGAGTTTCAGCTTTAGCATCATTCCTTCCAAAGAAATCCCAGGGCTGATCTCCTTCAGAATGGACTGGTTGGATCTCCTTGCAGTCCAAGGGACTCTCAAGAGTCTTCTCCAACACCACAGTTCAAAAGCATCAATTCTTTGGCGCTCAGCCTTCTTCACAGTCCAACTCTCACATCCATACATGACCACAGGAAAAACCATAGCCTTGACTAGACAAACCTTTGTTGGCAAAGTAATGTCTCTGCTTTTGAATATGCTATCTAGGTTGGTCATAACTTTCCTTCCAAGGAGTAAGCGTCTTTTAATTTCATGGCTGCAGTCACCATCTGCAGTGATTTTGGAGCCCAGAAAAAGAAAGTCTACTGAAAAAAACCATAGCTTTGACTAGATGGACCTTTGTTGTCAAAGTTATATCTCTGCTTTTTAATATGCTGTCTAGGTTGGTCATAGTTTTCCTTCCAAAAAGCAAACATCTTTTAATTTCATGGTTGCAGTCACCATCTGCAGTGATTTTTGAACCCAGGAAAATAAAGTCTGCCACTGTTTCCATTGTTTCCCCTTCTATTTTCCATGAAGTGATGGAACTAGATACCATGATCTTAGTTTTCTGAATGTTGAGTTTTAAGCCAGCTTTTTCACTCTCCTCTTTCACTTCATCAAGAGGCTCTTCAGTTCCTCTTCACTTTCTGCCATAAGGGTGGTGTCATCTGCATATCTGAGGTTATTGATATTTCTCCCAGCAATCCTGATTCCCAGCTTGTGCTTCATCCAGCCTGACATTTCGCATGATGTACTCTTCATATAAGCAGGGCAACAATATACAACCTTGACATACTCCTTTCCCAATTTAGAACCAGTCCTTTGTACCATGTCCAGTTCTAACTGTTGCTTCTTAACCTGCATACAGATTTCTCAGGAGGCAAGTAAGGTGGTCTGGTATTCCCATCTTTTGAAGAATTTTCCATAGTTTGTTGTGATCCACACAGTCAGAGGCTTTAGCATAGTCAATGAAGCAGAAGTAGATGTTTTTCAGGAATTCTCTTGCTTTTCTTATGATCCAACAGACGTTGGCAACTTTATCTCTGGTTCCTCTGCACTGAGCTTGGACACCAAGAATTCAAGTCTTTTCGATGTCTACATAAAATACAGGTAAACTGTCTCCAAAAATATTTTTAGTGGCTTTCCACTAAACTAACAAGTTTATTTTGACAATTCAGATGTCCTTAATGCCTCATTCAGGATCAACCAAGTCCTCACCATGCAACTGAGTTCTCAAAGTTAGCATAGCAAGTGTGAAAGGAAATCACACCTGGCCAGTTAAACAGGCAGCAAAGGCTGTTTTCAGGAGTATCCAATGGGGAGGGAGAGGGCCTCGCCCCAGGGGGACCGGATGGAGGGTCAGGAGCTGGTGGAAACCCTTGGGCATCAAGGACCCAGGCTGGGGCTCTCACATCCAGGGGAATTCTTCGTAAACTGAATTCTTTACAAACTAGCAGGATTCTTGGTAAAACTGGATGGACTTGGCAGGACAAGGCCAGGTCCCCAAGGGGCCCCAAAGAGCTGGACAAAGTGTGAACAAGGGACTCTCATCCCTCACAAGTCCTTATGCTGCCCAGGGCCACAGGGAAGCCCTGTCCACAGTGCGGCTTCCGGTTTGGGGATTGTTTCATGAAAGGTTATGAAACTGGAAAGATGGCTCTGGTGAAGTTCAGGCAGTTACAAAGGAGGCTCTGAATTCTGTCATCACATTAGGAGTCACTCAGGATAACCTGGGGCTTCTAATTGGTGGCTTTTCAGGACAGTTGAGTGGTTCTGCCCCTTGTTTATCTGAAGGGCTGGCAACAAATAATTTAGGACCTATTTTGAAGCCTGCTAAATGCGGGCTACTTAAACTGTCAAGTGTCTTCCAATTATGGTAAACAGCCCTTTGAATATTCAGCTGTGAACACAAGGATCCCTGGGTTCCAGTGGAGTCGGGAAATTGCTTATATTGCTTCTTTTAAGCACTCACTGTTTGTGAGTGCGGGATTTACTTTCCTGGACCAGCTCCAGCATTATCTACACAATGAAAACATTTTATTAGCAGAGATATTCACAGAGACCCCCCCACTTGTACTGTGGTGTGTGCTTTTCCTTATCCTGTATGATATATGAGCTATGCTTAAACATACCAAATTTAAATGTCTGTACAGTCCTTAAAAAATAGCCAAATGAAATGTTCATATGTTTTATAACTCTCATAAAACACATGCTCCAGCCTGATTACCTAAAGAAAAGAGAGAGCAAGCCAGATCTTAGGTTTGAGCTCACAGCACCTAACCAATTATCGTATGACATTTAATTTAATGTTTGACTCATTGCCCTGGACTTTACAAAGACAAGAGCATGAAATCTCTGGTTTAAAATTAAACTCTGTTTGGGACCATCTATGTAGATAATTTTTCCTGTGGTCATGTATGGATGTGAGAGTTGGACTGTGAAGAAGGCTGAGCGCCAAAGAATTGATGCTTTTGAACTGTGGTGTTGGAGAAGACTCTTGAGAGTCCCTTGGACTGCAAGGAGATCCAACCAGTCCATTCTGAAGGAGATCAGCCCTGGGATTTCTTTGGAAGGAATGATGCTAAAGCTGAAACTCCAGTACTTTGGCCACCTCATGCAAAGAGTTGACTCATTGGAAAAGACTCTGATGCTGGGAGGGATTGGGGGCAGGAGGAGAAGGGGATGACAGAGGATGAGATGGCTGGATGGCATCACTGACTCGATGGACGTGAGTCTCAGTGAACTCTGGGAGTTGGTGTTGGACAGGGAGGCCTGGCGGGCTGCGATTCATGGGGTCGCAAAGAGTCAGACACAACTGAGTGACTGATCTGATCTGATGTAGATAATTTCCCACACAAACGTGCCTACTATAAATGTAACATCATTTCCTGAATTCAACTGCTAGTACAAATGGTAATTTTACAATAATAACTGGAAAAAAAAAAAACCCAAACCCTCTGTTTTTAGTAGATCACAGTAAGGGTCTTTTAGAAATTATGAAGGTGTGAAAGCTCACACCTTTGCCAAGAATACCCCTGTGAGCCTTGAGCAAATGGGTCTCAGCAAAGCCTGACTGTCCCCCCATCTCTGGGGCTTGAGATCTGGGTCAGAAACGTTGGTGACGCTTATTGACAGACCACGTCTGCCTGTGGAATCAATGCTCTCCCAGTGCCCAAGTGTCTTTGCCAAACCATAAGATGAGGAGCAGATTTGGAATGAATGTCAGAAAACTGTGTTGATGAGACTGCTGCCCAAGAAAATGGGGACAGGCAAGGAGACCCTGAGAGTTTCCAGAGGATGAGGTGTGGCCCCCTGCACATCCAGGAACCTAAGCCGCTGCTGTTCTGCTCTGAGGTCTCAGCTGGACCCCGCCCGTCCATCAGCCCAGCACCCACCCGGGGCACAGCTTGCCAGGGGTCACCCCTCCCAGCCTCGTCTTCCCGTGTGCTCCACAGGTGTGACGCTTGTGACGTCACGCCCATGTCTGCTTTGTCCTGGGCTGTCCTCCCCCTCACCCTCCCCACTCTGTGTCTGGGTCTGGCAAGCCCTGGGCTCTGAGAAGCCCTGAACAGCAGTGCTCAAGTGTGCAGTCTGTCTGTCTGTTTGGAAAGCCCACACAACAGTCTCCCCTCCTCTCCTCTCTGGGGACCATCCCCACGGAAGCCCCTCCGTCTTGCTCCGACCCTCCCAGCCCTCTCCTCCCCTCCACCTGGGATCTCCTCCACACCAAGGAGTTTGGCTTCTCTGTGCTGATGACGCTTTCCTCTGTCACTATGGGCACATGGCCTGGGGTGTCCAGGGGGCCAGGGCAGCATCAACCCAGCCACACTCCAGGGAAGGCTGACCACCCACTCGGCCTCAGGAAGCTCATATGCGAGGGACTCCTGAGGTCTGCTCCTGCAAACAGGGCAGGGGCTCCCAAGCAGTCCCCAGCCCCCCGGGAGCTCCTGCACCCAAGCCTCAACCCTTCAGCGTCCCCGCTCCATATGCCCTGTGAAGTA
>NW_011494635.1:7629032-7629227 GCF_000754665.1 Bison bison bison
ACCTTTCCTATGGCCCGTTGAGTGGAGTTTTAACTCTTAAGGACATATCTGGGGCAGCAACAGGGGAGCTGGGAAATAACCAAGATTAGAGATGCTGGAGCAGTCATTACAACAGCCCAAGGTCTTCCTCTCAGAGGTCACCATTCACGGCCCCCTGGAGACAGGGTGCTCTTATTAGTAAGAGTAAGACCAGAA
>NW_011494635.1:7629443-7636274 GCF_000754665.1 Bison bison bison
TCTCGGGCTTTTCAAGGCAAGACCCCGGACTCCTGCCCCGAGCCCGCCGAGGGGCCCAGTGGATGAGGGCTCCCTGACTGCTGTCCCTTCGGTGCTCTCCCTCTCAGATCTGCTTTCCTCGTTTTTTGTCTCTCTTCCCACATTCATTCTAAGCACTTAAGCCCCGGCAGCCCGGCCGGGCCCCCTGCCCTGGACGGTGGTGGGGAGGCATTTCCGATGGAGAGACCTCACGGGCAGGGAGTGCCCAGTTTCCAGGGTGTCAGAGAATCTGGGCCTCAGCTCCCGCAGGGTGCTGTCTTGAGCTCTGTGAAGCTATGAGGCCTCCCTATTCAGTCTCTTATCAGTAAAGGATGGAGAACAGAAGGCACGTGCCCCATGGGCCACAGAGATGGCCACCAGAGTTGATGGCAACCAGAATGCCTGGCATGCGGTGGGCACTGAAGGGATAGCGGCCCTTTCGTTCACTGATAGAAATTCGTTAGTAAACGCAGCTCCCTCACAGGGATGCCCTGAGGTCAGCCACGTGTGGGCGCTTACGCCGGGTCTTTGAAGGGCATGAGCGGCAGGGACTCTCATTCATGGCTGGTGGACGGGATCCAGGCGCAGCCACCCTGGAAGATGGCTCGGCAGTTTCTTACAAAGTTCACATGCCCTTGCCACATGGCCCAGCAGTCAGACTTGTTGGTATTTACCCAAAGAGGTGGGAAACTGATCTGTTCACAAATGTATATACAGCGGCTTTATTCACCATTGCCAAAACCTGGGAGCAGCCAAGACGCCCTTCAGTAGGTGATGGATAAACAAACGGTGGTGCATCCAGAGAGAAGAATGTTTTTCACTGATTAAAAGAAATGAGCCATCAGTCAGTGAAAGACACAGAGGAGGCTTAAATGCATGTTACTAGTGAAAGAAGCCAACCTGAAAAAGCAGCCTACTGAGTGGCTCCACCTACATGACCTCCCAGCAGAACTAGAGAGACAGTGCAAAGCATGGCAGGGCCGGGGGCGGAGGGGCTTCAAAGAGCACAGAGCGTTTTCAGGGCAGTGAACATGCCCTGGACGGTCCTCTCACAGCAGACATGCAAATCCCGGGAGACGTGTAGCACATCTCCCGAGTGTGACCCAAATGTGAATGTAGGTGTTAACAGTGTGTCCGTGTCACTTCATGAGCTATCACACTGACCAGATGTAAACACTGAGGGGTGTGGAGGGAGAGGGCACCCGGAGCTGTCCACACATCCCGCTCAGTGCTCCTCATACCTCAGCCGGCTGCTCTAAAAGTAGTCCACTGATTTAAAAACGCATGACTGCCCGCTGTAGCATTTTATTAGCTGAGTTGCTCCAGTGTTAAACTGAACATACAACCATTCATGTGTGCACTGCATGGACCTAGACTCAGCTCTGCCCAGCACCTCCCGACAGAGATCCTGACCACTCCACGTGCATCACCAGCTGCTCCATTAGACTGTACCCGCAGTTCTCAGGTAATCACCCAGGTCCCTCAGATGCTGTCCTCACCTACACAAAGCACCCGCCAAGTGGACAGCCAGGACACCTCCGTGCCAAGTGAGAGCAGAGGCAGCCATCCATCCACCAAGAAAAGCATTGCCTCAACCCAAGCAGGGTCACTGCTGGACAGGCCATGCAGCCAGGACCCAGCACCAACCCTGGGAGTCCCCGTGGTCATGTGACTACTACGGGCAGAAAGCAAGCAGAATAATGTGGGCTCCTTCTGGGACAGGATCTCCAGAAGAATTTCTTCTTCTCTGATCAGCTTGGAACAGTGGTTTTCACAGGGCTGAAGGTGACCACATGGCTCAAATTGCCGTGAGGAGCTGCCACCCAGATCTGACAGCTCCTTGAGCAAGAGATTGACTTGTTTTAGTTTCTACAGCTGTGGTCAAAGTACCACCACTTAGCAGCTTTAAACAAGCCATTTGTCACATCACAGCTCCATGGTCAGTCATCCAGGCTCCCTGAGTCTTTGAATTCAGTTCCTAGAGCTTCATGACTGAGCCCCTATCCCTGGATCTGGGCAGAGGTGGGGGATAAACACATCTCATGACCCTGCAGCCATGCATCTTTCGGCTTCAGTGGAAAACGTTCTCTGCCTTGCTGTTACAGGTGATCAGACGCCTCCCACCTCCTGTCCAAGGGGTGAATGAAGCCATGGGCCCCAGAGTCTATGAGGGCAGTGGGAGGTGGTGAGAGTGAACTGATGGGAGCGGACTAGGGTGAGGGTCAGAGCTGGAGGCCCACACCCTCAGAAGGCCTCCAGACCCTGGCACCCAGGTCAAGTGGGGACTCCCTGGGTGAAAGTATGACCCAGAAATTGCAGGTCTGGTGTCAGCTGATGAGTTTGTGGAGGACAGAGTGGGACGGGGTCCATAGGACCCAGCAGGTGTTGACACTCAAAACCAGGGCAGTTTGGACCAGAGACAGCTAGTGATGGGCATCAGGGCTCTTTCAGGCAACAAGAGATCTCCTGCTTTCACCATCTGAATGCCATGTCTATGTGTGTTAGGTTTTGCTCTTTTCTGAAATTTTGTGTGGCTCCAGATTTTTAATGTTTTTCTTTAGCCACATTGCAGGGGGACTGTGCTTTCTGAGGAGGACTTCCCAGGTGGTTTAGTGGAAAAGAATATCCCTGACAAGCAGGAAACATGGGTTTGATCCCTGGGTCAGGAAGATCCCCTGGAGAAGGGAATGGCAACCCACTCCAGTATTCTTGCCTGGAGAATCCCATAGACAGAGGAGCTTGGTGGGCTACAGTCCATGAGGTTACAAAGAGTCAGACATGACTGAGCAGGCACACACTTTGATCAATGTGGCCAGCATCCTGCAAAGGCTCTTCCTCCTACAGACCCACCCTGAATGCTGGCACTTGCCTTTCTGCTCTGGGCAGGATGGGAATTTGATAAGCAGAGACGCCCTGGGGCCAACAGTAACGATGGCCATTATCCTTTATTAAGCAGGTGTTGAGTGAATTGGTCTTTTCTATCGCAATGCAGATTTACAGTGCAATAGGCGATCCATTCTTCAATGCAGTGTGCTGTGCTGATAAATTAACAGATGGCGATTGATTTTTTCCCTCTAGTCCCCTGTTTACACCTGACAGGCCATACTTTATAGCTGAGCAGTTATTTGAAGTTATAAACATTATAATTAGCAATTTTTTAATTAGGCTGACAATTAACAGGAGATTTGCAAAGCTGCTAATTTGACATGTCCTACTCTCCATAGTGTTTATGTTAACCACAAGTCGAGTGAATTCAATTGAACAGAACCATGGTGTCTGGAAAAAAATCAATCTCAGAAGAACCTTTTCTCCCTACTTGGCTGGCATCATGGCATTTCAGACAGAAACGTGGGAATTCAGTGTGATTTCACAAGATAATACAAAGAATCTGCTAAACATGGAATGGTGGGTGCTCTGCAATGTACTGAAGGCCAGGTGCCCAGCACAGAAGAGCCTGTGTCAGCCATGGGGAGGCGGGACCTCAGGGGCCCCCAGATGCACTGGTGCCAGGACCCTCGTCATACCATGAGCTGTGCTGGATTGTCGGGGACAGAGGGAGATGTGAGAGACAGAGACAGGGTCAGAAAGATGGAGCCGGAGATAGAGACAGAGAAATGGAGACAGAGGAAGACAGAGAGAGAGAGACACAGAGATGGAGACAGAGAGACAGAGATGGAGTCAGAAAGATGGAGGAGGGGCGGGGAGATGGAGCTGGAGATGGAGACAGAGAAATGGAGACAGAGGAAGATAGAGAGAAAGAGAGACAGAGATGGAGACAGAGAGAGAGAGGTGGAGACAGAAAGATGGAGGGGGGGCGGGGAGATGGAGACGGAGATGGAGACAGAGAGAGACAGAGATGCAGAGAGACAAGGAAGACAGGGGGAGAGAGAGAGGGGGGTCGCGTCTCCAGGCCCCCGGGGTCCCCCAGCTCCTCTCTCTCCATCAGTACCTTCCAACCAAAGGGAGCTTTCCTGACTGCCAGCTCTGACTCTGGAGTCCCAAGTGCTCCACTCAGTGTCCAGGAAATAGCACCTTTGTCCTCAGAAGGCTCCTGAGATCTGTCACGGGGTAGCTGCTCCCAACCGAGGGGACATCACCCACCATCGGGCCCTCAACAGACCTTAGGGATGGGAGCTGTCTGCCCTGGACACAGTGGTCTTGGACAAGACAGGAGAGGCCAGGAGCCAAGGAGTGGGAATGACTTGAGAATTCTCAGTAAGACGAAGCCAAAGTGCTGCTTCTGTTGTGTTTTAGAGAGAGGAAGGAACACGGAAGCACAAAGGAATATAAATACTCAAATCCGACCAGTTACACTTGCTGCCTTCCCAGGGCTCCCACTGCCTGTTGGCAGCAAGCACACCATCCATTAGAACCGGCTACAAGAAGAGACGTAGGAAGGGCTCTGATTAAGAGCATCCCAGCTTTCATGTTTCCTTGAAAGCCTAGATCTGAAGAGATGTGCCACCTGGAGGCCCTTTGGGAGCCAACCTCTAGCTGACACTCTGCCAGGTGCCCGGGGCTGGAGAAATCACACACGAGCACAGAACTGCCCAGAGAGACCCCAGCTTCACCCTCACGTGTGCTCAGAACACACCAGGCAGGGAGCACCCCTTTAAGGACAAGGGCATCCACCTTCCGGCAGCATCTTCTTGGAGCAGGTTGCCTGTGCTTTTCTCTGCCTGAACTGATGTTTCACGTGGGAGAAACCACAGTGTCCCTGGGCCATAGGAGAGCTCTGCCCCATAGGAGAAGTGCATTGCTTAATAATCACTAGCTATAATTATGACAATTAATTTGACACAAGTGAACACATTTGCCTGAAGGCATTTAATTTCAGAAAATTCTACATTCATCCCACACGCAGCCCAGACCTTAGGGTCCCAGTATCAGGTGTGAAGGCCACTCACAGAGCCAAGAATTTATAACTCAGGGAGCAGAGTTTCATCCAACTGAGCTTGCTCCGTTTCTCTGTCCCCCTCTGTCTGCCTCTGTCTGTCTGTCTCTCTCTGGGTCCATGGAGCAGGGGCAGGAGGTGAGCCGAGAGTGAACCCAGGGTCTGAGACCACCTGGGACCCTCAGATGAGCATAAATTGTCCGGAATACACTGTTAACCCACAGGAAGTTATTTTAAAATGACTTTTCAGGATAGTCATTGACACCCATGTGCCAATGTGCCTTAAAAAGGGGAGCATGTGCCTTAAAAAGGCTGGATCACTGCGTGTATTCTCCTCTGAAGGGCGGGCACCAAGTAAAATGTCCCAGAGATATGTTCATAAAACTGCTCAATGTTTTCTACAGACTTCACTCTTCCATGGGCTCTTTACAGTTACCTGAAAAATTAAATTTGTGTGTTATTTTGTGGGAGGAGGTAGATACATTGAGATTCACACCTCACAAGTAGTGTTGAAACCCACTAATTCATACACTCGTATGTAGTATGAACAGGATAACCAGGTCTCTTGCCTCCCTTGAGAGGTGGTGTGACACCCGCTGGACTCCTTAGGGCCAAAGATGCTGTCTACAGCCCACCAGACATGCCGGCCAGGTGCTGGCCAGCACCAGTGTGAACCCTGCATGATCAGCAGTGCCAGGAGGGAGCCACTGAGTAGAGAGACCACCTCCAGCTCACACACTCCTGTAATTTCACTTTCTCTAGTATGGTTTCCACGTCCATTCTAGGATCAGTCAGAATGACGACCTTTGACCCAGAGGACAGAATATCTGAAAATACGGGAGATCTTGATGCTCCTCGGTTTTGATGGTTAACCATGCCGGGCATCCTTGCTGTGGTTCCCTGAGCACAAATGGCTGATGGACAGGGAATTAGTTGCAATCGAGTGTGTGTCACAGGTGTCAGCCGCTCACGATGAAGCGCCTGCTCCTGATGAGCCAGTGAACCCACAAACCAGCCTCAAGGGGCTCGTCCACTGTCCCCCAACCCTGTCCTCGGGGAGGGGCTCTGCAGGCATCTGCTCCTGCAGCCACGCCCTGAGAGGTGGTTTGAAAAGCATCCCCCAGTCGTTCTAGGGGGTCCCTCTCAGCAGAGGGCAGTGACATGCCCGTGGAGGGAGACTGTCCACTGTATCCCACATCCTCTCCCCCCACCCATCCTAGTCCTGACCGCCCTCAGGGATAGAGCCAATTCCTGACCCCCTCCCCGCCCTGGGTGGAGCTCCATACAGAGTCTGACTCCCGGGCCATGCTCTCTCGGATCTGCCAGCACCACAACCCGACGCAGGTAATGGTCAAAGACCAGCAAGAAGGCTGAGTCGCAGGCAGAGATGCAGGAGGAAGGATGATTCAGCAGGACTGGCCCGGCCCAGCCTGGCTGGAGAAAGCGGGTCTGCAGGGCGAAGGGACCACATGCTAAAGACACAGCCTGTCCTGGGCAAGGCCCTGTCCTCTGGCCTCAGTTTCCAGAGGACCGAGTGGCCTTTGCACTAAGACACCAGGCAGGGCCAGTGGCTCCAGGGTGGGGGCGTGATGTGCAGGGGCCCTGGTGGGTCTGGAGCTGGGTCGGCTCAGCCTTCCCCATGGGTCCACGGTGGGTGCAGAGAACCCCAAGTCCAGGAGAAACACCAGGAGGAGCAGGAGTCCGGAGTGGGGAGCCGGCTGACTGGAGGTCTGCCGGCCAGGTGCTCTGAGAACCACCAGCAGAGCTTTTTCACCCAAGGGTTTGGAGGGGACCTTCTCCCCAGTGACCACCTTCTGCTTCTGTTACGAGGGCCAACTCATCTGGAATGCAATTGCACGTGAGCCCAGATGCCATCTCCATTAGCTCAGCGTGCACGGGGCTTAGTGTTCACACTCTGT
>NW_011494635.1:7636374-7646039 GCF_000754665.1 Bison bison bison
AGCTCAGTGTGCACATTAGCTCATCATGCACAGGACCTGGGGCATCACTGGAGCATCAGGGCTGAGGGTCCCGCCATCAGTTCATCATCTCCACGGCCTCATGATGCAGGCCCAGCGCCTACACCCAGGCAAGCCTGGAGAGACCTCTCCTGGGTCACCTGCTGGAGCCTCAGCCGTCATACCCACCGACAGCCCAGGATTCAGTCAGGCCTGTCTGGAGTAGGGGGAGGGGGTGGCGCAGGTGACACAGCAGAGAGGCAATTTGTCATTCCACGGTAGGGACCACACGGGCTCCCCAAAGCCAAGCAGCCCACTCCAAGCAGGCCTAGCCAGGTGCCTGCAGCACAAGTGGGTCACCTTGACAGAAGGGAGGCGGTGCAGCCCCCAACATCCTTGAAGTGACCTCAGCTGGGGGGCAGGGACTGTCCTGCCAGCGGTGCCCCCACACGCAAATGTGGACTTTGCGGGAGGCTCCGTGTGAAGGAACACACCCGTGGTCACTGCACCCTGAGCCACGTGTCTTTTCAAGCAGGTTGGGTGTTTCCCTCCGCATGGAATGGACGCCAGGCCTGTGGTTCTGCAGAGGACAGACAGGGGCTGGACGTCCACTCTGAGGAGGATCTTTGCTGGGGGTTGGGCAGGGGAGGGGCCAGCTTAACTTAGGAGAGTGAAGGGTGGAGCGGGCAGGACACGTTACAGTGGCAGTGTGGACTCAGGGCAGGAGGCCCAGCATCCAGCCCCTTTGTGTTGGGAGGTGCTGACTCCGTGAAGAAGGGACTGGGACAAGCTTCCACCTTCATGTGCTGGTCTTGTCAGCTCTGCTCACCTGGCTCACCTACGAGGCTGCCCCTCTCCCCTTCCTCGTGTGTCTTTTCCTCCATCGTGACCCCGGAAGCCCCCGTCTTGTCCACACATAGCCACAGTGTTTCACCTTCTCCTCAAGAAGCACCCTCCTCCTCGAGCAGCCTGGACAGAGGGCGAGCAGACCCCTCCCAATATAAGCGTGGCTCAGCCCCCTCTGTGTCAAGCTGTCAGTTAACTCAGTGCCTCAAAGACTGTGAGAGAGATGGGGACCCTGGAGGGCCCCATAGACCCCCACCATGTGGGACTCCAGCAGTCAGTGCTGTGAAGGTGTTCAGAGAATCTGTGACTGTGCTCTAACTGAAGAAAGGAACAATGTTTCATGAGTAACCCCGTCCATGTGGGCTCTGGACACCCTGAGGACCGAAGAGAAATGCCTCCAGGCCAGCCTTGAGTGTGGGGTGCCCCCGCCCCTCAGGGCATCAGCATCCACAGTTTCAGACGTCATCCCACGTGATTCGGGGAATAACTGTGTGCAGATCACAGATGCAGGAACCTCAGCAGAACCTAACAGTCCGGTCTGCATCCATGTGTGCCTTCCAGGAAGACACAGCTGAACCCCAGCGGATCAGTGACTCGGGGAGCCAGAAGGTAGAGTTGAAGCTGGGACCCAGTGACCAGCCACCGGCCCAGGGCATCTGACTTCCTCACGCCCAGCCACACCAGGCGTGTGACCCTCATCAGCTGACCCTCTGTGCTGTCTGCAGGCTGACCCTCATCGCAGGATTATTTTTTGCAACGCAATCAACAGCTTAGAATTCTTCCTGTGCTCTCCACATGCAAGACACCCATACCTGGGTGAAGAAGCAGTTGCAGCTCTAAAATAAAAGTTGACGGTACACATGGGCAACGTCAGCCACCAGACACTCTATGGCGACACCGAAGGGAGAAATGTAGGTTATATCAGTCAGGAAAGATTCAAATATGGAAAGGGGCCAGGAAAGATTCAAGGAGAGTCTGGAAAAGGCCATTTTCTGTGGAAAAAAATGGTGCAACTCAGTGCTGGACAGAGCAAATGGAGTCATATTGGACTCAAAAAATCTGTTCAGTTCAGTCAGTTCAGTTGCTCAGTCATGTCCGACTCTTTGCGACCCCATGAATCGCGTAAGAGGCACCAATTTATAATATGAACGCAAGCTAAATACATAATGGGGACATTTCAAGACATAAGAATCCCCTTTCTCTGAAATGTGTCGCATACCAGCCAAGAAAGGTTGAAGTCCAAGGGGTTTCGTGTCAGTCTGAGATCCAGGTGTGACTTGGTAGCGTGTGTCTGGGCACCGTGTCAGACTCTCTCTGAGCTTCACCTGAGCACCTCCTTTCTCAGGGTAGCTCTCACACCAAATAGCACCCTTGTGAGAAGCTGCAGGAACACAAAGCATGGAGACCTGACCCAGCCTGGAGACGGGGTGACGAGCGGCCTCACACCTCACACCCCGTCCAGGCCTTTCGGGCCCAAGTCCCTCTGCAGAGGGGGTCATGGCGGTGCCCTCCACAGCCTGTGTGATGACAGCATGGCCAGCACACACAGGGTGCTTCGGACATGGACAGCGTGTGACAGCATTCAGGAGTTGGCCTCTCTTTTGCACTGAAGTGCCGGCTTCACTGTTATCACCTCGCTGGCAGTTACAGCCCTAGACTCATCTCTGAATGTGATGTACACGAGAAAGGCAACTCAAGCAATGTTGGAGGCTGGTGGGTGGACAGATGCTCCTGCGAGGGCCAGAGCCTGCGGACAAGATCCACGTGGACCACGCTCAGGCACACACGTGTTCTCCAGGTTAACAGCTCTCTGGGGATGCAGTGACTGTAAGCACAGCGTGTTGATTTTGTAAAACTAGGGAAGGAGCATGAGAAACAATGGAACAAATATTTCCTAGAAAACAGACTTTTAAAAGAAACTGTTCGTTGGTTCCTAGAGTGTCTCTGGCAAAGTGTGAATTGATTCCGTGTATGCGGAGTCCTGGGGTGGCTGAGGAACAGGCTAGAAACAGAACCTGCTGTGTGGTCCGCCACACATCGGGGAGCTTCTGGTTGAAGAAGGTCACCATGTGCCTGGTTTTGTGCAAAATGGCTAGAGATAAACCCTGCTTTGAAGGGGCTGTGACTGAGGAGAGGGATTATTTTAGGCAGCAAAGGAGAGCGTGCAGAGCAGATAGGGTACAAACCTCATACCATAATCTTCAGATGCTCAAAAGGCCACAGAAATATTGCACTTCAAAAAAAAAGAAGCAGAAGCTTTTTAAAACTGTAAAAAAATATTTTTTTCAGTGTCCTAAGCTTTCTGCTAATGTGCCTGTATGTCTTTAAACCCAGTCTCATTGGATTTCCCTAAATTATTCCTCACAGAGAGGCATGTACATACTCATTTAGAATTTCCTGCATCAGCTTAATGGTATTTCAGGCTCATAAATTAGAACTTCCAGATCTGGATACCCCCTAAAAAGATAAAATGAAATATCTTGGTTTTTGTTTTCTCCCGGGCCAGTGGTAGAAGGAACCACAGATGGAGGGCAGCAGGTAGTGGCCCACGCGGCCTCGTGGCCCTTTGCTGGGCACTTTCCACAGAGTGCTCCAAAGCACTTCCCTTCTTTCTAATGTTCCTGAAAAGGCATCCAAATGAAAAGGCCTCAAACTACTCATTTATCTTGGTGAGGGTCTCTCCAGTTATTCATCTTTTTTAATTATGCCTCAAAAGGAACATGGAGCTGCCATAAATAACATTAGCCGTGACAGCGGAGGCTGCATGGGCCCAGGCAGAATGTGGGTGCAGTTTCCCTGCTGGACTTTCTCTCCACATTTTCGGGCACTTGGCGTTTCCCCACGGCTTTTCCCTGGGCTTCTAGAACCAAGGCTTAGTGGCTGGGCCTGCCTGAGCCACGGACGCAGACGGAGGTGGACCATGTGGACTCGAGTGATGTCACTGCTCAGGGCCCACACAGAACCCTCACCCTCACTCACCCCCGAGGTCTACACTGACCCCAGAGCACCTCCAGGATACTGAAGCCAAGGAGGGGGCTGCCTGGAGATGCCAAGCCCATGTGGACGGAGCCCAGTGTCTGAGCATCCTCTTTCTGGGTGAAGCCTCGCATCCTAGGTGTAAACATTAAGGAAACAAAGTGGGAAAGCCTAGACCCCAGAGAGAGGCTCCAGCATCAGTGCAAGTGTCCCTATGTCTGAGGGTCTGGAAGATGTCTGGCCACTGGCAAGTGTGAGCCACCGAGCAGGGGCTCCACTCCTATGAGCTACGGGTGGGATGGGACCAAGCCCAGGGACAGCGCCTGGGCCACTGGCCATCTGTCCTGGCCGGCGTGTGCATCTCCTGCTTTCCAAGGAGAAGCCTGCACCTTCCCTCCTCCGTCCTCACCCTCTGCTCCCCACCGAGCCTGCAGCCAGGCCAGGTGATAGATGGAGGCGGCTCAAAACAGTTTATTTTGCATGTAACACACAAGCAAGTGAATAATGTCCTCTGTGAGCACACTGCCCGGGGACAGCAGAGCTGGGTGGCAAGGGCAGCGGGGACAGTGATGGAGTGCTGCCCCAAGCAGTGCACTGGCGCTCGTGACGTGGGCCTTGCTCCCCAAGGGGGGGCCCAGGGCCAAGCCCCAGGGAAGCCCCCCTGCATTTGGATGTGGTGCCAAGCTCTGGGGGGTTGACTCGGAGCTTTGATCCTCACTGCTCAGCCCCTGCGAGGGGCATGGTGAACCCTGCCCCCCACTGTCTTTGCGGTGACCGGGCGTGTGGGCCCCAGAGCACGCCCTGCTCTCACATGACTGAGCTGGTAGCAGCTGGTCCTTGAAGGTTTTCAGGCTCCTGAGTCCTGGTGGGTTTTAGAACTGGGCTGGGATCCAAGCCGGGTTTCTCCAGACCTGGCAAGTTAGCCGACAAAGAGGAGGGTCTCTGAGAGGCCCTAGGTCCCCTCCCCAACCTCACTCATGCGCTTCCTTACCTGCTGTGAAATAGAAGTCACTGGTGGTTTTGGAAATAAACTCACAAGGTAAGCCAAGGCCCCGCTCTGAGCCCCCTGGCCTGGTGGCAGGGTCCTTAGCTGACCACTGGCAGAATGCATTCAGGCCTGGGGTCTCCAGGCAGTTCTCAGAGCAAAGATAAGGTGACACAGGAAACTGCCTGCACAGTGGAACTCAGGTCGCTCTGCTAACTGTAGATGCTTCCAGGGTGAAAACCTACAGCTTCTACACTCCAGAAATAAATGCAGACCTGTCCTTTTCTTTAAGAAAAAAAAAAAACAAACACCCTGGTTTAAAGAACACTGCGCAGTTTTCAGAGCTGATGTGGAGCAGTCTCGTCACGTCCCAGGAAGTTCCTAGAACGGCAGGTCCACGCAGTAGCACACCCACCTCCTGCTGATGCTCTGCGTGGAGCCCACTGGCTTCTTAACCTTTGGGAGATGTTTCATTCCTTCCCGGTGCCGATTCAGATCAGAGTACCCAGAGATTACTTTATGAGCTGTTTTATATCAGGCGTTAAATAACACGATTGCTCTTGCTGGTAACGTGTGGCTTCCACAAGAACTGCAGGTGTTTTTTTCAATTCAGTAAACTGAATACGTATTTACAGTTTACTGAAACTTTTCTTGGATGTAGTTATAATAATTCTAATCTTTACGCAATAACACCTCAGTCTCAGGATAAAAGCAATTAGAAGCAATCTTTTTTTTCCCTAAAAGCTTTAACTCTTAATGGGTTCATAGTATGCATTACCTGTAGCTAAGAATAAATTTTAGACTCTTGCTATTTTTGCCAGGGAGAAATAAAGGGCAGCTTTTACCCTGTCAGTGTGTGCTGGGTCTACCAGGCTGTTTCATCTGGATATTTCTTCTTTATTCCCTACTTTATATTATTGAAACTCATTATTGGCCATTAGTTTCCTTTTAAAAAGGAATTTCTGCACTAATATATTTTTCAACCCACATAGACAAGGAAATCAGAAAATATTTCTTTATATAGTTGACTTGTGTTTCAGAAGATCTACCATAAAAATATGTACTGAAAGTATGTTAAATGCGTGTGTGTGCATGCACACATATAAAATATACATACACAGGATATCTCACACAGCTCTGTGAGTCTCCCAGACAACCAGAGACTTCACTGAGGCTGGTCCTTTGTCTAAAATGTTTGACTTGACCAGCTTACTCGGGTAGTTTAGAGCCTCAACCAATTTTTGCTATTTCTCCATCAGTCGCATTTTCTTCACACTTCAAGTCAAAATGCTAATGGGCCACTTGAAGTCCCCTTAGCAGTGATCAGCTGTGAGGTCTGACACTTGCTTTTAACCTTTACTAAAAGGTAGAATTTTTTGCTCATTTGTCACTTTTCACCCACTTTCTTTTAAACATCACCAGTGATTACTATACTGAAAGGGAAAAATAATATCCCACCTCTCCCTCCCTGCTTGTCCCCATTAAAGAGCTGTACATTTAGGATGAGCTTAGATTTAACCCCATCAGTCTGAGGAGTTAGACTCTGATCGTCAAGCATAAGTTAGGGAGACAGTCAAGCTGTCTCCAACAAGCTACCTCCAGATAAAATAGACTTCCTTGGGGAAAACTGGGGACATGTTTTGTAGATAGTGAGTTCCCCATCATGGGGGTGTGTAAGCATAGCTACCGAACCCCCTTGGCCAGTAGCATCCAAACATTGTGAGCAGTGGGGTTAGAACACTCTTCTGACTGCCGGCCTGGTGTCCGGTGGGTCCCGAACTTCACTCCGAGCTGGAGTTGACTTGAAGACCCTTTCCAAGGGCACATGGAGGACCTGTGGCTGTACCTGGGCTCCAGCAGTTCATGATGTGGGACCTGGGTAGAGTTGGTGTGCTGGCTAAAGCCTCCTGTTATTAGTGTGGAGCAAACACTTCTTCTCCGGCTGCTCTCAGTTGGTCCATGGGACAGGGAGAGGAGGAACAGCTGAGGAAGGGTAGTCTGGACCACAGTGAGGGCTCCCTGGGACCCCCCTGGACCTGGCAGAGGGGGCAGCTCTCCAGCCAGCAGCATTCACAGCACAGGCTCTGAGCCCGGCTCCCAGATGGCCAACTAGTGGAGGGGAGAGAAACCAGGTCATTCCTAAGACTGTGGCTCCTCTCATTCTTCTAGAACTTTCTGACACCAGCAGACACTCTTCTGTGTCGCTGGTACCCCAGTTGTAAATACCCCTTGACCTAATGAAGGATAACAGCCCCGTATCCCAAAACAGAAGCTCAACGAGACTGTCCCTTCCTGCCTGGCCTGCTGTGGATGTGGGGCAGGTAGTGAGAACAAGGAGCACTGCTCCCTGCCAGGTGGGTGCAGACCTTGGGACCTCAGCCGCCCTGTGACCGTGCTAACATGTGGAAGATGCTCAGACAGGGCAGCTTGTCTTCCCTCGCGACCAGAGGCAGGGCTGAGGGCTATGGCAGGTGGACACGGGTCCAGAGAGGGAAGGAGCTCCTGGGAGAAGTAGGCACCTTCCCAGAGAGCCAGTGTTTACAGATGTGTCCCCCCAGGAAACACACTTCATCCAAAGCCTAACTTTCTCTCTGGAAAAGGGTGATAACAAAATGAGCTGCCTTGTGGGGCTATTGTCAGAACGAGATGAGGCACACAGAGCGTCAGGAACAATGCTTGTCCTGTAGTCGATGCTTGGTGAGTATTAGCTTGCAATACATACTCTTTACTATAATTGGCCTGAAAAAAAATCACTAATGAAAGTGGAACAATAGACTGAAGCTTTATAGGGTCTCAATCGAGTAAAACTGTTTAAGAAAACGTGCCTTTAGCTACATTCATTATAGCTTTTATAAATGCCATTTTTATATTAATGCTAAAAGATTTATTTGACATCATGTTACTCAAATATATGTACTTTTGGCATTTAAATTAACTTCTTGTCCCAAACTCTAAATGGGGAAATATGTCACCTTTTCTCAAACAATCAAGGCTCATTATTAATTCAAAAGTTAATGACATTTTGAGGCTATTTCCTTAGATTGAAGTGTAATATCTACATCTGTCTTAGTGCGTCTCTCCTGAAATGATTAAAAGTTGCTTCATTTATATTACATGTTGAACTTGACAGGGTAATTTAGGAAGGGTCCTGGGGGCCAAGGGGAGCTGGAGAGGAAACTTCTCATTCCTGTAAAGTTCTCTCAGTTAAAGACAACCTCCATGCAAAGGAACAGAAACATGATGTTTACCCAGACACGTACGATGTTATAAACCAGCATTACCCCAGTAAAGAAATTAAAAATACTTGTTCCCTGCCCAAACCCAAAGCCTTAGTCTGCTGACTGGGCAAGCCCCAGGCTTCCCTGGTGGCTCAGATGATAAAGAATCTGTTTGCAATGCAGGAGACACGGGTTCGATCCCTGGGTTGGGAAGATCCCCTGGAGAAGGGAATGGCAACCACTCCACTATTCTTGCCTGGAGAATCCCATGGACAGAGGAGTCTGGTGGGCTACAGTCCATGGGATAGGAAAGATTTGGACATGACTGAGCAACTTTCACACAAAAATATTTGTATTCTTTCACAGCCAAGGAGAACACAGCCTGTTCTCCCACCTGGCACCCTGACACAAATACCCCTGGAGAAATAGAGTGTGTGGTAGCATCTTTGCTCTGCTGGTAGAGTCCCCTCTTGGTGCAGAGGTGCCTCGCTGGAGGGTCACAGCCAAGCCCTGCAGGAAAACGTAACAGCTCTGCATGGAGCCCGGCCAGGCGAGGTCATGAGCCTCCCATACAGGTCAGGACAGAGCCTGTCTCATCACAATGTTTCCCTTACATCCTGCGAGGGTCATGTTTAGCTTTTTAGTGTCCAGAACAAGTGAGTTAGTTGATGTAAAAGAACTTGAAGACTTTAAGCTCCAAGTTGAGAATAATTATGTAAGAAAAGCTCTTCCCTATCTCAAGGAGAGCACGTTTGCTTCTCAAGAACATGTGGGCTTTCATTAGACACATTTCCTCTAGAAATCACTGTGATCACGGCTCTGGCCAGAGAAGAGGGTGATGCCCGCAAGGCCTCCCAGTGGGAGATGCCACCTGCCACTCCTCCTTCCTGCTCTGAGACCAGCAGGGCCGAGCGTCCGAAGGATTCCACAGGAAGGGGGCTCCTGTTTTCTCCTACGCTTGTCACCCCTGCGACCACTGTCACCAGCTTGTTTCTCGGTTTTCCCCCAGCCCTGCTGTCACTTGTCCCCTGGCTCAGCTTCTGACAAGCTGTTTCCCATATGATTTGTGCCAAAAAGCCACTACCTAGGATACAGCGTGTGTACAGTTGCACGTGAGGAAGACCTAAGTGCCCCAAGTCCTTGCCTCAGAGCCCGGGGAGAAGGGTGTGAATTGCACCAGTGAGCCTGCACCTCCAGGAAGCCTCTGTCTTTCTCTGACTCAGGTTCTTCACAATGTTCTTGGTCATCTGTGTGCCAGGTGAGAGGCCTCCTCTCTGGGAAGTGAACCGACACCTTAATAACAGCCCCAGGAATGGCCAGGATGAGAGCAAGGCTCAGACAGAAGCTGAAGCCGGGCTTGAGGGACGATGGAGGGAAGAGTAAGGGGCCATGATCACCCCCACGTGACACAGAGGAACCTGGAGAGTCACTTAATGACGGTCGTAAAAGCTGGGGAGGAGTGTGGCCAGCGGACTCTGCCTCCGGAGGACAAGGAGCCGCGGGTGGTAGGGGCTTGAGCTCCAGCAAGGACTTCCCCAGAGGGATAGCATGGAGTGGCTCAGGGCAGCCACGTAGGGAGGCCTCTGTTTGGAGGTGATGACAAGCTATGGGCCGAGTCACGGCTGGCTTGGACCTCTCCGGGT
>NW_011494635.1:7646139-7661552 GCF_000754665.1 Bison bison bison
CTCTCCGGGTGGGTGCTGTCAGCAGGCGAGCCTGGTGAGCACACCGGTGATGGAAGGGCTCACGCCATCCCAGATTAGGGCCCTTCAGAGGCTGCAAGTCACCCATGACACACACCAGACATGCATGGAAAGGATGTCATACCCAGGCACCACACCCGCCAGCACCACTCTGTCCAGACCAGACACAGGGCTCCAAAGTCTCCTCCTATGTGAACTCACGTACTAACATTGCACCCTGAGAAATGGTTTAAATAATGAATGGAGATGGTCCTTCTCAAGATAACCTATTAAAATTATATGCATTTTAACCTTAATGACCAGGGGTGATGGACGCATTGGTATACGTAAGATAGACGTAAAACTGTAAAAATGCCATAAATTCCCAGAGTACCTTATGATCGTCTCAGTTTCACAAATACACTTAATTTAGTTCACATGTAGTGAATTCAGGGAAACGTTTAAGTTTATACCCGCCTTCGAGGGTTTAAATGAGCATTGGCTCCTATAAATACAGATTGCTTGGCTTAACTACATCCAGCTGTGGCAGAATGAAAATAGACTAGAAATATGAACAAGTGTTTGTTTTGGAAAGTTAACTACTGGTTTTGTGAGAAACTTCTTAGAGCTAGTTAAAGCTGGATTATTAATGAATATAAGCACACTTATAATGCTTTCAGTTACCACTATTGGTTGTTCTGGTAATGAAACAAATTTCATTAAAGTATTTTTAATACACAGAGATATATACACCTTTGTTGTTGTTCAGTCACTAAGTCATATCTGACTTCTTGTGACCCCATGAACTACAACATGCCAGGCTTCCCCGTCCTTCACTATCTCCTGGAGCTTGCTCAAACTCATCTCCATTGAGTCAGTGATGTTATCTAAACATCTTATCCTCTGCCACCCCCTTCTCCTCCTGCCCCCAATCTTTCCCAGCATCAGTATTTTTTCTAAGGAGTCGGCTCTTCTCATCAGGTGGCCAAAAGTACTGGAGCTTCAGCTTCAACATCAATCCTTCCAGTGAATATTCAGGGTTGATTTCCTTTAGGATGGACTGGTTGGATCTCCTTGCAGTCCAAGGGACTCTCAACAGTCTTCTCCAGCACCACAGTTCGAAAGCATCAGTTCTTTGGCAGTCAGTTGTCTTTACAGTCGAGCTGTCACGTCCATACATGATTACCAGAAAAAACATAGCTTTGGCTATACGGACTTTCATTGGCAAAATGATCTCTCTGCTTTTTAATATGCTGTCTAGGTTTGTCATAGCTTTTCTTCCAAGGAGCAAGCATCTTTTAATTTTTTGGTACATCTTTAAAGTGTATCAACTGGAAAAATTGTATAGATACTGTGATGCTTCTGAAGCTCTGGAAGTGAACTTCATGTCACAGTAAAAAAGATGAGAGCAGGAATGTCCCTGAGTATGAGATGAAACTTGGCAGCTTGGCTTATTACAACTGGAGTGATTATAACCTGCACACTGGAGAGGAGAGAAGGGCCTTCCTGGGTTGGGGATCATCAGAGGGAGAGTCTATAGCTTGGGAGTAGGACTTGTACAGTGTTGATCCAGGTGGTCACTGGTGAGCCCATCTCTAAGCGTAAAGGGTCAGTGTTGAGAACAGCCAGGCCTCCAAGGTCACTTCTGTGAGCTGCCTACTCCAGATGGGGATCAGAGAATTTCAGGGGAGTGGCCCTGTTTTCTCCATGTGCTGAGTCTGTGGCCTGGCGGGAGAGGACTAAGAGAAAACACATGCATGTAATCTTGTTTTCTCCATCATTTACAGAAAGAAACAACCTCACCAATAAATACTTTCTGATCTACCCCAACTGAAAAAGGGGCCACTAATGAGTGCTGGACCGAGTGTGTAAAGATCATGCTGAAACACCCAGGACTCTAATCCCTTCCCTTTCTTCTGACGCACCTCCTTAACCCCTAGGGGACGCTGCCCTACTTGTATGCAGAATAAAACTGGGCTCAAGGTGAGACTTGTTGCCAACAGGCAATGGAATGTTAGGAATACATTTTTTTGTCAGCAATAGTTGGGAAGGAAAAGCCATAACGAAGTTATTTTCATGTCTTAAAATACGTTTGTATTTCTTGTGTGTGATAGTAGCTTATTAAACCCCTCCCCATGCCATCGCTATAACAGAATTCTAAAATGTTTTGAAAACATTCCTTGGAGCCACACAACAATAATTAACTGCCTAGCAAGTGCTGAGCAGCAAGCCGCCAATAGTAGCACAGCCTAATGTCGACAGAACGCAATTAATCACGGGACCACCATCACACCCCGGGTTTACACTTGGCAATCACAAAGCACTGTCATGGCCCCGCTGGTCCTTTAAGATGTATGTGCTACGTGCATATCCCCCTGCAAGCAGCTCAGGAGAAGCAGGAGGAAGGCTCTGAGAACTCGGTCTCCTGGTGGTGTTTACTCACTTCCCATTAGGTGCGGCTCACCAGCTCTCTGAGGATGGAGTGTCCTGGGGAATTCCCAGTGCCTCTGTCTTCCGTGGACATGCAGCAGGCCCGACCTGGTCACAGCGGGACTGCCCAGAGCACATACTCGACAGGGCCTCCCAGGCCAGAGCCCTGCAGATGGAGGTGAAGTGAAAGTGAAAAGTGCTCAGTCATGTCTGACTCTTCTCGGCCCCCTGGATTGTAGTCCACCAGGCTCCATCGGATTCTCCAGGCGAGAATCCTGGAGTGGGTTGCCGTGCCATCCTCCAGGGAATCTTCCCCACCCAGCAGCCGACTCAGGAACACGATGGGTCTGCCCAATGTTACCGGGGAGTCCTGACAGGGCCGCTCAGCAGCAGAAGGACTTGCTCCTCATATGTGAAGTTCCCACAGCATGTGGTTTTATACTTTGGCATCAGATCTGTGCAAAGACAGAGGTTTAAGTGTCAAGTCAGACTGGTGTGCTATACTGGGCTCTTCTCTTTAACCTCCAACAGATATAAGAAAGCAGTGAGATAGCAAAAAAAAAAAAAAAATAGGACAGAAAGGCAATCAAGAAAAAGAACTGGCAGGTACTTCTGTCCTTCGCTTCAGGCAGGCAGCCCTGAACGTGCAGCCTGGCCCCACTCTCCAAACGGAACCATGTACCTCCTGGACTCCAGGATCCTTTCAGGACTTGGGTTCTGTGATGCAATCTCCCAGGACTCTAATCTGCAGTGACTGGGGCTAGAAAAGCAACCTCCGAATCGATAAATCAATCTAAAGCTCGTCAGCCCCTTCTTGTGCACGTCAGCTGTTAAAATGTATGCGCTCACCTGAGTCCTTGAGGAGCTAGCTGTTTACTGAGGGTCGTCTGCAGGGCACGGGGGGAGCCCAGGCAGACCCAAGCAGCCAGGCCCAACAAGCACGCATGCAGACAGGACACGGGACTGGAGCCTGGGGTAGAAGGAGGACCCACTAGTCAGGTGAGGAGAGAGGAGTGGCACAGGCAGAGGAGGAGGCCTACAGTGGGTTTTGATGAGTGAGAACACAGGCAGAAAACCAGGGCAGACACTTGAATCTGGTTACACAAAATACAGAATTGGCCAAGCTCAGAATATGTAGGCTACTTCAGGAATGACTCTCGATCAGTCACAAGAAAGGCAGACGTATGGGGTGACTACAGCTACCCCCACCTTACCTATGGCCCCAGAAAATTCCCATTGCTCTTCCTTGTTGAGCCCAGGTGTGGCCTCAAAATACCATGGAAGACAGGCAGTGGCTGTGAGTTCTGAGTTGAAGTCAGTCCTCTGTAGATAGTGGCTGCAAACTCCTGTCCCCAGAGCCAGCTCCACGTGGTAACAGAGGAGAAGAGGTGTCTCTTCTCCCGGGTAGCAGAGGAGGTCAGGCAGTGAAGGGTCAAGACAGGCTGAAGACGAAGGCCAGGTGCAGAGTCTGGTTGGAAGTCCAGTCCAGACCAGCATCCACACGAGAGAAAGAGCAGGAAAGAGGCAGACAAGACCGAGGAGTTGACCTCCCGTGGACGGGGGCAGGGAGCAGCCAGCCAACTTAGCAGGGTGAGGAGTTAGGCAGCGGGTGTCCAGAGAGGAAACAGGGTGGACAGACAGAGCCCGAGACCTTTGGCCTGGGCCATCGGAGCCCCAGGGTCTGAAGGCCATCACCTGAGATTGAGTCTGTTGCCTCCGATACTTCTCCATCCCGGGTCCTACCATCAGCCTAGTCTTGCTAAATGCCAACTTGATAATGCTCCGAAACCCTCACCCACTCCCGATTCCTAAAGACCATAAACTTAGACTTGTCAGAACACAAACCCAGCCCCAAGTCCCGTTTCCTTACTGAGGCCTGACCCTTCTGCCCCTGGTCCCGCCAACCCAACCAACGGTCAGCAGTCCAGACCACGGTCCCCATAAGCTCATCCGTGCTGGCCTCAGCCACAGACACCTCACTTGCCTGCAAGGGGCCGTATGGTCTGGTTTTACATTTATTTCCTAGGCCCTGGTTACCATGGAGAAGGCTGCTCTCCCTCGAATGAGGGTAAGAGGTGAGCAAGGCCTCAGCCTAACACTCATCCCGGGACCCGGACTTGAGTCAGCCCAAATTCCTTGTCATATCACAGAAAACAGGCTGTAAGCACCTGGTCTCTTGGGACCAGATCTCAGGACTCATTAATTCTGAATAACTTACAGAAGCGTTTTGCCAATTCCAAACAGATAAATTCACATTTTCCCAGAGAGCTCAAAAAAAATAATCCGTAGGTAAAACAACAATAAAGGTGAAAGTGGAACACATAGGAACCCCTCTATGTGACACTTTAAAAATCTATTTAAAAAAAAAATAAAAAATAAAAATAAAAATCTATTTTTAATGAATTATACTTGTGTTTTTAATTCACTTGCCTCTCCTTAAATAAATATAGCATGACATCATCTGTCATTTCAGCTTTTTTCCTTTCAAGTCAAGTAGGATCTCAAGTGCTTACAAAAGCTGTCCTCTCTTTCCAGCTTACTTCCTTTTAAAGTACTTTTTTCCCTTCAAAGACTCTGAGGATGAAATTAGAAGTCACTTTGCTCCTGCATTTTGGTAATGAATAATTATGCTGTCATGCAGTGCATAACTATTAATTACACGACTGCCTTTTCATTTCAAGGAGTTATTTAATAATTTTTTAATAAAGAGTTACATATGTCAGTCTCTAAAAAACATATCAATCAATGTTATTTTTCAAGGTAGAGAATTGTCATAACCACATGAAGATTCACTGGGTTTGTGATTATAGTCTTCACCATTTGTGTGCTTTGCTGCTCTGAGAACTGTCAGCCGAGCTTGGAAAAACACCAGCTCCCAGACTGCCCTGGGCCTGTGTTTCAAGGTGGCAGGACAGGACAGCTCATGACTGAAGTCACCTGTTGAAAAGCCACACTGCAGAAAAAGCTAATGGTGCCTCTGGTTCCACGAGAAATTCTGGGGAGAATCTCAGTCTTTAATGGTTTTTTAAAGTGGAGGCCACCCGGGTTCCTACCAGTTTCCAGGCACATCATCTCACCTTGTTGTCCGTCACCAGCATCCTGCACGGGACAAGGTGAACAGCGGCATCAACCCCTGGGCTGTGTGAGGGTTAAATGCCACGTTCACCTTCTGGGCTCTGTGAGCGTTAGGGAGGGCAGGGCCAGGCATCATCCTCACGCTGGAGAGTCTATTCTCAAGGGGACCTTCCACCTTCCCGGGACGCAGGGTCCATGCACCAAGCAGGAAACACTCCTCTAAAATCACACATTATCTACTCTCAAAGAAGAGCAAAACCAGGCAGACTCAGAGTCCCAGGGGAGGCCAGCGTCCAGGCACCAGCTCCGCTCGTGGAGAAGGCAGGGACAAGGGGGTGGGGGTGCGGTATCTGGGCAAGGACAGAGCTCTGGCTAGTGGCAAAAACATGGGCTCAAGTGGGCTTTGTGAAATCTGATCCTATTCCCAAAATGTTCCCCCAAATGCACTGTTTATATTCGTGTGGAAGTGAGATGGAGGCAGTGGCATTCCAGCAGTAGGCTAGACTGCATTTGCCTCTTTGGGAAATTTCATGTAAATAGAGCAAGGCAGTATGGAGTGGTTTGCTTCTAGCTTCTTTCCCTTGGTGCAGTTCTGAGACTCACCCCCGTTGTAGCATGTAATTTGTTGTCTGTCTGGTGTTTCATGAGGTAGACAGATGGTCCTCCCTTGTTTATCCCTCACTGTTGATGGACACATGTGCTGACCCCAACTCCCATCTGCAAATATAACGCAGTGAATATTCCCTTTGGTGCCTGTATGTGGCCCTACTGTTTTGTTCCTCTGGGCAGACCACTGGGTGTGGAATTACTATGTCATATGGCAAATGTACGGATTCAAGAGATTAGGGTTACTGTTTGCATGGTATGTATTTTTTCCATTCTTTTTACTTTTAACTTATTTGAATCTATCTTGTGTGTCTTGTACACAGCTTATAGTTAAATCCTTTTTGTCTAATCTTATAAACTCTGCCATTTTTATTTGAGTGTTTAGACCATTTATATATAATGTAATCATTGATATGGCCAGATTTACACTTGCCATTTTGCTGTCTTTTTTTCCATTTGTCTCCTGCCTTTATTTCTCAGATCCCTCTCTGAATGACTGAGTGTGCTACTTTACTTCCTTTGTGGACTATTTCACATCATCAATTGCTCCAAATGAAATTAGCCACTGACTGCAGCCAGAGGCTATGGTCTTCACAGCTTGTCCTGGCCCTGGTAGAATAGCCACCCTGCAGGGAGGGATAGCATGTTCAGGGTTATAGCAGCTTCCTGGGGAAAGGATTTGTTGACCTCTTCAACTGGCCATTGCTAGAAGTCCTGCCTGCAATTGATTTTTAGGGATTTTATTTTTTATTGTTGTTGAGCCTGCTGCAATGTTTTCTCTACTAAAATAGTGCCGTTATCCTATTTCTTTAATTCATGGAATTACTGTCCGTCACCAAGGCACAGATTTTAACTGCCTCAGCCCTGGTAAGTGACCTTTCTTAAAACTTAGTGACACTGATACCTGGGAAAAATGACTCATTGGTGTAAAAATTACTTCCAGAAATGATGACAAAATTTTCGGTTGACTATATCAACATTTCCTATAAGTATATGGGTTTTCAGCAATTTCTCTTTAGTTTGTTACTTTTACAGTCCATTGAACAAATATTACATTTTTTTTAGTTCTTGAATGGCAGTAAAGGGGTGAGAGTAATGATGGTAGATTTTTTTAAGTAAAGCTACAAGCTTAAGAGCTTAAACAAGAAAAAATACACAAGCCCACTCTTCTTCAAATTTACAGAGAAATTATATGACTGACCTATAGGACACGTGCTAGAAGGAAAACTAGAACTTAGGTGCCCCAGGGTGGGCAGCCCATAGACGGCATCCTCGTGGGTGTAAATATGGCCATCTGATGGGGAGGGGGAGTCTCAGAGCTGCTAGGAACATGAGGGGGCCACAGACAGGAGCCCTCCCTTCAGAGAATCTGCACCAGGAGTTGGTTCTCCACACAGGGAGGGGAGCCCCCACCCTCTGCCGCCTCTGAAGTAGCCTTGCCTGCAGGCAGCTGCATCCAGAGGTGAGACCACGCTGAGGTCAGGCTGCCGGGAGGCTGAGCAGAGCTGGACCGGCAGGCAGGGAGCGCATCCTGCTCATTCCTTTGACCCCCATTTGTTGGCTTTCTTTTCCTGAAAGAAGTGCTCAGGTTCCCGACACAGAAACAGCACTAGGGCCCACTAGCAGAGGTTACTCTGAGAGCGACTCCACTACCGAAAGTTAGTGGCCATCAGTGCCTGTGCCATGGCTGAAAGACACTGGAGACACATGTAATTAATGAGCACACCCGTGGCTGCCACCCTCCTCACATCAGAGCACAGACTGTGATCCCCACTCCACCACCGACCTTCTGAAGCCAGTTCCGCCAGCCCCAACCCACCCAAGTCTTCACTCCTGCAAACCCTTGCTGGCCAGTCACCACATCATGGGACATAGAGTGCTGGTGAACTCCATGTGCCCCTCAGGAGGCCTGCCCGTGGCTGGCAGCACTGGGGTCAGTGGCCTCTCTGCCCAAGGCTCAAGGACAGAGGAAGTGGGCATGCCCGTGCAGTTCCCTTGCCTCCTGTTGAAGGAACTGTGGCATCTTCACTGGCAGAGGGACACCTCTGGTTACTCACAGCTCCAGTGGCCATGCCTAGAGTTGTGGTTTCAGGGAAAGACCCTTTCAGTGAGAGGGCCATGCCCACCCCCACCCCTGCCTGCCCCAGTGACCACAGAGCCTCCACCCCTTTCTGCTTCCAAGACAAGTGCTACTGGGCCATGGAAGTGAGTGCTTCCAGGTCATGGAAGTGAGTGCTTCCAGGTCATGAGGCTTATGTGGTTGAGGCTGAGCCCACACAGCATTTCCTTCCAGGGGAGCAGTTTCCCAGGTGGCCATCGATGCTGGACAGGCTTCACGGGGCAGGAAGGAGGCCATGCCATCGTATCCACTGTGGGACACAGGGCAGCCCCCGAGAGCAGGGTAACCTCCAGCCATCTGCTCATGTCCTGAGCTCCACTGTGCCATTTCACCATCCCAGCTTCGCACCATCCCATAATAATGAAAAGATAAAATATTAGGCCTCAAGAGAAGAGTACTGTTTTGCTGCTTGTGGCAGCAGCTTACCACTAACCTGTCTCAGTAGAAGACTTAAAGGCACCCCACTGCAAGGCTGCCAGTGGAGGAAACAAGCTCATGGACCCCAGAGGTCTGCTTGTTGCCCAACTCAGAGGAAAAGGGTATTTTATAAAATTCTTCCAAGAAGTCCTGAGGTAGACACATTTTCTTCCTGCTGAAACACATTGAAGGAACCTGTTCTCCTGTCCTCCTGATGAGAACTGGACAATAAAAGCCCAGTGGATTTTCCCTCGTTGTAAACCCTCATAGCAACACTGGGCTTCCCAGGTGGCTCAGTGGTAAAGAACCCGCCTGCTAGTGTAGGAGACAAAAGAGACACAAGTTCAGTCCCTGGGTCGGGAAGATAACCTAGAGGAGGGCATGGTAACCCACTCCAGTGTTCTTGCCTGGAGAATCCCATGGACAGAGGAATCTGGCAAGCTACACTCCATGGCGTCGAAAAGAGTTGGACACAACTGAAGCGACTTAGCATGCACACACGCAGGCACATAGCAACACTGGGTTTTATTAACTTTCACACATTGATCCATCACTTAGGAAAATAAAACCATTGCTTAAAGCCATGGCTGATGTACTAAATGCACTTGCTTTGCCTGGCTTTAAAAGTGTCTAGGAGAAGACAGTGGTCTAATGATAAAATGTTATTTATTTGCTTTCAAGGCTGCCATGAAGCCTGATTTTGATATTCTGATAATACAGTGTAATCAACATTTTTTTACTTTACTTGTCCTAGAACAATAGTTTGGCCTTTTACCATTTTAAGTTGATGACATCTGTACAAAAATACTCATTTTCCCCTCGAGAAGATGGAAACACTGTACTTCCCTCTTTAACAGCTTCGGCTGCTTTCAAGCCTGAATTAACGTGTCTGTCTGTGTGTTATGCCGATGATGGACATCTAGACTTCAAGGTATAATTTCCAGTAAAGAAAAGTCATTTTATTTCCATCTGAATAAGCACTCTATCATACCGACCAAGTCAAACAAAGTTATTATCTGGCTTTTCACCAAGGCATGAAAAATAGAAAGGTCATATTTTTAATAGCTTTGTACTCTATAGTAATCAAATTTGTAAGCCTGGAGAAATAAACTGCTTGAGTCCGTGGGCTCTGCTGGGCCGTGTGAAACCGCTGGCTGGCTGTTCCGATGCCCAGCCCAGCTGCAGCTTATCTCTCCTATGAGCTCAGGACACAGGCCCTTGTGCTCTAATCGTAAAGCGGCAGAAACCGGCTAGTCAGGGCACGCCGGCTCTGCTCCACCTTTGAAGCCGACACCAGGCGATAACGACCAATCCAGCTTCACTCATGGACAAGGAAGATTACAGCCCTGGAACCTGGACACACTCAGCTGTTAATAGATTACTCAAATCGAAATTAATTAAAACGAACACCTTCTTTAAAAGTCACTTTTGTTTCTGGGGGCTGCACTGTCTTCCCTGAGATTCTGAACAAATCAGAGTGTGGCTGCAGCTGACTCACATTTCTCTTTGAAATCATGGGTAATCCCCAGGTTTGAAGAACACCTTTGTGGATGTCCACATCAAAATAGTAGTAATAAGAACAGAAAAAAAAATATGTAAAGACACCTTTCTGAAGAATCATGAAATTCATAGTTTTGCTTTAAAAACTTTTCACAGAGTGATTTTCGGTAAGGACACACACTTCAGTTATGATTAGAGCATATTCTGCCCCAGAGGTTTCCAAGAACTGTATTGCTTCCTTGTTGGTTAATTGTAAATGTCTTTCCCTGCATATGTCTCCTTCCATTCATCCCTATTCTTGAGATATTAGTCTAATAGCAGAGTTATTTTTGTCTCTGGCGTATATATACTGAAGAGCTGGCATGAGACCCTTTGTAATTCTGAAACGCTATTGATTTGCTCAAAGTCATTTAATCAGTATGTGCCATAATAGGTGAACTCGTCAACAGCTTTCATCCAAACTTCAGACATTCCTGTAGCTTAGAAGAAAATTTCTTTCAGTTGCCAGCCGCTACATACCAATAGTTTAAAACAGAGTTCAGCAAAAGTATAAATAAAATAAAATACAGTTCAACACACTTGTCCTCCAGGAGTAAATTTTATGGAGTAAATAGATTTGGAGGTCAAGAAGCAAAATCAGGATATTATGTAGGTGTTTACAAAGCCATTCAAAGTCCACCTACTTAAAAATGGGTGCATTGTTAGCTTACAGGTGATAAAATACATACATACATAAACACACACAAAACTAGAAAGAAAACAAACAGGAGAAATAGCTGGATTCAGCCCCAAGGCCATAGCTCGCCTACCTCCGTTTAAGTAGAGAGTCAGGTGGATAACTAAGGGTTAACAGAAGAGTCTGAATTCACTCCAGTCAGGGCTGCAATGTTGCTCCTGATTTGAACAAGATGTTCAGCATCTCTTGGCTCTGATTTTCTCATCTATAAATGAGGACAGTAGTAGTGGCTGCCTCGGAGCTGTAAGGATGAATAATATTAGTAGTCAGTGATCACTACTAAGCAACTGCTACCACTGTTATATTCAGTTCAACAGAATTTCAGGAGCACCTTCTACTGTTCCATGATTATTTGGGGGATGCCACAAGTGCCCCTACCTGGAAGGGTCACTCCCGCTTCGTGTAGAGCTGCCCTGCCCCCCAGCAGAGAAACAGAAGACACAGCCCGCCTCCCCAGATCAGTACAAGCCATCAGCTGCTCCCCACTCCTGCTTTCTGTACCCCCCGCAGGGGACCCTCAGAGCCTGCCTCCGGAACCAGCCGGCTGCCACTGCTTCAAATAATCCCAGGCAGAACACAGGCCCTATGGGGCCTGGAGGAAGGTCAGGGTGGTTAAGTCCTAAAAAGGTCTTGCAGTTTCTGTAGGTTGGGTTTGAGAAACCTCAGCCCTGTGGTGCCTTGACTTGTAGCCCTTCTTGCGATGTTGGAGGCAGGGATGGCTCAGCACAGGTGAGAGCAGAGAGGCGGCCCTCCTGGCCTGTGTGCCAGTGAGACCCCATGTGTGGGACCCCTCCTGTGTCAATGGGAGGACCAGGCATTTCCGGGGCTTGTCATTGTTATTATTTATTTTCTATTTATTTTAAAGTGTTTTTTTAACTTTTTTTTTGTTTGTTTGTTTACTACTGCAGGATTTTGCACAGAAGGGAAAGGGTGGGTGTGAGAGATAACAAAAAATCTCATTGCTGGGAAATATATCAAGTCACCTTGAGCTAAGGTCGTCTGGAATGAATCCTATCCTTCTGGGCTGAAATTACGCCAAAGGCAAAATTATTTTTTTCTCCCTTCCTTCAGCCTAATGTACGTGTCATATTCCTGTCTTAAGACTGTCACACAAGGACAGCCTTGCTTCCAGGAAGAGGGGAGGGGACCGGGCATTGAGGACAGAGGGGAGAGGACACCAACGGAAGCTGATCTCCCCTTGCAGGCATCTGGGAATCGACGACTCTCCTGGAGTGGGGTGCTCAGGGGATGTGGGTCCTGACTAGTGATGCTCGAGGGGAGAGAATCACTACTGGAGAGAGAATGTTGTGCAGACAGGAGACTTCCAAAGGGAAGGGAGTGGGTTTCTCCCCGGGATCAAATGTCCTACAACTGTCTAGGGTCTCTAGTCGTGCGTCCTGAGGTGAGCTGAAAGAGGAACCAAGTCATGCAGGTTTCTGCAGCCCTGGGCCGCAGGCCTGCTGATGGTCCAGAGAGTGAGACAGATATGCCAGCCCCTTTCAGCGGTGGACTAAGTGAGAATCACCACGAGAACTCGGGAAAGAGCAGCCCATGGAGGAAGGTTCCCTTTCCTCTCTCCTCCTGTGTTTGGTATTTTTCTGGTAGGTTTTATAACTTTACAACTTACAAGCAAAGGGTTCAACTTATTTTCTGACACATTAAAAAGCTGTGTGTGTTTAACACATATGACTCGGGGAGTTCAGGGTAAGAATATGTATGACCCCACTTCTGGGTGCAGTGTATCAGGGAATTTAATCAGCACCTTGAAGATGTGCCCATGGTCACTCTTGTAGCCAGGGCGGCGTGCACAACAGCCAAGCTGTGGAACAGCCTGTGTGAGGGTTGACAGGTGAACAGCGCCCGTGCCGTGGAGTATAGCTCACCCCTGGAGAAGAAGAAGGTCCTGGGGTCTCGACAGCAGGAGCGGACCTTGAGGGCACAGAGAGTATCATGGTGGTTGCCCAGGACAGAGGAGGGGATTGGGGAGATGGAGGTCAAAGGGTACAAGGTTTCCATGGTTTAGAAGGGATAAGCACTGGAGGAGCTGATGGACAGCACATTAATAGAGTCATTAATACAGCGTATCATGCACTGAGTTTGATGGGGGCATGCATCGTATGTAACGTGACCTCACCACAAAGCCATAGCAGTGGAAAAGGGGGTCAAAGCAATGCTGGAGGGGAACGACATGTCTGTGGCCTCCATGGCAATAGCGGTTCCTGTGTGGCTTTACAGAGCTAGTGTCTTGTTGTTGTCATCTCTGAAGCTGTGTTATAGGGTTGAAGGCAATATCAACAAGTTGGTGGGCCCTTCCTGCGCCCAGGGACCTTGCCAGCACTAGCACACAAGGGGAAAGAGTTCTTGGCCTCGAGGCACCTGTGGACCAGATGGCAGTGGAGGGGCTCCAGGGCTCTGGTCCCCCTGCTGGCGGTGGCTGGACCGCGCATGGCCTCAGGGGACAGAACTGAGAGTACCTGTCTTGACACCAGTCAGCTGTCCCAGCTTGCTGGCCCCTCGTGTGCCCTATAATTCTCATCAGCCCTTTATCCAGAAGAGCAACACCAGTCACTAAAAATGACCCTCCTTCCCTCCTTTGCAAAGACCCGTGTAGAACGTCCAGGGAAAGCCGCGTGCCCCCAGGTGTGGAGAACGTGCGTCTGAGGCAGGTCTGGTCCCCACATGTGGGCAGGGGGCAGGTGAACGTGTTACTGAGAAAGACAGGACGCGTTCTACGTGAGCACCGTGTGCAGACAATGTGCTGGGCAGAGCTGCGGGGGGCCTAGAGGCGCTGAGGGAGGCGATGAGTGAGAGCGGAGAGGGGCTTCACGGGGCCAGCAGGGCTGAGCAGCACCTCTCCTCCCAGGGCCTCTCTCACCGATGCCCCTGGCCCCAGACCCACAGCCCTGTCCCAGAGACAACCTCACAGACAGGTAACTCCTCCAATGAAAGAAGTAAGAGGTGTGAGAAGGCGGATAAAAGGCAAAGTCATCTGAGTCTCACTGAGACGCCAGCTCCAGCTCAGCTGGCAGAAAGAACTGTGCGAAATTGAAGGGGGCCTTGTTCTAGGGTTTCCGTCATGAAGCATCTGGCTCCACCCAGACCTCCAATTCGGCTGCTCAGGGAGACGGTGGAGAAACAGGTGTGAGTGAGGTGCTTGTCCCCACTGTCCCTCCCAGGTGGCTGCGTCCCGGGCGGGCTGTGGCCACAGCCCTGCAGGGCGAGCCCCGGTCACTCACTATTGCGTGCTTATCTCCAGGCAGTGGAACATCTCTGACCTGAAGGCCCCTTCTCATAAAACTATCTCTAAAAGGAAAACAGGCAGTAATAACAATAATAATCAGCAATCAGTTTAGCTGGTGGCTGCCCAGGCTTGAAGCTCTCTGGGCACCTTTGCTTAAAGAGCTAAACACAAATGATACTAAATGGACACATTGTGCAGTGTTCTGAAGGTGCTCTGTGACCCTCCTAATGAAAAGGGCAGGGGAGGCAGCACACAGACCTGCTATTAATTACTGGGCCTTTAAATGAAGAAGTGAGTTTAAGCCAGACACCTGCAGAGGCCAGTCACTAACTGTTCACATCGTGATGACCACAGATGCACAATGGACAAACTCGTTCCAACTGCACAAGGAAAGGACCTGGGATCCACACCAGCGAGCGCGTGGCTTGCAGCCCCACCCCTTGCTTGAGGATCCAGAGTAGATGAGCAGATCCCAGGGAAGTGTCTTTTCCAGGCCTTTTTCACAACTGCAGCAAAACCCCACAGATAAAGCACCATTCAGAGGGCAGGGGACCCGGGGGTTAAGTGTGAATTCCCGTCCCTCCTTTGTGAACCATAGGAGGCTGATACTCTGGCTCCAGACTGAAGACCTCCAGGAACAAGTGAACTGATTAAGCAATTTCATGAGTGTGAGAGGAGGCCGTGTGGGCACCTCTGAGTCAGGAGGCGAGGGCAGAGGCGGAAGGCTACTGGCCCCCGCTGCTGCTCCCGTGGACGGCAGAGCCGGGCAGCACACAGTTAACATGAGACAAAGCCCAGTGCGACCAGCGGGTCTCCTGCAATCATCAGCAGAACCCGCTATTATAGCCAATTTAATGGCTTGAAAATGAACTCATTAGTGGTCTTTTATCAGTGGAGAAAGTCTATTAAATGCGGATGTGCAAAGCTGCAGCCCAGGAGCTCATTTCCATCCTGCCTGTGACCTGAACAAATCCGAGATGTGCTTTTCTGGGAGCGGGGTCAGGCTCTGAGGGAGCTGGGGTCGCGTGGCCTCCCCACCTGCACCCACCCCAAGCCCAGAGGCTCTCAGGATGATCCACAGGGTGTTTCCGTCCTCTTTCCTGACTCCCATGTCATCCACATGCCCCCAGACAGCTTCCGGGACCTCTAAGCGAGGACACTGTCACCCAGATGTGATCTGGGGTCGTAGTGACCTGGGACAGCACCCTCCACAGGGCTGCACAGCTCAGCACAAAGCAGCTGGGGACTTGGCTCAGCCCAGGGCTTTCCGCGGTCTTCCTGCTCCCTCCTCC
>NW_011494635.1:7661726-7662835 GCF_000754665.1 Bison bison bison
ACTGCCAACACACTGGAGAGACCAGAGGGACACTTTTATGTTCTGTTCATTCCTTATTTCCCGCTGGTGATTAGATTTAAATGCTCTGGGACAAACAGTGAGGGCTGAACGCAGGCCAGGCGGCTGACTCTTCATTAGCTCTGGGATGGGGACCTGATTAGCATCAATCTGTGGAGTAAACCTTGGGGCAAATAGAAAGCGTCCCTCTCCCGCCCCCTCCCCAGTGGCCCACAGACCTCCCAGGCTGCCTGCGGACTTCAGCTCTGGTTTGAATCTACATCCTGCAGGGGTCACTGCTCATTTGCACAGACTCTTCTTGTGAGCATGACGATGAGTGGCCTGGTGGCAGAGACCACCCCGTCCTTCTCTAGAGATCAGAGACCAGAGACCACCGGGCCGAACCCAGGCAGGATGGGATTGGTGCCTCAGGAGCTAATCAGGTGACGCCAGGCTGTCATTACTCTGGCGTCGTGAGGGGCAGATCTCAGTAGCCAGGAGTCGCTTAGCGATTAGAAGCCCCTTTTCCACTTAAATCTCACTGGACCCCACTGGAAGCCAGAGAGTGGTGCTCATGGCACAGGAATTGTGAAGGCGGAGGCCATGGTACCCACCGATGGGACCCACCAGTGGTACCCACTGTCGTCTACTGAAGCTCAGAGACCGCTTTCTGTAATGGATCCTCTAATTGGGTGTGAATTAAAAGTGCAAGCTCATGGTTACAGGTCTCATATACAAGGTTTTTGTTGTGTTGTGTTATTTTGTTTTGTGTTGAGTGTGGAGTGTGTTTTTAAGCCAACAATCCTCACTGCCCAGCAGGTCCTAAGTGGGGAATTCTTCATTCTTTGTCACCCGCCCTGGTCTACTTGCCCCACATGTATCATAGATACAAACAAACCGACAGGTAAAAAAGTCCATGTCCTCTCACTGAGGTGGTTGGAGCCTCAGGTCTGACGCATCCAGCCAGCACCTGGGAGCCCCTGGGGCCTGGCTTCCCTCACTGGCTCCTGTTGGGACAGCCTCCTTGGGGCTGCTGCCTGGGCATCAAGGCAGCCCCCACTCCATCCTGTCCCCACCCACTGCCTGAGTCCCTCTTCTCAGGCAACCCACAG
>NW_011494635.1:7662935-7666377 GCF_000754665.1 Bison bison bison
CTGGTCCCTCCTGGCACCCCGCTCACTCTTGGTGAGTGAGCTTGGGCTTCAGAGCCCCTCCCCGACATCTCTCCATCTCAGGGGCTTGGGGGGCCGGTTCAATCACCAGTCCACAGCCAGCCGCCTGCCTGCAAGCCCCTTTCTCACAGACCCCAGAGCTCCCTGCCCCCTCCCTGGGGCTGCAAACAGCATCCCAGAGCCCTCAGCCGCACCCCAGTGTCTCCTGTCATCTGGCGGGCTTGGCAAGCAAGACTGGGGGCATCCCTGGGGCTCAGCTCAAGGAGACATCCGCACCCCAAAAGGTGCCCACACACAGGATAAATCGGCAAATAACGTGCCGTATTCCTCTAGACGGTCCCTAACTCGTCAGTAAATTTGTGCTCTGGGAAGCACAAATACTATACTAGGAAGCTTATACTAGGAAGTCCTCAAGCATCAGCCTTAGTGTTTCTGAGAAGTCTCCCAGAGCAGGAAACCCAGTCCTTGAGGCAAGGGCCCCACGCAGCTTCCAAACTCTCTGGGTCCCTAATAAATAGTATATTTATTATTATAAATCCCTGAATCCCACAGGGGCAGCTGGAAGCTGGTCCTCAGCATTATTTTCCAGTTTTACAGAAGTATCGTTGGCAGATGAAATTGTATATGTTCAAGGTGCACGACATGATGCTGGACAAGTGTCCACATGGGGACATGATTACCACGTCCAGCTGACGAGCCCATCCCCCTCACAGGCACCTTCCTGACTTTCCTCCTGTGATGAGAACACACAGGATTGGCTCCTCGGCAAATTTCAAGAATACAATGCAGTATTATTAACCACTGTCCCCACGCTGCACATTAGATTGGGTTGTTTAAGAAAATGCATATAATAATCAAAGGTTACTATGACTTTAGCAAATAAACTATGTATTCTCTGTCCTCAATAGAACCTATACAAATAAAAACTGAATTACAAGTCACTGCAGGACTTGCTGCTAATTCCAGCTGCAGAGAATTCTTTCTTGCCCAACAAGGGGCACTGCAGCTCCTCAGGGCCTGGCTCCCCACGAAGTGACCACCCTGGGGATTGTACTGAACCCGGCTCCCTCCCTCGAGGGAGTCAGGTTTACACCGAAGAAAGGCCAGCAGGGGACCTCTGGGCCACCTCACCTACCCCTCAGCGTCCTAATATAAGAGGCAATGGTGTAATTAAGGTAGGAGTCACACGTAGTCCAAAAAGCATGATTAAATTAGTGTCTGCAGACGTTGTAAGAGTCCTCTAACTCCCTACTGATGGGAACGAGGGCACAGAGACCCTGAGGTCACAGAGACAGGCTGGGTTTTCCAAGAAAAGGAAGGAATCAGAGGAGCCAGCTTTCCCTTGGGACTCTGGAAACAGCTTCTTGAACCTGGTTTCCTACAGATCAGATTCACCTCATCCTTTCATTACTTTTCCAATAGGAAAACTCAATATACTATTTATTAGTGTAACTCCATTATATAAATGGGTTTATTCTGCCATTACAAAAATAATTGCATGGAAAATGCGCCTTATGAATTCTCTGACCATTCTATTTTGCCCTTTTCCTTATCTCAGTCTTCTGAGTTTTAGCTGCGATATTGGGGGCACGGCCGAATAAGCAGATAAAAAATGCCACGCTTCTTCAGCATGGCAGAAATGATAAAACTCAGAGGAAAGTGTAATTTTATTCAGAGCTTGACGCACACAAACTTTCTCACCAAATTTATTACTGGAAATGGTTGGGTGCCTCTGAGTTTAGAACCCAGGGAAACATACCATCTAGTGTGGCAGGCTGTTAAAGCTCTGCTACAGCCTTGCCTGTTATGGAGATGTGGACCCCGAGGGGCAGTGAGCCAGCCAGAGGCCAGGATGGGCTTTGCATAAGAGCCATCTAAGTCCAGAAATTTTCGATGCACTTTCTTATCATGTAATTTGAAAAAGTTTGAAAATCACTGATCACAACTCTAAAAGTTGATGCCATCATAGAACATATGACAATTGTTATTGTTGTTCAGTTGCCAAGTCCTGGCCAACTCTTTGAGACCCCATGGACTGTAGCACACCAGGTTTCTCTGTCCCTCACCATCTTCCGGAGTTTTCCCAAGTTCATATCCAATGAATCAGTAACACCATCCAACCATCTCATCCTCTGCCACACCCTTCTCCTCCTGCCTTCAATCTTTCCCAGCATCTGGGTCTTTTTCAATGAGTCAGCTGTTCCCATCAGATGGCCAAAGTATTGGAATGTCAGCTTCAGCATCAGTCCTTCCAATGAATATTCTGGGTTGATTTCCTTTAAGACTGACTGGTTTGATTTCCTTGCAATCCAAGGGATTCTCAAGAGTCTTCTCCAGCACTACAGTTCAAAAGCATCATTTCTTCAGCACTCAAACTTCTTTATGGTCCACCTCTCACATTCACACATGACTACTGGAAAAACCATAGCTATACAGACCTTTCACTATATAGACCTTTGTCAGCAGAGTGGTGTCTCTGCTTCTTAATATGCTGTCTAGGTTTGTCACAACTTTCCTTCCAAGGAGCAAGTGTCTTTTATTTTCATGGTTGCAGTCACCATCCCACCTACAGATACCCACCTGATACTCACCCATGACTCGGCCTAATGATGCAGCATGATGTCATCAGTAGCCTCTGGGGTCTGTTTCCCACGTACCCCTCAGTCCTGGAACCTTTGTCAAGCAAGTCAAAGGTGACGGAGGATATCCAGAACCAAGTCAAGACCTGGGATGCTCAAGGGGTGCTGTGTGCTCATCAGGAACACTTCCTAAATTCATCCACACAATTGCCAGTCCTTCTGTTACCATCACCCTGTCAGTCAGGCTGGTTGCTTGCACAGTTCAGGAAGGAAGTGTGTCCAGCACGGAGACCGTGAGTACCTCCCAGGGGCCACACTCCACCTTCGCTTCCTCAGAGGCCAGCAGGCAGGCTCTGTCCTTGGGGCTCACTGCTTCCTTCAGGGCAACCAGCCTGGAAGGCAGGCCCAGAGAAGCACAATGTTCTGTGGGGCCCCATTCTGTCGTGCCATTCCCTGACACAGGTCCCCCATCCTGGCCATCCACCTCCTTCCAGGTGCTCCCTTCTGGCCTGGGGCCCTGCAGCCACCTCCTGCCCAGGCCACCGCCTAGGGAGGGCGTGACCACAGAGTGACCCCTGGGCTCCAGGGCTTGTCCTGCAGCCAGCTCCCAGGGATGCCCTACTCCCCCTCTGAGGCACCCCTCCCAGCAGCCTCTGCAGCTGCTCATGCCGGGCGGAATTCGCACTGTGCACGGAGACAGGCCCTCACGACCTACATCAGAAAGCTCACCATGAACCCTTCGGTTCCAGATGGGCTCTGGGTCTACCTGTGGGCTTGCAATTGGGCCCAGGTGATAGGGAATTGCTTTAGAGATGATATTTTCTTAAAAAAAAAAAAAACTTACC
>NW_011494635.1:7666503-7675674 GCF_000754665.1 Bison bison bison
TGAAAGGTTTTATTTTCATTTCATTACTGTCATTCGTGGCTGTGAACCTTCACGAAGACTTCCAACTCTTCAAAAGAAAGACCCATCATCATGGTGTGTCATCATGGACTCCTCACCAGTGTAGTCAAAATTGTTTAACATGGTCTACGGCCCAGTGAGCCTTCGTGAGTCCAGCAGGAGGCGCTGCCATGGAGACAGTTGCTATGGAGACAGTCACACCAGAAGCAGACAGGCTACACTTTGACCTTGACACAGGAAAAGCCAAGGAGAGTACCCCTCACTTTAGCTCCATGAGTCTCACCTGTGGGGTTTTTTGGGCTCCAGGGTCACTCCCTGGCGTCAGTTGCAGAGGCTTTGTGAGCATTTCCCACCCTCACTGCATCTTTTGTCGACCACCAGCTGAACGAACGTTTCCGTAACTTTGAAGGGGTTTCCCAGTGTCTGTCAGAGCCTGTGTGCTGGCAACTCCCAGAGCCTAGACTGGGACTCGAGGAGTCTGGGCCCTTTGACAAACAATCAGCAGCGTCGACTCAGAGCCTACGTCCGAGCCCAAACCCTTCCCCACCAAACTCAGTGGGGATGGAAGTGGCCCCACCACTGAGACCCTAGCAGAGGAGCCAGTCAGGGCATGAGATGGAACCTGGCACTTGGCAGCCCACGCACGAAAACAGAAATGAGCTCTTGAGTCAGCAGAGAAGAAACAGTGGTTGTGCCGTTAGCAGGTGGCCATGCAGCCCCAGGCCCGCTGCATTCCCCGACTCGTCCCAAAGCCCCCAGAGCCCTGATGAGACAGGGTCACATTCAGGACCTCCGGTAGACAGTCAGGGCTCTCTCAGGCAACATTTGTACGAAGTTTTCCCAAACCAACCCATCAAGCACTATAATAGGAAACAAAGAGGGAAAGGGTGGAGGTCAAACAAATTCAGGGAAAAAACCAAACAGCAAAGAACAGCAATGCCAAAGAATGTTTAAACTACCTATTCAATTGCACTTATTTCACAAGCTAGTGGGTTATGCTCAAAACTTGAGCAGTAGAGGACCAAGAACTTCCAGATGTACAGGCTGGGTTTCAAAGAGGCAGAGGAACCTGAGATCAAATTGCCAACATCCGCTGGATCATAAAGAAAGTAAGGGAATTCCAGAAAAACATCTGCTTCTGCTTCATTGTCTGTGCTAAAGCTTTTGACTGTCTGGATCACAACAAACTGTGGCAAATTCTTGGAGAGATGAAAACCAGACCACCTTACCTACCTCCGAGAAACATACATCCAGGTCAAGAAGCAACAGTTAGAACTGGGCATGGAGCAACTGACTGGTTCAAAATTGGGAAAGGAGTACATCAAGGCTGCATATCATCACCCTGCTTATTTAACTTCTATGCAGAGTAAATAAGAAGCCCTATGCAGGGCTTCCCTGCTGGCTCAGCTGGTAAATAATCTGCCTGCAATGTGGGAGACCTGGGTTCGATCCCTGGGTTGGGAAGATCCCCTGGAGGAGGGCACGGCAACCCACTCCAGTATTCTTGCCTGGAGAATCCCCATGGACAGAGGAGCCTGGCGGACCATAGTTCGTGGGGTCACGAAGAGACAGACATGACGAGTGACTAAGCACACATGCAGAGGACATCATGCAAAATGCCAGACTGGATGAAGCTCAAGCTGTAATCAAGATTGCTAGGAGAAATATCAATAACCTCAGATATACAGATGATACCACTGTAATGGCAGAAAGTGAAGAGGAACTAAAGAGCCTCTTGATGAAGGTAAAAGAAGAGAGTAAAAAGGCTGCCCTGAAACTCAACATTCAAAAAACTAAAATCATGGCATCCAGTCCCATCTCTCCATGGAAAGTAGAAGGGGAAAATGTGGAAGCAGTAACAGATTTTCTTTTCTTGGGCTCCAAAATCACTGTGGATGGTGACTGAAGCCTTGAAATTAAAAGTCGCTTGCTCCTTGGAAGGAAAGCTATGACAAACCTAGACAGCATATTAAAAAGCAGAGACGTCACTTTGCCAACAAAGGTCTATATACCAGTAATCACGTACAGATGTGAGAGTTGGGTCCTGAAGAAGGCTGACACTGAAGAATTGATGCTTTTGGATTATGGTGCTGGAGAAGACTCTTGAGAGTCCCTTGGATAATAAGGAGATCAAGCCAATTAATCAGTCCTAAAGGAAATCAACCCTGAATATTCATTGGAAGGACTGATGCTGAAGCTGAAGCTCCAATAGTTCAGCCACCTAAAGTGAAGAGCCAGCTCATTGGAAATGACCCTGATGCTGGCAAAGACTGAATGCAGGAGGAGAAGGAGGCAGCAGATGATGAGATAAAGGTTAGATAGCTTCACCAACTCAATGGACGTGAACTGTATCAAACTCCAGGTGATATTGCAGGACAGAGGAGCCTGGCGTGCTGCAGTCCATGGTGTCTCAAAGAGTCAGACATGACTTAGCAACTGAACAACAACAACAACAACAAGCTTTCTTGTAGATTCACTCACATTTGACTTTTCTGAGGAGTCCCACAGCAATAAGAGAACAAATAATCAACCAATCAATAAGTTTAAAGAAGACTTCTCCAAACTCTTTAAGATAGAACTGTCTCCCTTTGTAAAAAAAAAAAAAAAAAACCTGTCAGAGTATTTCACAGAAATAGTGTACAGTAGAACATGCTTTGGAAATTATAATTTCTTAATGATCATTATTATTTTTACTTCTAATTGCAAATTCCTCAAAGGATGTTTAATGTGAAATAAATTCAAGGCTATCGAGTGCCGTGGTGACTGACTCCATGATGAAGCAGGAGGGGAAATGAAGGCATGGCTGAGGGGAACATGAGGGACCAGGACAGGGTGTCACGGAGACGGAGGGTCAGGGCCGCTCCCTGTGTCAGAATCAGGATGGGGGCTGGGGATGGAGGCTGAGCGCGTAACTGACACGAAGGATCTCCTGAGCCTCGGATTCGCTGCACAGTGATCCCACCACGATTGGAGAATCGGGGATGACAGGAAGGTGTAAACACCACCTGTGCCAGGATAGGCAATGAACAGAAACCCCTCCCAGGGGCTAGGAGCCCCAGTCCTGGGCTCACAATCGGGGTGAATAATGCTGGCTGGAAGAATTTGATCTTGCGTTTCCCCAGACTAACTGGCAAGCAGATTTTCTTTCTTTATAATAATTTATCACTTACAAGACACCAGAGCTACACAGAGATCGTTGAATAATAGATGAAATTGTGCTGAACCACGTTTCTGCCCTAAGGAGTTTTCCATGTCGAGGAACCCGTGGAATCATGTCGAACAAGAAGAACGCAATCCTGCTGTCTCATCAAACATGACGGGTGGTATTCCCGGTGAGAGGGGAGGGAGGCAGGGACAGAGGCAGAGATAGGAGGTTCCTTAGTGCAGAAGAGAGAAAACAGAGAGGAGCTCTACCTGCCATCCGGACACTGAAGGGAAGACAGAGCAGAGCCACCTGAGGGTGGGGGCTGAGCCCAGGGGCTTCACTTAGGACCCCACCCCAAATGTAGCCCCACTGCCCAGAGCTGTCTCTGGGTCCATGCCGGTCACCCAAAAATGCAAGCAGTAGAGTCAAATCAGTCAAGTCAGTAGGCTGACCCTGAGCAGCACTGACGAAATAAGACTTGGCTGGAGGGGGCAATGTGTGTTTAAGAGGGAGAAAGAAGGACTTAAACGGGAACCTGCCTCAGGGCCATGGTGGGAGGCCCTGATGCCTGGCCAGAGGGTGGAATTTGGAGCCCACGTCCCCACAGGCATGTCTGGAACCCGTCTCATTCCCCCTCAGGGCTCCTCACATCCAGGTAGGCTGATGGCCCGCCCACCACCCCTGCTCCAAGTGCGTTTCAGCATTCAGAGCTCGGGAGATTGTCGGCTGTGAAGGAAAGGAACAGTGCAGATTGAATGATACCCCAGGGGGGTTTATGGAACCACAGTAATAATTTGTGCATCAGACTCGTGAGCATCAAGTGGGACACACCTGGAGAAGAAAGCCTCGAGCCACTTCTGCTCAGGTTCTGAGGCCGTGAGGGTCAGGGACGTGTGTGATGTCACCTTACAAGTGAATTCAGTGCAGGCTGAGGATTCACCTCTGATTCTGACTCTACTAGGATGCTCTCTCCTCCAGATGCAGTTTTATTTCTCGCACAAAACCCCCAGGGCTCCCTGGTCCCTGGGAAGGAGACCACCCATGCTACCCAGAGGGGTGCCCACTGCACATGGGGCTCCCACCCATGACCCTTCACCCCAGAAGTGGCCTCCAGAAAACCCTGGACCTCCACAGGGTCCCAGTGTCCCTGGGATGCCCAGCCATCAGACTTGGAATGAACGTCTTGGGTTCCCACTGGCCTGGAGTGGCCTGGGAGACATTCATCTGTCCACAGCACCATTTTCTAGAAGCCTGAGTGCCCACAGGAGACCCTCCTGTATCTGCAAAGAGGTGGGTTCTCAGTGACATTTTGTGTGCGATGGCCTACCCCCTCCTTCAGCAGTGACCACATCATGGGTCCCCCCACCCCATCTGGCTACCCGCTCTGTGTGGTTCCTTCCTGCATCTCCCAGGTCCTGCTGGGCCTGTGCCCACGTGTTGCTGGGATCCATGCCCAGACCCACCACTGACTGTTCATTCTCTCTGGGCCGTCACTGGCGGCCGAGGCCCAGGGGCCAAGCATTTCTGTAGGGAGGGTGCACTGTATCACAGGAACCTGCCGTGCCAAATGGGATCAGAGGGGTCCTTGGGACTCTGGAGTTGGAAGTCACCATCTTCTTGAAATGACTCCGATTAGAGGCTGCTAGGGAGCTTCCATGCCCAGTCAGCCCCAAATCCCGAGACGTGACAGGTCTTACCCAGGGAACAGAGATAGAAGACCCCAGGTCCGTCAGGGTCAATTCTGAGCCTGAGTTCAGGGTAGGGACCCAAGAGAACCGCTTGTCGGAGCCTTGGAGTTGGGCAGGGATCCCTCCTCAGAAAACCCCAAACCTGCTTTAATTGGAACTGCCAGCTGCAGAATCTGGTCCCTCACATCACAGAAAGGCAGCATTCAGTGCTGAAAATTCAGGGAAAAAGGCGAGTCCATGGCCTGACCCGTAGAGAACTGGGGGGTCCCCAGGATCTTCTTTGTCTGGAAGCTTTAACGGATATGGTTTCACACCTGCTGGGGATGCGGCCACGAATGGAGGAGGGGCCTGAAACCTGCCCCAGCAAGGTCACCAGCCCCGAGCAAGGTCACCAGCCCCATGGACCAGTGCTTCTCAAATATTTTTGTTTTTCAAAATAAGCAAGCAAGTCATGTATTTAAAACAAAACCTAGCTTTCCTGTTCTCTGGATGAAGGCGTGAGCAGTCTCTTCTCTTGACAGAGGGACCCTTGAGGGTCAGGGGAGCTCGATTCACCCTCAGAAGTCTGTACCAGAAATCACTCCATTTCTTTGAGGTCAAAACCTTGCCTATAGGAAAACCAATTTTGTAGCCAGATTATGTATAAACAAGAAAGGAGATGAGAACCCTTGGTGGAGAAATGAGTATATGTGTAGTTATGATCATCCTAACCAGAATTTAAGAGAAAATCTTTTGAGTGCCAGAAGACAGAAAATTTGCAATTCCCTGGTGTAATTGAGTATACATTTATAGACTTTATTTCTGTTTTGGCAATTAATTCTTCCATAATGGAGATACGCTAGTTAATTTAAGTCATAATTAAAAACAAACCTAGCTTATATATTGATTTCATTACATTGTATTTCATTTCTGTTTATCGTTTCACATTTTAACAAGTTAATAAAAGAGCCATTTTATGTATTCCTTTAAACCACTTACAAACCCAAAGTACGTTTTGAATAGAAATGGAATTTGTGTGGCACATATTTTTTCTCTTCTATAATAATGACGGTGTTGTTTAAGTGACATTAAATAATCAAGGGGAAACCAGGAATCCAGTATTTGTTCAGAAGGAAGTCTGTGTTCTCCTGGTTTCCCAGGAAAAATGGGTTCCCGTTTGCACTTGAAAGATGATGGTCGGGGAGAAGTTGCTATTCTACCTGACGAGGACCATGAGTGGATTAATCCCTTGGGACCAGGTGGTTACCTGGGAAGGTAAAGTCAGGACCAGGGCCCTGTTTTAGACATTTTCTAAGTGTCCACCCTTGTTGATCTTCACACATGAAAGACCTCACTTCTTTCTGCCATTCCCTACTGTCCCACCAACTGGTTGAGTTTCTTACGTCCAGGACTCGGTGGCCCTCAAACCACATGGCCAAGCCCACTTCCCGTGGCCATCCAGCCTCCCATCCATCACCTGGGCTGGGCTCCTGGCTAAATCTCTATAGATGTAGAAATATATATACATTTTATGTATATGTATATACACACACGCACATTTAGTACTCAGAGCGGTAACCCCTCGAGGTGGTACCATACTCAGAAGCCTCCTCCGTGTGCTCTCAGTCCTGCTGTTCCCTTTTACAGACTCGCCCTGAGGTTCCTAACCTGCCCAAGGTCACAGCCTCAAGGTGAGGCAGGGTCTCCTGCCCTCAGACGAAGTAGCTGCTGTCCCTCTGGAATAAATGGCAAAGCTGGGAATGTAGGCATATTGGATGAGTCTGTAAAACTGCTCTAAAAAATAAAACCTCTTAAAAAGAAGAAGCTTTATGACATAGTTCCTCATTCAAAAAAGGAAGACCAGTGAAAGCTCACTGTCTAGAACCAGGTACACCCTCTAGTTTGGAGACTAGGCAGTCAGATTGCGTCGTCCGTAAGAGATGACTCGTTGTGAGTCTCAACCGCCAAACCGAATCCTCTGAGCGTGTAGACGGTCGGTGCTTTATGAGCTGGGCCCACGGGGCTTGGTTGGGGATGGGAGAGTTTCCAGGGGAGGTGGCTGCCTGAACAGGGCTCCACGCTCAGGGAGAAGAGCTGGTCACATGGACCCACACGGCCAGCCAGTGCACCGGCTTGGGGAGCTTGGCGATCGGGTGCTGAGGGCATGGCATGGAGACACCAGGTGATGAGGGTAGAGTCCAGTGCGGGTCAAGGCATCCTCCTCCTGCTGGTACTCTTTCCTGGGTGATAAACTGGACGTTCGCGTGACCTGCACCCTGTTTTGTGCTCCGTGAAGCCTTCCTGTCCGTAAAGACGTCTGGATGCAGAGCCCCTGGGTCCCCTCTGCGCCTGTGACAGCATCATGTGTGACTGAGCACACAGGCGACCTAGCGTGCCCTTCACTGCTGATCAGCAAGCTCTCTGATGGAGCCAACAGGCTTCTTCTCACAAGTGATTATTAACTTTGAGTTACGTATGTCCTGTAATTCCCCCATTTTCATCTTTCTTTAATAAAATCCAGAAATTACGTGGATCAGCTGTAAGAACAAGTGCATGGTCAGACTGGACCAGCCGTCATCTGAGAACACTGAGGTCTGCCTCGTGGAATCCCCTGGGCCGCAGCCCACCGGTCACTCAGGGAAGCACGAGTCTCGGTGCAGTTTGTAGTGGGTGGGGTTCACCCTGGGAGCTGTGAGGAGTGGGTGGACCCCTGGGCCTAGACTGTCTGCTGGTCCCCATGTGTGGGTGGTGACCCCGTGCTGGTGGGACGGGCCTGCTTGTGGCCTCTGCTCCAAGTGCTCTTCCAAGTGCCGTTTCCTGAGCAGCATGATGAACCCCCAAGAGCTTTGGGGTCTTGGGCTGATGCCCTTACAACCCGAAGGTGGTCAGGGGACCTGAGTGCTAATCAGTGGCTAGATAGCTGAGCGCCCCCCGCCTGCCGGCCATGAGGGCACAGTGCTGGGCATTCACCGCCTCCCCCATCTCAGGGGTGGTGGAGATGCCCCCAGCCCCATGGCCACCGTGTCCCAGACTCAGGGGAAGGACTTCCCCCCACACCGGGGGGCATCAGGGAGCCTCAGGTGTGACCTGGGACATCGTTCCCCAAGTGCCACATCCCCAAGACTGGACATGGGGACAGGCCTCAGCCAGATGGCCTCCAAAGTCACAGGGCTGTGTAAGGCCCGTGAAGGATGCCCAGCATGTCCTGGCCTGCCTGGGGTCGCCCATAAGCCCTGCAGTGCCCCGCTCTGTGCACACACATCCCATCCCTAGTTGGCCCCCCAGGGCTCCTGGAAGAGCCTGGTCTCCCTAAGACCCCAGCACGGGTGTTTCCAGGGAGGCAGGCAGGGCACCTCCGACACCACTGACCCTGGAGAACAGTGTTCCCACGTCTGTGGGGGCACAGGTGGCTCCTCCAGGAGCAGACAGAGGTGCCTGCCCCTCCGCTGCATGGAAGGGCCCGGACCCCCAACAGGAACGGCCGCAGAGCTTTGGGCCCCACCATCACCTGGCCGGGGACACCACAGGTGGAAGAGGCGAAGGATTACAGGAAGATGCTGGCACCGCAGGGGGTCTCGCAGACCAGCGGGGCCTCATGCACTCTGTCTATCCCATTTCTCACTGCTCTGGTGTCTTCAGGGCCCCATTTCCCCGTGGTCACAACCCTGGCACTGGCACAATGGAGTCGTCATTTCTCCCACCTGGAGGAGTGGCTGGTCATGCAACGACAGACTCACACCTCTGCCTTTTAATGAGCCAGGCAGCCTGGCCATTGATTTACAGCAGCTTCTTAGGCAGGGGAATATATGAGTTTTAATTCTTTTTAGGAAACAAAACAGCAGAATTGCTCTGCTCGTAAAATCCAGACCAAGGCAAGCTGCTTTGTGAGGGGTGAATTAATTAGCTCTACTTATTAAGGTTTTACTGCTATTGATTCATCCTGCTCTATCAATAATCTTAACTCACCCATAGAACCAATTCAGTCTAATAACTTGTGAAGGAAAGTTGGGAAACTGAGGGCCCTGTTAGAATAGGACCGCCTGAAGTTTCTCATTTCAGGACTGCATGTCTGTCTGTCCATACCACTCCAGGTGTCCTACATCCTAGAAAACACCTCCACATCCCTCTTACCCACCCCACTCCCTGCTGCCCCATGGCAGGTCATGGAAAAGCCTGTGACAAGCTGACCCGTGTGCCTGCTAAATTCCCATGTGGAAGCCCCGCCCCCAGGATCCCAGAGGTGATGGCAGGTACAGATGGGACTTAAGGAGGTGATGGAGGTGATGAAGATGAAATGAGGTCACAGGTGGGCCCTGTTCCCATAGGACTGGGGTCCTTATA
>NW_011494635.1:7675915-7727580 GCF_000754665.1 Bison bison bison
AACTACACCCAAAGGAGGGGCCAGCCCTGCCCACACCTAACTGCCCGTCCACACCCACAACCACCCCAAGCTACCCACCCTCCTCTCACTCCAGACCAGGACATCCTCCTCCCCCCCAGACCCACGGTCCCTCCCTCAAACCCCAAGGTCCGCACTCGCCTCCCTGGACGTGTCTGGGCTTCTGACCAACATGGTTGCGTGTTACTTCTCAGGCCTTGCTGGGCGTTCAGTTTCTTTGCATGGACAGTCCTGCCTCCCTGAGCAGCAAGCCCAGACATATTCCGGGGCCCAGGTGAGCATCCCACGGCTCCCTTCCTGTCTTGAGTGGCAGGTGGGCCTGGTGTGCCAGGCGCTTGGTCCTCAGCGTTTGAAGCTTAAACAAAACTGCATTGAGCTGCTGGCCTTCTCAACTCATTTCTGACCAATATTTGACGCTCGAGGACACCACCTCCCCCAACCCAGCCTCCTCTGACAACCAGACCCTCCCAGGACAGGCCATGCGGAGCCTGTGCCCAGGGGGGCGGGCAGCCTCAATGTGCGGGGCTCTGACTCCCTCCCACTACCCCCAGACCCCTGCCTGGGTTTCCAGGACCCAGAAGCCTCCACCGCAGTCAGGACCTGGGTTTTGCTCAATTAGGTCTCCTCCTCTTAAGACAGAAAGGGCAGCGGGGCCCCACCTCCCGGCTGCCACACACTATGGACCAACGTCAAGGCCCTGCCATCATGAGGGAGAAGGCAGGGGGGGCCCAGAGCAGGGATGTCCACACCTGGGGTGGGGATCGGCGGGACCCTGAGCCCCCAAGACGGTGGTGGGAGGAGGGGAGGAGCCATTCCCAAGCCCAGCTCCTCGGCTTCTCAGTCAACGTGCTTGAGCCCCCGGCAGACACGCACTACCCCCCACTCCCCCAGAGTCCTCAGCAGGAGCACTGCTCACATCTGGATGTTCTGCTCTGGATGGAAGGTGTGGTTGCTCTGGTTCATTCCCTGAACTCACAGAGGGAAAAAAAACAGAGAAAGCATACCTGACAAATAAATTATGGTTTTATGAGCAAGCACACTGTACATATTTCCATGAAACTGCAAACAAATACTGTCATGCAGGCTTTTAAAAAAACAAAAGCAGATCAAAAGTCACATGTCCAAAAGGACTCTTAGTTCAGCAACAGTTCATGCAACTGTCTGTGCTCCGAAGATGCATGCGCTCTGCCTCCAGGGTGTGGGCGGGCATCCAAAGACAGGAGGAGACACACAGACGTGCGGGGGAAGAAACTGGGGGCCTGTCTTTCCTGTTTAACATGCCTTAATTCGGGGGCACATTTGAAGTTGTTTTTAGAAAGGGTTTTTTTCACAATATTCAATACTGATTTACTGGAATAAAGAAATGGGATTAATTTGAGCATAGTATCTTATTAAACCAGCCTTGGTTTTGTGTTTTAAAGAAAAAAATGATATTCTTAGAAAACAATTTCTCTGTCTAGAGAAGTAGGTTCACAGACAATTCGGTCCTCCATTGATTGGAAGACCCAGTGAGTGGACGCTTCAAAGGTCCAAAAGCAGGCAGGTGCTGAGGGAAACACAAGTTTCCTGGGGCGCCTCCAGATGGAGCTAAGAGTAAAAGCAGAAACTGAAGAAGGGGCCGCGTGGGAGCCCAGGGAGACCTCAGCTGCTCATCCCGGGCACAGAGGCCGGGTGCCGCCCCCACCCCAGGAGCTGTGAGGCTCAGCCAGAGTGCGGCGGGGACGCCGGGCGCCCTTGGATGGGATGGGGGTCACTGCTATGGAGCCAGTCGGCTCAGGTCCCAGCTCCATGTCTCCTGCCTCCCTCTCTGCTTCTCCTCTTCTCTGTCCCTGTCTTTCCATCGCCATCTCTGTGTCTCTCTGTCTCTCCCTTTCTCTGTCTTTCCCTCCCTCTCTCCGCATCTCTCCGTCTCTGTCTCTCCCTCTCTCTGTACCTCTCTGTCTCTCTCCTCTTTGTCCGTCTCTCTGTCTCTGTCTCTCTCTTTCTCCCTCTCTCTGTGTCTCTCTGTCTCTCCCTCTCTCTGTACCTCTGTGTCTCTCTCCCTCTCTCTGTCTTTCTCTCTCTTTCTCCGTCTCTCTGTCTCTGTTTCTCCCTCTCTTTGTGTCTCTGTGTCTCTCCTTCTCTCTGTGTCTCTCTGTCTGTGTCTCTCTGTCTCTCCCTCTCTCTGTCTCCCTCCCTCTTTCTCCGTCTCTCTGTCTCTCCCTCTCTCTGTCTCTGTGTCTCTGTGTCTCTCCTTCTCTCTGTGTCTCTCTGTCTTGGTCTCTGTCTCTCCCTCTCTCTGTCTCTCTCTCTTTCTCCATCTCTCTGTCTCTGTCTCTCCCTCTCTTTACCTGTGTCTGTCTGTATCTCTCTCTCTCCCTCTTTCTCCGTCTCTCTGTCTCTCCCTCTCTCTGTGTCTCTGTGTCTCTCCTTCTCTCTGGGTCTCTCTGTCTGTGTCTCTCTGTCTCTCCCTCTCTCTGTCTCTCTCCCTCTTTCTCCGTCTCTCTGTCTCTCCCTCTCTCTGTCTCTGTGTCTCTCTGTCTTGGGCTCTGTCGCTCCCTCTCTCTGCCTGTCTCTGTACCTCTCTGGCGCTCCCACTCTCTGTCCTTCTCTCTCTGTCTCTGTCTCTCTCCCCCTCTGTCTCAGTCTCTCTCTTTCTGTCTCATCTTGTGTGTTAAGAGGCAAATGTGTCCAAGGTTTAAGGCCCACTGGGAGAAACAGTCCAGATGCGGTGGGTTGTGTCAGGAGTCTCAACAGGAGAATGGGTGGTTTCAGGTCAGACCACCACCTTCCACGCGAGCACACAAGACTGTCAGCAGGTTTATCCTTCTCAGGACAGGACCCGTAGACTTCCTGTGATTGTCAAAGGCACTCAAGCCAGCATCTACCATCACTGGAATTAATGAGAGCGTGTAGCCCTTCACTTTGTAAAGCTCTTCAATTCCCCATGTCTGCCCTGAAGTCTAAACTGAAGAGAATTCTGACTTGAATTCTGTTCCTCTCACCCCCAGAGTTTTATCTTCTTTTCTGAAAGGAGTGTTATATATTTATGTATTGTGTTTGGTTTTCTTATTGCTTTTGAGTCAATCATAGCCACATCATTATATGTTCATAAAAATCACTTTAGCTACATTTTAGAATTTAAAAGAAAACAGTTTTTTGGAAGCAATTTAAGACAAGAACAGATAGCAGTAGTATAAATTAAGACTTTATTGTTAAAATGGTTGTACATTGTGTATTCAGAGTGATTCTATATAGAACATGTAAAAGTAAAGAGTGTGCAACTTCAACTCTCTGTTTAGGATGCAAATTATCTCCGAAGTGGCTTTAGTTTTAAATAATAGTCAGAGCTGTTTCCTCCAGTTGAATCAGCCATATGCTGTCAAGAGTAAACATCACTGAGACACATGACGACCAGATACTACTGACGGGTGTGCTTTATTCTCGTCTCCCCTAACTCCCAGCCCTGTATCCCCTGTATCCCCCAGGATCTGACTCTCTCGCGTTGGGCAGAGAGCAACCAGGGGAGCAACCAGGACTTCACAGGACCTGGTCTTTAGGGCAGCAACTGGGGAAAGAAATCAGGATCACCGTGGAAGCAAAGTGCAGAGGCACCAGGCGTGTAGATGTGCCAGTCCCCAGGAAACCAGGGGGCCAGCCCCCTAGGCACAGGGACCAAGGGTGAGGGCTGCACGTGAAGGCAGCCGATCTTACTCACAAACAGCAAGAGGTCCAGTGGCCCTGCACACATGCCCAGGGCCCTTCTGGGCTTTTTCCAGACTAGTCTCAACCAGGAGGAGAAATAACATCACAAAAGTATTGGACCAGCCTGTGCAAAGAGGCTGGACTCCTGGCTTATCCTCGAGAACAGTTAGATAGAGATGGAGATGTGGGCGCTGGGGTCACGAGAACCAACACAGCAGCTGGTGTAAGAACAGGTGCTCTCATGGCCAGGGCCAGAACCTCCTTTTCTCCCAGGACAGGCAGGCCAGCCCGCATGCTCACCAAAACACACAGGTGGTTCCTTGAGCATCTCCCAAACAGTGTTTGCCCCACTTTTCTTTAGAAGGATGACTGGGCAGCAGACCAGGTCTGACATGCTCTGTTAGAGCTGTGTGGTCCATCCACCAGTCATCTTGCTGGACCTGGGACAGCTGAGCTGCAGCCCCGAGTGGACACACGGCAGGGAGGCTGGGGAGTGGAGCAGGGCGAAGGCCAGGCCTGGGGTTCCGCTGGGTCAGGAGCCAGTGGGACTAGGGTGATTGCAGGGAGTTGGGGTGGGGAGGTGTGCAGCAGGGAGGCTGGTATGCAGGGTGCAGAGCGCCCAGAGCCAGCAGATGTCTGGGTCCATCTCTTCGTCTCCAGTTCCAACTGGGAAGATGGGTGTCTCCCAACAGGTCCCCATCAGAGAACAAAGCCTCCTCCGTGGATTCACACAGAGATACGAACACAGAGAGCTGGTTCTGTGGGCAAGGGAAGGGCTGGGAAGATGAGAGAAAACCAGATGTGGCCAGAATCACAGAGGCCTGGGCTGGGACAGAGCGAGCAGGTGGGGACCTGGAGACCGGCCTGCCCTGCAAGACAGAGAGGGGAAGGCCGGCCAGGGGAAGGCCAGCCAGAGGCAGGCCCTCCTGGGCACCCAGGGAGGTCACGGGCTTCAGGCCACCTCTGCTGTCATTCCTCCAGTTCCAGAGTTCTCCTGTCCTCAGGGAGCGTGGACCTCATTTGCAGATGAGCTGGCATGCACGTGGGGACCAGGTGCTCATGCCTGTGATAGTCAGTGCAGGGAAGGAGAAGCTGTGAGCTTTTCAGCCTGGCTCCAATGCCTTCTTTGTCTCTGACCCACTGCATCTCCCTCTCAACACATGTATTTTTAGGCCTCTAGGCAGAAAGGACTGTGACTCCTCCAGGAATAGCTTCTTTGAAATCAAACAGAAGGAACGAGATGTTTCTGAGCAATGCGGACGCCTAGGGCCCATTAGCGCATCCTTCCTTTTGATTTCCATTTTCCTGGCGGGAACCACACTTCCTTCAAGGCTGGAATCACCTCTCTGATGAGGCGTGCTCTTACCATTTGCCGAGCCTGCCCTCCTGGGTCAGGGCAGAGGCCTCTCTCACTCCACTGACCCCGCAGAATCCAGCATTGGCATGATCAAGGGCGGTTCTCAGAGGCGCCGGAGCCAGTGGAGTTTGAACCGAATCCAAAATGCATGTGCCGTGCAGCTTGGGAAAACGCAGCAATTAAAAGCAGCTAAAACTAAGCAATTTATGACTTACAGATGTCAATTTATGACAGAAATCACTGCATATATTGTACCAGCAAAGTGACATTTATTTGGTAATTAATGATTAAAACAGTAATTTCCCAACATTAACAGCCACCTGGTGTCTGGTGGCAGGGAGAGAAGCTTGCCAGGGCTGGGCTGTCTCCTCGTGGTGGTGGGAATGTCACCCCGGGCCCTGTGCTCCAGCCGGCTGCCCCATCTCAGCCCAGAACCTTCCAGATACAATGGGCGCAGCCTGTGAGGCTGGTGTACAGTTTCTGCCTCAAAACATCTTACAAGCATTTGCTGAATGAGTGACCACATCAATGAATTAATTAATACTTTGATTCCATAGGAAACAAAAACCAAAGCAGACAGGAAATGTAGAAGTACCTGTGGAGACCTGGGGGTCCCCTTCCCCATTTCCCTGGGCCAGGCCTGGCTGAGGTCCCACCAAAGCTGGCACCTTAGTGAGTCTGAACGTCTGTCCTCCTTCCTCATAGATTTAGTTGTCGGTGTAAGAAAGATATCCTCTGACCCTTACCTGTAGGACCCTGACCCAGTGCAGAGCAGACCACCCACTGCTCCCTGCACCCGCTGCTCCCCAGCCCGGGAGGTCACACGGGGTGCACAGGTGACGTGCGGGTCTGCCGCCCCTGCTCTCAGAGTGCACCCTGGATGTGCTGCCCTGTCACAGTGACAGGTCCCACCGCTCAGAGAGGGCGAACACGGGCCAGGGGCTGCACACCCACATCAGGAGGTCCCCAGCATTCTGCTGATGAAGGACCACACCAGGGCCGGGGCAGAAGCCCATCACACTCAGCCTCCCTCAGGGTGCTTGACATCGTTTGCTCAGGCCCCCTAGCTGAGGTTAGGGTCTGCTCCACTGTCCACTCTCCATTTTGCAGTGGGGCTTTTACACCATGTCCACTGACCCAGGGCAGCGCTGGGCACAGTCTGGTGGTTTAAGCAGCAGGTGTTCATCACCACCCAGTCCTGGAGACTGGTTGTCCGATATCCAGGGCGAGCAGGCTGGCTCCTCCCGAGCCCTCTCTCCCAGGCGTGGATACTATCTTCTCCTGTGTCCTCCTGTGGTCATCCCTCTGTGTGTGTCTGTGTCCTCACCTCCTTTCTTATAAGGACCCCAGTCACATGGGATCAGGAGCCCCCCACATGACGTCGTGATTCCTTTATCCCCTCTATAAAGGCCCATCTCCAAACGCAGTCACCTCTGGGGTCCTGGGGTCAGGACTTCACATGTGAATTTGAGGAGCATAACTCAGGCCACAGCACAGCGCTCTTCTACCATTTTCATGCTTTAAAAGCACCTTATGCTGAAGTCTCTGAATTCTGCACCACTTCATCTGGTCATGGCCCAAGCGGCTGCCCCAAGCGCATCATGTCCAGGTGGAAGGCAGTGCTGGGGGTCCTAGCTCTGCTGCCTTCTAGCCTCGTTCTTTCCAGGGGAGGGAGCCTTGGGTCTGGGCTTTCCCCTCTGTGGAGTCAGGGTAACTGCCACATGCTCCCCAAAGTCTCCACCACCTCTGTGGGCTCTGCAACCTCCTCCTACAATCAAGTCACTTAACCCCAAAACCACTGGATGGACTGGTGCCTCCAGGTCTCTGGGAAGCAGGGCGTGTCACCCACATGAGCCACTCAGCTTTAACCAGCCAGAGAGATGACGTCCCTTCCACAGTTTCTAGCAGCAAAAATGTCTTCCACGTTTTTCTTGGTTTTCAAAGACATGTGGTGATGCCGAGGTTTCAGAGCCAGATAAATTAGTACAGTGGCCTCGAAAAACAGAGCTTTCTTAGATAATTGCTGGTGCTCTCTGTCACAAGCCAAGGAACAGGGAGGAAGGCATCTCTGCAGTTCTTTGAGGTCAGCACTTCCAGGAAATTCAGAGAGAACAAAGCAACGAAGACGGGGGCGTGGAGACTTGCTCAGAGACAGGAGAGGAAAACAAATCCAGTGCTTTGGCGTGTTCTCTCAGTGTAACCCAGCTCGCAGATAGAGCTCACGGAGAACAGGATGGCACAGCCAAGGCCAAGGGTGCCCGGGACACCTTGGACAATGCCCATCCCCTTGCTGGGCTGCAGGGTGCGCTGTCCAGGGTGCTGGCGCTTGGCTTCCTCAGACAGGACAGCATGCTTTGCCCTGTCCAGTATCACACTGGCAATGTGGCCGGCGTGGCCCACATCTTAGCTGCACATCCCGTTCTTATGGAGCCCCTGGGGTGTGCTGCGCGGGGACAGTGGGATCTGCCTTGATCCAACCCCCACCCCCCGCAGCCCTGCTCCGCTGTCCACACAGAAAGCAGCCCCTCAGCATGAACTCTGTGTGCTTTCAAGTCTTACTTTCAACAGCAGCTTTTGTGGGTTCTCAGAAACACTGAGAAGCCCCTTTTTGCAAGATAGAAGTTCCTGAAATAGAGACAAAGTCCACTTGGATGGGACCAGCTTGATCTCTGTGACACAAGCCCTCCTCTGCAGAGAAGCCATGGCTGCACACCCTCCGGGCTCAGAAGTTACCAGCTCTCTTCCCTCAGGATGGGGGGTGGTAAACACAAGCCCCCGTCACCCAGAGCAGCAGGCACGGGTGTTTCACCACATCATTTGTCAGGGGTGCTTCCCGTTTCAAAGGCTCCCTTCACCCGTTGAAGAATGAAGTCAGTGACAATTTATCTTCCTTCGGATGCAAACGTTTCTTTTGCTGTGTGAATCCGCTCATCTGCAGAGGCTCTACAGGAGATGCAAATAGTTCCAAAACAATAAATGCAACTAGAACGGCATTGTCGGTGCTCTGATGTCTAAATTGTCCTCCCATTAAGTCTGAGAGGTTCGTGAGAGCTTTAATTGATCTCTTTTTAGATACAATGAGCTATCAAAAATGGAATACTAAATAGCAGGCTTTTTGTCTGTGACTCGCACGGGGAGGAGGAGCTATTTTAAACCGTGCTTCCAGCGCACTAATCACACCAGGCCCCAGGATCCATCCACCTCGTGGATGCCCTCCTTGGGGTCCTTCTTCCAGGTCTTGAAGGACCTGGCATGGCTGGTGGGGGCAGGGAAAGGAGGGCAGAGGACCTTGAGCGTCAGCTCTTCAGGGTCCCGTAACCGACTCATGTTTCTGGGACTAAGAATGTGATGGGGCTGGGGGACATTCCTTCCCGTGCACCCACCTGCACCACCAGCCAGACGGGGCAAGATTGCAGTCTCCATGCAGCCTCGTCTCCATGGCCTCGACTACCCAGGACCAAGTGCCAGCCTTGGAAACCTGTGGGCCTGGATGTCAGGTCTAAACCATGTCTGGGTCGGGCCCTGCCTCCTAAGATGTGCAGGGAGAATCCTGTCCAGTGGAGCATTCTGCAAGGAGTCTCAGAGGAGGGTTCCTGGAGGTCTCAGTGGCATAAACTGATTTACTGACTGTACATTTCTGCCTATGTTGACTCCAGAGAAATCCTCTGTCCCCGGGGACATCCCTGGACATCCCCTTCCAAGTAGGGCCTGTGGACCTGCCGTCAAGACAGGAGAACAGAGGCCACCAGGGATGAGGAACGGAACACACACTCCTCTTCTCGTTGTTGAGAACAGGGGCCTGGATTTGGTTCTCAGCTGAAAAGGACTCTGAGCTGCCACTGTTGAGATAACATCCCACTGTCTGTTCCACCTCTAATTATCAGTCTGCCTTCCGGGTGAAATGGTGCTATTCAATTATTGTTTTTTGTTCACTTGTCAGCCACAAAAAAAAAAAAAAATCACTGCTTTCAAACCAGCTAAAAGAACAGAAATTCTGCAAATTGCTTTCTCAACCTAGTTACTTCAGACCTAATACCTCTCTGCAGAGTGTCAAAAATTGTATAATGCTATGTTGCCTGCAAATCGTGCTTAATGTGGCTGTTTCAATGATTTGTTGTACATTATGTAATTTTATTGAAATGATTTCTTTTGTCACCACTTTGTATGTGGCTCATTCTGACACTTCCCACTCGTCACATAAAATACACATTTGATCCCAGCCTTGTAAATAATCACAGGATTGTCACCAGGGCTGAGTGGCTTCACACCCCCTAGTGAGGAGAGGCTGGAGCCAGTTCCCAGGTCAGGGGTGGGGTCACGGCAGGACCCATAATCCTCGGCCTCACCGTGTCCACAACCCCCCTCAGTTTTGCCTTTCTCTCATTTTTAGAGAAAAAGGGCCAGTTCTCTGAGAGTCATCCTGGAGACCTCACACCCCGGCCTTGGGGCAGCTGGACCTGATGTCCTGTGAAGTGGAAGCTGGACGGGGCAGGGCAGTATGAGGCTGCTGGTCAGCAAGTGTGTCCCATGAGGGCTGCCCCTTTTCTGTGGCCCCTGGAAGGACTGGCCAGAAGGCAGAGGCCTGTCCGGCCCAGGTCTTGCTGCCATGTGAGGGGTGGTCCCTCCAGGCAGATGTGTGTGACCCTCACAGTCTGATCAGCCAGCAGAGGAGGCTCTGCTGGCCAGGCACCCTGAGCCCAGAGGATTCCCTCGGCCCACTCCCAGTTCCCATGTCCATGGCCTGGCCAGCAGTGCATCCCCAGGTCCTCTTGGCGGCGCCTGCATTTCTAGGATAAAGCTCCCAGCATGTCCTCACTGCCCTCAGCTGTTCTCTTCTTCCCTGACCCCCAAGGGAGCGTTTGATAAGCATTTGTCCTTTCTTTCTGGGCCTCTCTTCTGCTCCCAGGCGCATCTTCTCTTTCGTGTCCTCACCTGAGAGAGGACCGGGGAGCTCTCTGCGGTCTCTTTAGAAGGACCCTGATCCCATCCTGGGGGCTCCACCTTCATGACCTCATCACCTCCCAGAAGTGGCCAAAGCCCCTCTCCTGACACCGTCATCTGAATTCGGGGCTACCGTTCAGCCAGCAGCCCCCCGCAGGCCTTGTACTCTCAGGTCTCCCGCAAGTCCTTTTTCTTCCTACTCTTAGAGGCCAGGATTCCAGATCATCCTGAAAACCGAGGGTGAAGAGGCACTTGCTTCCAGTGGGGTCAGGAGACTAGAGGCCTTGGTGGGAGGTGTGTGTCCACTGCAGGAGGCCTGGGCCTGCGGCCACGGCCCCACACTGGCCTCCTCCTGTGGGACAGAGCAGGGCTGGCGGGGCCAGAGCTGGAGACGAGGAGACTGTGGACGCACCATCCACCCAGCGTGGGTGGACATCACACCTCATCGGGAGGTGCAGGTAAGCAGTGTCCAGGCAGCTCAGAACCTGGAAGGTGCAGTGACAACATGAGCGATGCTGACAGGTTCCCCTCAAAGGGAAGCAGGTGTCAGGAGGGAGATGAAACATGCCTCCCTGTCACCTCACACGGAACAAATGGACGGTGGGGTCTGGCCCCCAGAGGCACAGCCGTCTGGGGAGAAACGGGAGAGTCGAGTCTGAGGTTATAAATCACCGTAATTTGTTACAATTTCCAAAGACAAATATGACAGGGTGGAATTACTTTGCAGGGCCGAGGCAGTCATTTGCAGGAGCCATAAAGTGCCGTATAAATCTGAGGATGAGATACATTTAATCTGAGGAAACCGTGCGGCATCAGCTCCGTCTGTCCTGTTTACCAACAGCTCAGGTGCACCGATGCTGTGGGTCTCGTCTCTCTCGAGGCAGTCAGGAGAGGTTCACGGGGCTGGGAGGGAGGCTCCTGGGCGCTCGGCACCTGCTCAGGACAGGATGGGATGGAAAAGCCAGTGGGGGTCCTCTCTGTCTCCTGCGTCCCCCAGGACAGCGATGCCGCGGGGCTCCCAGAGCCTGGACAGATGGGGCGGAAAGAGGTGCCTGGGAATCCCTGAGCATGCCGGCCTGGGGTGGGGACAGGCAATGCCTTTCAGCCACTTCACTTCTGCTGTGTCAGGGGCCGTGTGCATGAGGACAGGGTAAGGGGAGGCCTCTGGGTGAGGGGCAAGCTGTGCGGGCCCTCCTGAGAATGGAGAGGGCATGTCTGCCTGGACACAGTTTAAGAAGTGCCGAGGAGTGAAGAGAGGCAGATGTGTGTGAGTGACGGCTTCCAGCCGCAGGGCTTGTGGGAGGAGCCGTGGAGGAGCCATGGGCAGCATCTCTGCATTCATGTGATACTCTGTGGGCATCTCCTGGGGCCTCCAAGTTCTCCACAGGAGCCCAGGACTCCAAAGATAGAAGTGGGCTGTCCCAGGGGTCCTCACTGCCTCACCCGGGGTCCCCCCCAACCCCACCTGAAGAACCAGATCCCCAGGGAGGCCTGGGCTCTGAACATCCACTGAATTCCCTTCGGGGCACCCAAAATGTGGTCCACCCCAACGTGTCTGCCCATGGCCTGAGGGCTCAGGGGCCCAGGGACCCCCCTGAGTTCACCACTGACCAAGTTGAAGGGCCAGAGGACTTGCCCCACAGCCTGCACAAGGGCACCCTTGGCTGAACCACCAGTCATCAGCATTGAGGGCTTTATAATAAAATGCCCAAGTGAGAAAGACACTGGAGGGGTAGCAAGGCGCCAGGGCCCCCGAGGGCTCGAGGAGAGCTGGACCCACCTGTGTCCTGCTGCCTGACCTGTCGATGCGTGCTGTCACCTGCACTGGACCACAGATGCCCAGACAGGTAAAGCATGGCTTCTGGAAGTGTCTGTGAGGGTGTTTCCTGGTGAGATTCACGTTTGCGTCGGAAGACTGAGTAAGCAGATTGCCCTCCCAGAGTGGTGGGCCTCATCCCAGCAGTTGAAGGCCTGAATAGAACAAAAGGCAGAACAAGAGAAGGTTCTTTTCTCAGCCTGACTGTGAGCTGGCACGTTGGTCTCCTCCTGCCCTCAGATGAGATTCAGACGGGACAATGAGGGTGAAGAACTACTCTCTGATATTTGTTTTGCCAGTTTCTTAAAAGAGAAACAAAAAGACAGTACAGGGAATCCGAGATTGACATAGTATCTCGGAGGAGAAAACAGAACATCCACATCACACTCAAAGGATGATTTGTCTTCAGGGTAAGAGACACTGCTGATCAAGAAAATGCCCGCAGAAAGCAGACGGCGCAAACAGTAATAATTAACTCTTCGGGGACAGTGCACAGGGATGTTTTGCTCTGATTCAAATTGCAGGCGTAGATGTATTTGATGTCAGTTTGCAGCCAGAGATGCTTGTGATGGTTTCTGAAAACAGCAGAAAAGACAGAGAGCTGGCAGGAATTTGAAGTAATGTGGGAAATCAGGCATGGAATTCTTTCATCCCTTTTTTAGGAAGAAAACTTGGGTTTAACATATGCAGTTACTGCTTGGCTAGAACGATGATCAGCTGGTGAAGTTACCACGTTAGTGAATAAACTGCTCACTGAGCCACCATCAGGCTGGGGTCGGAGACCCGGTGGTCTGTTTTGGGCTGGACATGGACTTTGAATCTAGGAACCGTCAACAGCTTGAGGCCCAGGAAGCAGTCAGGTGTCTCGCGCAGGGTCTGGTACACCTTTCATGGGAGAGTCCCTGGGAGGAAGCACATGGGCCCCACAGGCCCTTGTTATCTTTGATCTGTGAGGTCAGATTTATTAAATGACCTCTGATCTGCTGAAAAGACAAAGCCTGTCGGCTGATTCCTTTATCTGAGGGCCCCTAACCATGCCCTGCCTGTGTGGCGCTCTGTGCCGGCCCTGAAAGCTGTGGTGAGCTGGCCGCAGTCTAGCCTAGATCTGCTTACCACAGGAAGGCCACTGAGAAAGCCTCTAATTCGGGGACCTGGCCCCAACCCCGACTCCACAGACCCCTGAAGCATCAACGGAACTGTTTCCCCCGAGCTGTCAGGGCCTCATTCCACCTTTTTTACTGGAGTATGGTTTTTTCACAATGTGTTAGTTTCTACTGTAAGAAAATTGAGTCAGTTACATGTACACATCTATCCCATCTTCATGGAAAGGAAATCTAAAAAGGCATCTATTTATTTTGACTACAGAGGGAGAGCTTCCCTTGACCACGGAAGGACCTTCCTCACCCAGAGGGCATGAGAACCTGATTGTGACTGATGAGTGTAGGGGCAGAAACCCTGGGGTGGGAGAGGGGTGCAGATGGGGGCTGGGGACAGAAAATCCGGGGTGGTGGAGTGGTGCAGAACTAGGCCCCCAGGCCTTCCTCCAGGCCCAGACAACTTACCAAGTCTGTGCCACCATTTACCAACCCAGGAAAGGGGTAGCATATGAACCTCGTAGAATCATCTTGCACAACCTGTGAAATAATTTAGCATATGTGTAAGTCTTAACTCAGTGCTTGATATGCAGCAAGGACTCAATAGATGATTGTTCACCGATGGGAAGTGATATGTAAAGAAGACTGAAGCGTGGCTAGGCACTGTGAAGATAGATTCCTGGTGGTCTGAAAGGACCATAAATGGAGGTGCATCGTTTGAAGTGCGTTGAAAAGTCTGCACAGGCTAACAGCTATAAGGATGAGTGGATGTGGACCTGCTCAGATGGAGGCGGGAGTGGTGCAGGTAGAAGGCCGCCCACTCTGATCCTGGCAGAAGGCTGTGTGTGCAGCTCTGTTATTCACGGCCGCCTCGGGAAGAACAGGGTCCATAAAGCGTGGGGCTGTTATTGATGGTGGCATGATTATATGTCTCTTACTGCACAGATATATCAGCCTGGCACTTCTTCACTTACTCCAGGAGTTTTATAAGGTACAGTTCAATGGCATTCTTGCTTAGTGAGTAATTTTAATTTGTGCATCCAGAGTGATAGATTTTTGAATGTTAGCGACAGCAAAGACCCATCACTCCTCCTCCCCACCCCCTGCCCTGCGGCAGCAGGATCACCCGCTCCTCTCAGTCATCCATCTGATGTCCTCACCCATACGGCTCCAAATGTCTCAGCTGCCAGGCTGTCCTGCTCCTCCAGTAGACACGTGATTAAACGGAGGGGAAATTATTCTAATATCTCATTCCATTTCAGCAAATAAGATAGCATCACACGTTACATCTTTAATCTGTAAGCATCCTGTACATATATTGATGGGCTTTATTATGAGTGATCTTCACAACAGGAATGAAAGCCTTCCTGCCAGCTGTGGGAAAGGGTTAGTTTTTATTATTATTTCACTTGCCTGATTGACTTAAAATGAAAAGCAATGATGAAGAAGTTTTTAAATACCCAGAAACTAGGTTGCTGCTTCCTGTACTCTGGGATCTTTGTTTATCTGTGATATCTTCAGTGGAATCACCACCTCCGGTCCTGTGAAAGCAAAAGCTTTGTCTTACAGTGTTGACCAGTGTTCGGTGATGCCCCTCTTACAAGGAGGAACCAAGGTGCTGCTAACACAGCACCAGCATACATGACATTGACGATTTTACGGAGTTCGCTTACAGCTGCTCAATAAATAGTTTGGGGATATTCAAAGCTCGTTCATCATTGATTTTCATTTTCAAGGACACAAAGATAATCAGAAATATGACTGGCCAGTTTCCTGGATTAAACAGTGGGCCAGTGACCCTCCCTCTGTGCTCATGGGGTTGATATCGCCCCTAGACGCGAAGGTTCCACAACCTGAATGGGGTCTGCTTGGGAAGTGACAGCTCTGTGCCAGGGACCCGTTCTCTGTATTTCACATAATTGTCCACAAGCATAGATCCCAGCGCTCAGGAAGCTTCTCGCCCAGGACTCACTCTCAGGGCCTCACCTCCCCCCTGTGCCCTTGCACAGCTCAGGGCATCCTCTCTCGGTGCAGCCCAGGCTGCCCCCCAGGCCGCCCTTCCCCTGGGCACGCCCGGGTGCTCTGCCAGTAGCCAAGCCCCTCCCTCACTGCACTCAGCCCCCACAGCTGAACTGGGGACAGTCACCTCAAGCTGTTGAAAACAGTTTGGTGGTGGTGGTGGTAGCAGTTTTGTTTGAAATACTTTGAATTGAAAGGCCCTCTATAGAGAAGCAGCATTTCAGTAAACTGTGCAAAACAGAGATCTGAAGTGTTTCAGAAAAGTCAAAGAACTGGGAGAAGGTTTTAGAGTAAAAAGAACTGGAGTAAGTGAAATCAGTGTTTCCAGATTGGAGGTCTTCTCTGCCAGATGGAATTATGAGATTTCTGAAGGAAAGGACAATGCCAGTGTTTGATTATTTTATTCTGCAGCTTTAATTATGACCATTTCAAATTTTCAGTATAATGAGTTCTATAAAGATGAACCTGTTTGTATCTTGACATGCACACATTACAAGTAGATCCTGGAATCCCTCCTTCCCCAAAAGTACCCAAGAGAAAGAAATTATTCAAGTCAGGGTGCAGCCTTCTCACAGCTATTAGCACATAAAGTGCTTCCTGAGGTGGTCCCCTGATGTGAAAGTCAGGATTTACCAAATCTCATCCTTATTGTGAAGTTATTATTATTTTATTACTAAAGCCCATCACTAAGGCAGGGGTGCTTACTTAAATTGGCAGTTAGCTATGAAGACAGAAGGGTGAAAAGAGATGGCACCGTGTATTCGTGGACATAAATTACATTTAAATCTTGAGGCTCAAGCATAGATTTTATTCGTCTGTTCTTTGTGTATTTCATATCAGCCAGACTGCAATTTCTGAGGCTGGAAATATTAAGTGTCGAGTTACAGACCTTCCCATTGCCTCTCTCATCCACAGCCCGTTGATTCCCGGAACCCCAGAGCACATGCATACGTCACGTGTGGACACCCACACGTGTGAGCTCACACACGCATGATGACCCTGCCCAACCCCTCCCTACCACTCCATCCAGGCGATCACTCAGCTACACTGCTCTCTTAACCTAAGGCTAAGAGCAGGGATGCGTCTTGCTGCAGCAAACACTCACAGAAATAGATTCCCGTGAAAACCAAACAAAAAGGCAATAGAAAGAGGAAGTGGGAGATATTAAATTTTTCATTAGATCCACTGCTCCAAAGCTTTTAGGCTCCATGCTCAGGCGCTCCGCTTTCTTGCTGACCCGTAATCCAGTCTCTTTTGAGGAACTGAAAACTCAGAATTGTGATGCCTCCGGGTCTGAAAAGAATACTGGAAAGACCAAGGAAATGGATGTGCGTTTGTGATGGGAAAAGAGGTGATTAAAGAACACTGATCGCTTGGATTTTATGTTATATATTTGCTGCGGAGCTTTAGGAATGAATGGCTATAATCCTAGTGGAGCTTGAATTTAGTGATTCCATGACTATGAAACCTCTGTGGGCTTGAGTGTATAGGAATCAAAAGCCTAGACCTTGTGTTTGCTCGATTGCACTGAATACATCCATCGTCTCAGAGAATGTGTTGCACCTTAGACGCTCCCACAGAATTCTGTGATGGTGCATCTACCATGTATCTACCTGTCATTTCGCCTATCATCTCTCATGTATTTATCATCTATCTATCTCCACATTCCCCAGACATTGTCTGGAACATAATAAGTATGGAGCAAATGAGTGAAAAGCTTCACAGAAATTAAGAAATAAATGGATGGATGATGAGCAAACAAATAAATCAAACTGATTGGGATGACACAGAAACCACTCGATACATGTGTATAATACACAGCATGGGTGTTTTCAAAAGAGGAGATTGACAGGAGAGCAGACTGGACATGGAAATAGGGGCTTCCCTCATAGCCCAGTTGGTAAAGAGTCCGCCTGCAGTGCAGGAGATCCCAGTTCAATTCCTGGGTCAGGAAGATCCGCTGGAGAAGGGATAGGCTACCCACTCCAGTATTCTTAGGCTTCCCTGGTGGTTCAGCTGGTAAAGAATCCGCTTGCAATGCAAGAGACCTGGGTTCGATCCCTGAGTTGGGAAGATCCCCTGGAGAAGGGAGAGGCTACCCACTGCAGTATTCTGGCCTGGAGAATTCCATGGACTGTATAGTCCATGGGGTTGCAAAGAGTTGGACGTGACTAAGCAACTTTCACTTTCACCAGGCTGACTAGGTGATGAGACAGGGAAAGGGTGCATGAACGGGACCGAACCCAGAGCAAAGCACTTGTTCCTCTGGCCACTGGGATCGCTGGCTGTGTTGAGCGTGAAAGAGTCACTAATTACTGGGAACTACAGGCCAGAATAAAATTACTGCATTAAGGAACTAGAGAATCCTAAGCACCCTGGTCTGCTGGACCTGATGATGATGGAAATGCCAGACCTGTGCTGGCAGAGACAGGAGGGTGGTGTGAGGAGGCCCTGCCGAAGCCCAGCGCAGAGCGGGTGAGGAGGGGACATTCACATGTACAGAAACCCCCCTCCTCCTTTGCCCATTCTCAGCTGTGTGGTCCCAACCCCACTGAACACACTGGCATTCCACCCTCAAATCTAATGTTAGACATTAAGACTATGTCATGTTTTTGCTTGCATATTAATACTTGAAATTTATTATTTTAGTTTAAAATGATACAATATTATCCAACTTCTAAATTCTGTACCTAAGTGAATAGTCACTTGTTATTATTAACTAAGTGGCCACCTGACCAAACACACCCATATAGAACTGCCATATAGAACCGCCGTACCATCCCCTTTAGATCTGAAGAAGCACAGATCTAAAGCCTAAGTCTATTAATATTAATAATAACCCTGCTGATCTCAGACTCAGGCCTTAGCCCATCAATTTGCCAACAGATGTGTTGGACAGGGCTCCTGTTGTTGAGGGGCTGGAGGCCCAAGTTGGCCCAGTGCCAGCAGGGCCCACAGTGCAGGGAGGTCAAGGTGGAAATATGCCTGAAAGGAGAGCTTAAGGGCTTCATAACCAATAACCAAATTCCCCCTGTAATTCCCCCTCCAGTAAGAGCACAGAGTCGTCCACACTGCGGGGAAAAGCAGCCCAAATGAGGCATCGAATGAACAGCAGCAAGGGGCAGAGGTCCAGAAGGAGACCCTGTGTCTCGGGCACACACTGCCCCAAACACAGTCACTGCGCTGAGCAGCAGGCCTGGGACATTCCCCGGGGCAGCAGAAGGCCAGGGTTCAGGTGCACTCGTTCAGAAATGAACTGTGAGAGTATGAAAGAAACATGACTGCTAAGGAGAGGGCGATTGCTCTAGGTCTTCACCAGGAGGTAAGGAACCTGCTGTGCAAGGAGACACACACCGAGGAAGAAAAAGGGACAGCAAGGTTCAAAAACGGGGGATTTCCAAGAGTCATGGGAAGACAGGAGGCTCTGAGCTTGAAAATCCGTGGGACCCCACGTGAGCGAGGTGCAGTTCACTCCACCTATTGGTTCACAGGAAGGACTCCAGCTTCAGTAAGGCCCCCACTCAGGGACCCACCACATCCAGGGTCACAGGTGCCCCACGTCCAGCCTTCCGTCCTGGAGGAGGGGACCTGAGACTTTGTCTCTCAGATTCCTGCAGACTGAGTGCCAGTCTGTCGGCATGGACTTCACTGCCACAGCCAGACGCACCAGAGACACAGGACACACTTTAAGGGCATCACAGCACCAGCAATACGATGGTGATTGCCATTTGTAACTGCTCCAGGCAACTGTGTGGTTATTGCAAATCCCTTTGATTTTTCTCAACAACCATGTGAGACAGACATTTTTAACTGAGGATTATGCCTGAAAAACTGAGAATTACAGAGATTAGAAAATGATACCCAAGACGGTTCAGGTGATTAGCAGCTAAGTCAGGATTCGCTCCCGAGGCTGTTGGATTTCAGAACCTTCTTAACCGCTGCATCCTGGTGCCACCTGGGACATGGAAATCCTGAGTGTGCAGCAGTGGGAAAGGGTAACACTCTTCACATAGGAAACATGCCCTGGTTCTACGATGCACACAGTCTCCACAACTTCTGTGTAGTTTATAGCCACCAATCTGCAGGACACACTTGAGCACTTTTGGACAGAAATACCAAGCACCCCCGGGTGTGTGCCAGTCTCTGCCACAACGGATTTTGAACCAACAGAGTCCAAATGAGGAAAGACGGTGGATGGCGACCAAGATGGGCTCGGTGGACCCTTCTGGAGCATATGCTGCCAAACTGGGCACTTCAGTGTAGATCCTGGCCTTTTGTAAAAGGTTAAGGAACCATCTGAGACGTTTACATCTTGGTGTCATATATGTGGTAAATACTTAAATGTTACTTGATATCCTCATCATGCAGGACATGGGAAATCCCTGAGAACCTATCACCTGGGAAACGTGTGATGCCATCTTCCCTGAACTGTCTTCCTGTGGGGCATGACCCATATCCAGCAGAAACGAATGCAGATGACGTGAACTCAGGGGCTTTCAGTCTAGCCACTCTGCAGAAACATTACTGCAGGTAACAGGCTCCATCCTCCACGCCAAAGCTGCAGCTGTGGGGGAACTATGCCCTGTGGAGCCTACAGTCTGGTGATTCAGATGAAGGAACAAAGACGTGATGACATTAAACGATGTCCTGATTGGCTAGCAGCAGAGCTAGGACCAATCTTGTGATTCTCGAAAGTGTTCTCATCATTATTCCCTGTCACCGTGGGTGGGGCTCCCTGGACCCACGGCTCCTGGGCAAGCTGCTGGGAAGGCTGTGTGCATTTCAGGATGGTTGCTCATCAGGGACCCAGGTAGCCTACGGTATTAGCAAGGTCAGTAGGTGAATGTAGGTAGAAGGTAGGTCAGGAAATGGAGAAAAGGAAAAAATAAACATAAACACTTAGATCCCAGCATGTGAAAAGTGCCAGCGTGTCCCTCTCCTTTCCTGGTGCACAGTGAAGGCTGATTTACCAAACCCGCAGCTGACATCCAACACCTGGGCACTTTCTCTGACAATGCCAGCATCCATAGTTGCTTTTGCCCAGAGAAAGTTACAGCATTCCAGGATCTGCCCAGCTCACTTCGCTTTTAGTGAGAATATAAAGGACAGTAAAATCTGCTTCTTGGTGTTCATTTGCTTAAACAATCTGAAGGAGGAAATGATTTAGAATCATTTCCTGTCTAATTCACCACTTAAGCAAACACCACTGTTTTCTGATAAAGGACGCTGGGAAGCGAGAGCTCCATCCAGGGCAGCGTGTGAGTGACGTTATCTCTGTCTCACCGGCACAGCTGCTCAGGCCTGGAATATGAAATTTCCTGATGGAAATTCCACCTCCAGGGGTAGGGGGCCGGCAAGACGCATCCCTGGATCGAGCATGGCCAGGATCCAGCCTGGCTGCTCACAGCAGCGTTCACTCGCTGCCCGGCGTGGGCACGTCTGTCTCACCGCTCCTCACTCTGCACGTGCATCGGGCTGGTTTACAAACAAATGGGCTTAAATAAACTGCCTGGCAGATCACCTCTTTGCTATCATTGCTGAGACCTCAAAAGTCCAAATGCCTCCGGGGAGGCCACTGGCTGTCCTCTTGTCACCGTCCCATAATGTCCCCTGGAGCACGGCATGGCTCTCCTTATCTCTACCTTGGTCAAGGGGGCATGTGCGCCGGGGCTCTAGTGAAGGGCACTCGGGCGAGGCCAGTGTGCTACCCACTCAAACAGGCATTCCTTCCCACGTCCTTATTGCAGTTTGAAACAGACAACGTTATCATAGGAGCCCACGCCAACCTTGGTTTTCCAAAGCAGAGACCCACAGCATAGGTAAATAAGTAGGTGTAAATAAGCTTACTTACTGCACAGGTAAATAAGCAGGTGTCCAGGTCCAGGTGTGAGCTGGAGCGACAGGCTCCAGCCACCTCTGGAAATGGGAGATGGGGAAATGAGGAGAGGGCCTCCATGAACCAGGCTGTTAGGTACCCATCAGAGGGCCTGCCTTGGCTTCCCGGGGGCGAGGGGGAGTGGGGGGAACAGACGGACGCTCAGGTCACAGCTGGCGTGAGGGGGTGGGCCACACAGGACAGACAGGCCAGGCTGGGGAGCAGGGAGGGTGGGCAGACACGGAAACACGTTCAGGACCTGCGGGCTTTCACTGCAGGGGGCCTGTCGCAGCTGCCGCCGCAGAGAGGAGCCTGATCAGCTCTGACTTCTCAGAGTCTATAGACAACACAGTTCCACTCCACAGCTGCTCCCCACCGAACAAACCCCCCTGCCGCTCTCAGGTGGTCCTGCTGGACGAGAGGCCACATGATCCTGGCATTCCCCTCGCCTGGACAGGTGGGGCCACACGTTATGGTGAAAGACTCTCCCACGATTTACACACCAACCTGGAGCAGCCGAACCAACCACGTCCCACACTCACACAGGCAAGAAGCGAGTCCCAAGACAGAAGAAAGAACACCCACCTGCCGTGCCCTTGATCGGGGTGACCTGCACGTGGAGCTGCTTCAGGACGCCCCGCAAAATCACGGCGCAGCCAGACCCCACCACCGGGGTTTCTTGTCCAAGTCATTATCCAGGGGTGTCCCGCAGCTCAGGGTGAATGAAGCAGGGCCCTTAGGACTGGCAAACACCCAAATAAACTGTCAGGTGAATTTCATAGGAATCCATGGGGCAGCCCCCCTTCTGCTCAGCAAGTACTCGTCAAATGTTCACCGTGTGAGAGGCTCTGAGATGGAGCCACGGTGAGTACTCCTCAGACCAGCGACATCTCCCCGATGCCCTAGGGCAGCCTCACGTGTCTCCAGTCTATGGCGGGAGGTCCAGCCTGAGAGCAGCAAGCTGAATGTGCAGGCAAACCCGGGTGTCTGACCTTGAGGTCTTGAGTCTGAACACCGAGCCTTCTGCTTAATACCTACGACCTTGATTCTTCAGAAACTTGAGGTTTCTTGTCTGTGAAATGGACCCAGCATCACTGGCCCCATGCAGCTGAGCTGAGGACCTGACAGCCACGTGGGCCCCTGGTCTGGAGCCTCATGCAGGCACTGCCTGTGCCCTCTGTCCATTCCCACCAGGCCCCGAGGCCCGCCCGAGCCCCAGCTCTCCTGTCCTGCTGATTTTGTGTGTCTTCAAAAGGACTTGCTGCCTGCATGCCCACACAAACATGCACACACATGTAACCTGCCTCCTCCAGCTGGAATTTGAGCTGCATGAGAAAAAAGATTCCAGCTGTCTCATTCCTTGTTCCTTCGAAGCATGAGAACAAGGCCACCATGGGGGAGAGGCTCAGTAAACAGGCAGTGAAAGTCTTTCCCATAATCACCTCTCTGCTGAAGTCAGCTACTCAGCGATCACGATCACAGTCACCAGCATCTGACGTACTCCCCAATGAGGCCCCACCCAATCCCAGGGCAACACAGGCAAGTAGAACAAAGCAAGTGAAAGAAACGAGCCCTTGGACTGAGTTCCTTCTGTAATGATATGTGATTGTCACTGATTTTGTGGCAACAGGTTTTAATGTTCAGGTGCAGATTTAGGTCAGATTCTAGTGAAGAAGTGGCTGCCCCGGGGGAGGTACTGATCCAGGGTGAGCAGCAATTATCACGGCATCCTGAGGGCCTGTGGTGGCGCCTCCCAAGGTCTCACGGTAGCTTCATTAACATGAAACACTAAAGAGAAACTAAGCCCACAGTTAGAACGAGATCGTCATCTGCCACCCAGTGCCCTCTGTGGCTGAAACTAAAGAGACCGCTTCGGTGAGTGTGGGTAGAGATGGCAGAGCTCAGAAGCCATTTGGGTTAAAACACAATTTAAAAGCCCAGCCTCGACTCAAGGAAAGAATGAGAAGGCCTTGCTGCGGGTCCGTGTCCTGGTGGGGGCCCAGTTCTCGTCCTGGTGAGGGCTCAGCGCCTCATTTGAATTCCCTTCCCATTCTGCAGCTGTTACAGTGTTTTCCAGAAAGACCCAGAAGCTCCATCTGGGTTCAAACACTTTGGAGACTGCAAGGACCTAATGAGAAGCTGGGCGTCCGCAGTCTGTGCCACTCGCCCATCCTTTCCTCAAACAAATGCTCTAACACTGCTTCCGCGAGTCAATGAATTTATTAAAGGCAAATAGTCAGTCCCATCTGCAAATCCTGCAGAATGCAGCGTTTTGACTAAATGACATTTAGCCGAGTTGTAACTCTAACGTCAAAGAAAACAGTAGCAGCTTAGTCCTTAAACCCCCGTCCCAGGGTGGATATCATTTCCAATATCCTGCACAAATTCTTTGAAGGGTTTGTGCCGGGCAGACCCCAGAGGGCTGCTTTGGGATTAGTTAATAGTGAGAAAGCATCAGGCTGAATTTATTGGTTATGGGCTCCCATGATTGCATAAAAAATAAAATTAAAAGGAAGCCCCCAAAGAACAGTTTATCAAGTGTGATGATGGTACCCTCTCTGACAGGAGATCATAAAAGCATATCAGCAACCCCCCAGTGTCATGTGTTTGTGGGTGAAGTCAACGAGATTGATGGTTTTACCCAGGAACGGCATTTTAGTTCAACATGCTGTTGCCATTAGCCCCAAAAAGCACTCTAATCACCTAATCCATGGCACACCATAAAAGCAGGAAACGAGCACGATTATGGGGTCTTTATGGACCTGGCTCCTCTGAAATGCAGCCTGTTTATAGCGGCTCTTGCCTTCCGTCTGCATGGACAGCTCACAAGGCGTCCTCCCCTGAAGGCCGATCTGGGGGTCAGCCCTCACCTGAGCCTGGGTTCATGGAGGCACTCCTGGGAGCCCTTCAGGCCCTGAGGTCACTAAGGACAAGACCAGCATGACCTGGCCATGTCCACAAGCTGTGCAGGGGCACATAGACCAGCAGCCCAGGGAGCTGAGCTGGACTCTCCTCACGTTGGAGGTGAAGACACTGGGCCAGGTGTTACCAGCAGTGGAGCCAGGCCAGGGTCCACCAGCCTCGGCCTCTACCCGCTGCTCCCTGCCCTCGGGAGATGTTTGCTGGCAGGGGGCAGCCTCCCCAGGAGGCCCTCCATCCGCCCAGGTTCTCCCACCATGTTGCTAAGGACCTACGGTGAGCGACGTCCTGGCTGTGCTGGGCTGGGTCATGCAGGTGCTGATGACCTCCCTTGACCCTGAAGGGCACTTGACTTTGGCATTTGTACTTCTTTCTGTTGTGTGGTCACCTTGGTTGCACTGGGTCTTCGTTGCTGCATGCTTTCTCTAGTTGTCGCAAGCAGGGGCTCCCCTCTAGTTGTGGGGCACAGGCTCTGGTTGCGGGCTTCTCTTTGCCATGGCACATGGGCTTCAGGAGTTACCCAACTCCGGTTCAGTTGCTCCATGGCATGTGGGATCTTCCTGGACCAGGGATGGAACCTGGGTCCCCTGCACTGGCGGGCAGGTTCGTATCCACTGTACCACCAGGGAAGCCCTGTTGTGCAGTTTAGAACACTAAAGTCTGGAGGCTCCCCAGCTCACCTGGACTCACACTTGAGTGAATCACGGAGCCTGGATCAAACACCAGAGGTCTGAGGAAAGTCTCAACCACAGGGCCCATGTGGAAGCCCTGAGGGGCTGGAGGGACTAGCCATCTGTGCCTGCCCAGCCTCCAGGCCCTGAGGGAGACTGGGTCCAGCCCTCTCCCCACTGGTCTCCCCACTTCCTGTTGATGATCCACCTCCCCCACCCCCTGCCCTGGTTCTCTGCCAGTTGCCTGTCTGGCCCAGAGGACTCACCCCAGCAGAGACCCCTCCAGGGACAGCCCATCTCCTCACCTGAGTTCTGAGCCTACTCGTAGGGCGGGCAGGGAGATGGTGCAGTGTCTCCACATCCCTTCTCTGCACGACCTGGTGCTGCAGTGTAAGCTGCACTCACAGATGCTAATCCCTGTTGAAAACTGTCACCCTGATCCAGCATGGATGAGGCTGGGGGACACAGACTCCAGGGAACGCAGCTGTCAAACTAGCATCAGGAGCCGAGGTGCCCAGGGCAGGTGTCAATTGTGATAATCAGGAGGGAGGGACAGGGGCAGGAGGGAACAAGGCCTCTGCCCACAGGAAGCCCTCCTGGGCTGTGTGGCGGCAGTGGGGGGCATCTCCCAGAGGGCGCAGCCTCCCCCTCACTCCAACTCCAGGCTGAGCCCATGAGCCCATCTGCTCACCTCCCCACCCAGCCCCGGGTCCAGCACCAGGCCCAGCACTGGGCCCTCACCATCCCGCAGGTGGAGGGTTGGGGTTACTTGGCACCATGGCAACCTGCCCCCGACATCAGGAAAGGCCTTCATAACTGTTTGAAGGGCAAGTAAAGTGCTTCAGTGGGGATGAGAACATTCCAGCCCAGGGGCTTCCCAGCAGCGTCCTCCTGAGTTTGAGGCTCTGGGGGGACCCAGGGATCAGCAGCAAATGCTCCAGGACTTCCTCACTATCCGTTAGCAATGATGCTTGGTCTCAGGCATGAAGACACCCAAGCTGGGGCTCACCCCCCAGCTCAGAGGGACTGGGCGGGGTGACCTCCGGCACCTCTAAACCTGAAGCTCGGTCATTCAGAACTTTCCACAGGGTGTTATAGTCTCTCCCCCCAGAAACCATGAGTCTGGCAGGCAGACCCTCTCTATTTCAGAGCGGTTACTGGAGGCAAACTGGAAATGAACCTTGCGACCAAATTCAAACTTTCATAAACAAACAAGTCATTAAATTTTTTCTGACTAGCATTACTCATCTTCGTGTGAAAAATATTCAGAGGATCTTCACAGCAGTTAGCACACCTAATGGTTCAGACGCATATTATTTTACCCAAAGACACATTAGTATAGATGATCAGGTCAAGGGTTAGTGTGTATTATCCGATAGTAAAACAAATAACTGGTAATAATTACCAGAGTGTGTCCTGATCTTGATATCAAGAATAAGAAAAGTCATGAAAAAAGATGAAATTTAAAAATCACGTACTGTCTTTTTTTTGATACACCACACATGCACACAAAGAGACAGACAAAAGAGTCCGGGGTCTGCGGATAAAAGACGTCTGTTGACAAACAGATGGCGAGGACGGGGAGCAAGCGCCATGGGGTGCCAGGAGGCGGGAGCCCCAGCAGTGGGCCCCCTGGGTTCGCAGTTGGAGCAAATGACTCGGGGCTGGAAGGTGCTCGGGCTCTAATTCAAGCAGAACGAGCTTTCAGCAGGAAGGTGTGTGTAGCAGAAGATGCCGCAGGGAGCTCGCTTAACCTCCCTGCGACTCAGCCACCCAACCGTGAACTTCCCCGAGAGGAAAGGGGTGTCGGAGTCGTTTGTTCTGCCTGAAAAGAAAGCGGCTGCTTTCACAGTCCTTGCCCCTGCCTGTCTTCACGGCCATGGTCCATCTCCGCTTCACCGCGGCCCCCAGGCTTTCTGACCGTGCGGAGATGGGCACAACCTACACACAGTGGTTGTGCTCATGGAACATCCCAAGTGTGTTTTGTAGAGCGTGATTCCTGGTTTTGAGAATTGCAGAGTCCAGTACAATTGTTTTTAATGTCAGGTGTGACACAAAGCTGTGATCTTCTGTTAGCAAAAATAAACAGTAAAAATACCTTCAAGACCTTTCCAGATGTTGAAAAAATGTAGCTCTAAAAAACGAACAAAACTGCACGTTTGCATGCATGCATGCTCAGTCGCTTCAGTCGCGTCTGACTCTTTGCGACCCTGTGGACTGCAGCCCACAGGCTCCTCTGTCCGTGGGGATTCTCCAGCCAAGAATACTGGAGTGGGTTGCCACGCCTCCTCCAGGGGATCTTCCCGATGCAGGGATCAAACCCATGTCTCTTATGTCTCCTGCATTGCGGGTGGGTTCTTTACCACTGGTGCCACCTGTGAAGCCTGGACGGACAGACAGCACTAAGGTCAGGTCGGAAGTTTCAGAGCAGATGGGCTGTTTCTCATCAGGCGGGGAGAGGCGACACCTGAGCTGAGTTCTGGAGAAACAGAAGGTTCTGAGTTGCTGGGAGGAGCGGCATGGTTTAGACAATGAAGTGCTAGTAGTGGAGACAGGGCGTCCTTTCAGTTTCTTCTTGTAAGTTTTACTGCAGATCGTGGATTTAAGCTTAACCTTACTGCTATTTCCTAATGTTTTTCCATGAGTTATTTAAAACATAATTAAGATGCTCAATTGCAGCAGAAAAAACAGGAAATGAGTAGAATGACGGGAGAAGAGAGATGGTGCCATATGGTTATGTTATTACCCAGCCCCACCCGAAACACAGGCATCCTGGCAACATTTATTGAAAAATAATTCATACTTGCATGTATAAAGATTATTTTCATGCAATAGTCAGACACCATGATCCCAATTTTGGGAAACAGATGATTTCAGCCCCAGGCCTGTCCCCGCAGCCCCGGGGCAGTGCTCGCTGCAGTGAGGCCACCTCAGACTTGTATATGTTTGTGTGTGTGTGAGTGTGTGTGTGTGCAGTGTGCAGCATGTGTGTGCATGTGTACAGTGTACAGCGTATGTGTGTGTGTGTGCATGTGTACAGTATGCATGTGTGGAGTGTGTGTGTGTGTGCACACTCCTGCTTCCCACACTACAGAAGATGGTTGTCTTTCTCGGTATAGATGCAGGAAACAACATTGTGAGATGCAGAAGCATCTCAGTGGGTGGAGCAGCGGGGGCAGGGCCAGGCCCATGGGTACAGGTGGGGCAGCACCCTGGGCAGCTCACCTTGGTTGGGGTTGGCACCTGGTGGAAATGGCGGAGACAGAGTCAGTTCTCCGTGACTCCTGGAGGTGCTGTCCGCATGCTCTCTGCCGACCAACAGGTCACTAGCCATCGGCTCAGCTCTGGAGCTGCCTGGCAATTGCAGGTTCATTTCCCATCCCACCTGGCTGTTCCCCAAGCGGGCACAGACAGGGTCCATCACTGGCCAGCTCTCGTGTTGGGGAGGGTGATGACTGTTCAGGATGTGGAGTTCCTAGAAAGAGAATAAAATAACCCTGCCCTCAGCCGGCTGGTTCACAAATCACATGGCTTTGTCCTCAGCAAGACACAGAGCTACTGGCCTCTGGGTTCTTGTCAGTGAAGAAAACCTTGAATTCCGTTTTCTAATCCTCCTGAAATGCCCAGCGGGGAGAAGCGATATTTATGGAGGATTGTCTGAAGGACAAGAAGTCCATAAATCCCCCAGCTGGTTTACATTCACCCTTGGATCCAAACAGGCTGTGGGATGAGGGGCGTGATACAGCTGAGCAGTCGGCTCCCGGCCTCCTCAAATAGCTCCTTATAACCTGCTCCGCACTGGCTTCCGCTTTTAATTAAGGGTAGTTGTGAGAAACAGTGAGTGAGTGAGTTGGGGTGAGCACGTGTGTCTGAAGAAAAAGTCCTAGTGATGTAGTAGAGAGGCTTCACACGGTCCATTTATTAAAATGCAGATGCCTGGTTCCTGTTTGGTGATTCCATCTGGGGCAGAGCCCAGGACCCCGCGTTTATCAGGTCACTGCATTGACTCTGGTGCAAGTGGTCTGACACGCACATTTAGAAGATTGTCTTTGAGAACCTGGAGGGAGCTCTGGACATGAAATTCTACAAAAATTAGAACATACACATACCATCCTCTGTGGGCTATTCCAGGAGAATGGAGACTCTCCACAGTTCAGTTCAGTTCAGTCTCTCAGTCAAGTCCGACTCTCTGCGACCCCATGAACTTCAGCACACCTGGCTTCCCTGTCCATCACCATCTCCCGGAGTTGGGTCAAACTCATGTCCCTTGAATCAGTGATGCCATCCAGCCATCTTGTCTTCTATTGTCCCCTCCTCCTCTTGCCCTTAATTTTTCCCAGCATCAGGGTCTTCTCCAATGAGTCAGCTCTGGGCAACAGATGGCCAAAGTATACCACATTTAAAACGTTCATAAATGTTTAAGCTGATCAACAGGACATGCTAGAAATCCATCTCCAGGCTTTGAACTCAGCAAGACCAGGCTTTTCCAGAACAAGCAGTTTGTTTTTATTTTGTGATTATTGTGAATCTTGTCAGAGATCACAACTTCTTTGCTTGGGCAGCAAGGAACTGCTCCTATCTAACTGCACCCACCTCTAAGAGATGGACAGAATTTAGCATGATGGCAATGTGCCTATTTGATTCCTATTTTATTGGCCTAATTAAATTGTTCTTTGCTACTAACTCACCCAAAATTTGTTTTTATCCTTTTGTTTTGCAAATGCACGATGACGCACCCATTGCTCATAGCCCAGTGTGCAGTGCTCTCTGCAAGATGGAAGTTCAGTTACATTATGGTGGTGGTGATGGTGATGATGGTGATGGTGACATGGATAATGGTGGTGGTGGTGGTGATGATGGTGATGGTGACATGGATAATGGTGGTGGTGGTGATGGTGGTGGTGATGGTGATGGTGACATGGATAATGGTGGTGGTGGTGATGGTGACATGGATAATGGTGGTGGTGGTGATGGTGGTGGTGATGGTGACATGGATAACGGTGGTGGTGGTGATGGTGACATGGATAACGGTGGTGGTGGTGATGGTGGTGGTGATGGTGATGGTGACATGGATAATGGTGGTGGTGGTGATGGTGACATGGATAATGGTGGTGGTGGTGGTGGTGACATGGATAATGGTGGTGGTGGTGGTGGTGACATGGATAACGGTGGTGGTGGTGATGGTGGTGGTGGTGATGGTGACATGGATAATGGTGGTGGTGGTGGTGGTGGTGGTGATGGTGATGGTGACATGGATAATGGTGGTGGTGGTGATGGTGGTGGTGATGGTGATGGTGACATGGATAAGGTGGTGGTGGTGGTGATGGTGACATGGATAATGGTGGTGGTGGTGGTGATGGTGACATGGATAATGGTGGTGGTGGTGGTGGTGGTGGTGATGGTGATGGTGACATGGATAACGGTGGTGGTGGTGATGGTGGTGGTGATGGTGATGGTGACATGGATAATGGTGGTGGTGGTGATGGTGACATGGACAAGGTGGTGGTGGTGATGGTGGTGGTGATGGTGATGGTGACATGGATAATGGTGGTGGTGGTGGTGGTGATGGTGATGGTGACATGGATAATGGTGGTGGTGGTGGTGGTGACATGGATAATGGTGGTGGTGGTGGTGATGGTGACATGGATAATGGTGGTGGTGGTGGTGGTGGTGGTGATGGTGATGGTGATGGTGACATGGATAATGGTGGTGGTGGTGGTGGTGACATGGATAATGGTGGTGGTGGTGGTGGTGGTGACATGGATAATGGTGGTGGTGGTGATGGTGGCGGTGGTGATGGTGATGTGGATAATGGTGGTGGTGATACTGGTGATAACGGTGGTGATGACAGTGATGACGAAGTGATGGTAATGACAACTGTGACAACTAGAAAGGATTATACTTTATACCCAAACAGGAAGGTTGGATTCTAGTCTGTATTTATAACTCAGTGACATGGAATATGTCTAAAGCTCACACACCTTAATGCCCGAATGCCGCCCCAGATCCTCTGTAAGACTACACTGTACCCAGATGCAGCATTGGACGGGAATCGTCTTCCTCGGTCTCAGTGTGCGTGTGCACACTGCGTAGTGGCCCTGGATCGGGTTTATTTTTACTTGGCACCATAGCCCCTGAGACACTTTTCATTGAATCTGGAAGCTACAAGCTGTCTTTTTGTCCTTAGAAGGTAGAAATTCTCTGGAAGCATTTATAAATGAACATAAAGGTGACTTTCTTGGTGTAAACTTTACATATTTGACATAAAACCGGGAAATTTCCTCCAGCATAGATCTATTGCCTTTTACTGATGATTCTCTTAAAGCCACATGCTGTAACCGAGGAACTATTTTTGCAAGATTGGTTTTGTAGCAAGACTTAATTCATATTGCCAATTTCTACCACTTATGCTAAAATGCAACTCTCAAACCAACCATATTATGCAAATTGTGGTCTAAAAACTATTTTAGCCAAAATCAAACTGTTTAAAATTAGTGGGTGGTCCAAGCCTGCCTGCACAGAAATATACAAGTTATACCCGTGGTTTGCTTGAGAATTTAAAATAATAATAAAAAAAAAAATAGAAAGCCTAGAAAATCACTAAATCAGCACAAGTTTTGGGTTTTTAACCAGAGATAACTAAAGAATTTCAATATAGGAAGGGTTTATAGTTGGGGTGGGGTTGGTAAAGGAAGTGGCTTGTCTTGAGCAGCGCTGACCCACCACGCATACTTTTTTACTAGAGCACCCCACTCCAGCACTCTTGCCTGGAAAATCCCATGGACGGAGGAGCCTGGTAGGCTGCAGACCATGGGGTCGAGAAGAATCGGACACGACTGAGCAACTTCACTTTCACACATTTATTTGGAGTGGTTTGGGACCCACGTGGGCATTTGGGAGGTCAAAGCCCTCATCCCCCCCTTGACTCAGCCTGCGCTTTATGGTCAGGAATTGGAGAGTAAGCCTAGTTCCGCCTGTGTGTACAGTTGTTTAATCATTCCAAAATGACACTTCAGTGTGGTCACCTGGCTACAGTGACGTTGCCATATTTCAAAGGAAGTGGAGCTGAAGGGTAGCCCGCAGTTGGTGTTCTGCCAAGCTGAAAATAGCATTTAACAGGCTTTTAATCTACTGCCTGGGCTATGGGCCCCATGAGTGCTGTTTTCGTCCGCAGATTTTAAAAATTAGAACAAAGGGTTATTTTCCCCCGGCAGTCACAGCTGACGGTGTTGTTACTGTGGCTTTCACCGTGGAGCAGAAGATCTCCAGCAAGTGCCAGCTTTCAGTTCGCCACTCACACAAATGTGTCTCCGTGTTTAAAGGTAAACAAGAAGCGGGAATCCAGACAAGGACACTGTTTCAGTCAAAGACAGTTTGTCAACCTCAGACCCAAAGCTGATTTCCAGGAGACACGGCTACTGGCTAAAACCATGTGCTCATTCTGTCGAGCTTTTCAAATCTGTTTATAGAAGAATTTAAAGTGGGGGGAAACAGGGACCGAGGGCAGGACCACACCTCTGTTACAGCACTGTCTTTCCCACACCGAGCACCTTGTAGATACTTGGTGTGTGAATAAATGAGGACATAGGTCCCCACAGGCCATGGAGAGGACCAAGGCAGAAAGTGCTGCGAGCGTGAACGCAGCAACACTTCCTTGCTTTGTGACTTTTTTTGTGACTCATGGAGACACAGAACATTCAGGCTTTATCCCCTCCCCCACCCCCATCCAGCACTCCCTGCCCACCGCACGCCAGAATAATGTGTCCATTGTTCTGACCTGAATCTATCAGGGTCTAAAACTGGAACATGTGATCGTACTGCAAAATATATATTCAAAGAAAGAAACGAAAGCTGGCATAAATCACCAGGAATTAGGCAAAAATAAGTAATTTAATTTTTTCCCCTCTCCCATTATCAAATAATAAAAAGAAAATACTACAATTGACCCAGTGTTGCCAAAAATGCAAAGTTTTAATTTTTCAGTCTGGGGCCAATTTTCTTACTTACTTGACCAAAAAGCACATTGTGCAGCCACCACGGCCCAGGGCAAGGCTCTGATGATGGGTGTGTGTCTCGTTGCGTCACGTGTGGGTGGCCTGCCCCAGTCTGTGTCCCACAGCCACACCACATGTGGGAACAGCCAGGTGGCCGGGAGTGCCCCTGAGGTCTGAGCGCCATGTCCTGACGACCAGGCTCATGGCCCTCCCCGAGGCCGGGGCCATCAAGTCGAGCACCCCTCATCCACGTGGTCCCTTCTGAAGCACCCCCCCGCCAATCCCCGCCGGCTATCTGCACCCCCGCTGGTCCTGCAGCTCCCCTGTGGGACCCGTGGAGCCAACAGGAAGGTGGCAGCTGATCCTGATTCACAGATGTACCCCCAATATCCCCTCACCCCCCACCGGGTCTAGCCTCAGATGACCCCCCTCACACTGAGTCGCATCAGCCCCTCCCAGCTCTGGAGGCGGGACCCAGCCCAGGGTGTGGGCAGGGCTGCAAGGGAAGGTGCCCCCATCCCCCAGACCGGGTGGTCTCTGAGACCCGTCTTCTCACAAAGACAGCTGGCGGGTTGGGTCACGGTCTCCCTACTCCACTGTGGTCTCACTCACCCCCACTGACTTCACCTACAAGCACCTTCTGTCCACGAAGGTGTTGTTCTGAGGCCCTGGGGGTAGGACCTCCACGTGGCTTCCGTGGAGGGCACGGATCCGCCCACATCAGCTGTGCTGCGTAAAGGACCCTCCTGCATCGTCCTCGTCACCGACCCTGCCTCCTTGCCACCCACAAAGGTCTGCCCATCCCAGTCAGATTCCTCTCCGTCTCCAGCTGCTGACTGTAAGGGCCAATCCAGAGAGGACATTTTTTGTGCTGCTCTCTGCTCACCTCCCAAAATCGAGACGCAGAGACTCAGTAAGAAGCTACAGAAGGAGCCATATGTTTGTATCACTGAGCCACTGCATGGAGGGTCGGGGCATCCTGACAGTGTACAGAGAAATCACAGTGGCCTCCATTTTGGAGCATTTTATAAATTAAATATCTTTCTTAAGTCCTGTGATCTTTACAACAGTCCCATTACCTAAGCAAGGGGCATGTGGTCCAGACTGCAACTCAGAAAGCGGGACTCAGGGAGGTGATGGCTCCCCAGGCGGGAGTGCAGGCAGCAAAAGGTCCCAGACTCTTCTGGTCTCCTCTTTTCAAACCAGCTGCCACCTCATGGAGGGTGTGTGTTCATGTGGAAAGATGCATGTGGACCAAGGGCCCCGTGTCCAGGGAGGTCTGAGCAGGTGTCCTCGGGGTTGTGCTGCCCGCTCAGTCTGCATCTCTTCATTTTGTCTCTTTCTCTGTCAAAACTGCCTCTCAGTTGGCACTCTTTACTTGTTGTCCTGTTACCATCAGGCAGAATGACAACTGGGGAAACAAGATGGAATCAAAGGGTGAGTTTCCAGGGGGACACACAAGGATGGCTGCCCTCTATTTCTCGTTATCAGTGGTTACTTAATAATTCAAGGGGCAGCACAAGAATGGTGGGTGTCTCGCAGATCATAAAGTTGATTAAACCCAAAGGACGCATTTCCTCTGGCTGAACACCCACAGTAGTGCTCCTGGGTGGTACTGTACTCCTGTTTTAAATCTCTGAGAAACCTCCTTGCTGTTCTCCTCAGTGGCTGCACCCGGACATTCCCACCATAGTACACCAGGGTTCCCTTTTCTCCACATCCTCGCCAACATTGGTACTTTCTATTGTTTTGCTTTTTGTTTTTTTCAGAGAAGGGCATCCTAACAGGCATCAGGTGACATCTCACTGTGGCTTGACTTGCATCTCCCTGATGATTAGTGATGCTGAGCAACTTTTCATGTACCTGTTGGCCATCTGTATGTCTTCTTCTTCAAAAAAAAATGTCTATCAGACATTTTTGTCTAGCCTCCACCCATTCTTTTGTCTGATTGTGACAGAGTAGAGGTGTTAGTTCCAACTACAAAGGCAATCATTTTGCAAGAATACATCAGCATTCCTACACCTTAAATTCAAGCAGTGTTACATGTCAGTTATATCCCATTTTTTTAAGGATATAAAATTATTCCTAAAAAGAAGTGGCAAAATTGACAGGACAAGAGAAGGCAGTTCATCTCATTTAAGGACTGATCAGGCTGAAATAGATGAGGTGGGTTTGGCCCAAGAATTATTATTCAGAAACATTCTCCATCTTCACATTTCCCTCTTGGTTTAAAAAAACTCTGAGATTGATTCTGTCTTCCTTCTACTAACACAAATAGAAAACCCTAAATTTATGGATTTACTGCTCCCGGGCAAACACACTACTTTGGAGCCATAAAGGGATTTGTTCCTCTGAAATCACAGAAAAATGCCCCATCAGAAAATGCTGAGAGGTGTGAACAGTGGATTAATGTACAGAGCCCAGCAGGTGACGTTGCAGAGCTGGTGCCCTGATGGACAGAAACTTCCAGAGTCACACAGTCACCCGCCCAATGACAGATGAGTCCCTCGGGCCCCTGAGTAAACAAGATGCCAGTCAGGTGTCTTGGAGCAAAAGTATCAGGGAATGACTTTGGCTAAGGAACGAGCAGATTGGGGAACATTTGGTCACAATAGCTCGCACAGCCCAGAGAAACCTGGAAGGAAGCAGACTCCCTATTTGAGCCGCATAGTTGTCCCAGAGGCTCACTGCCAGGGGTCTGTGTGCGGAAGTACAGCGACCCATCTGTGACCCATGCCCCTCGGAGGGGTGTGACTGTCCTATGACTGGATGTAGAGTCTGCTCTGAGATACAGGCCTGTCAGGCAGCATCCTGGAGATCCCAGAAGTACTATGGTCTCCCCCACCTGACAGAAAGTGGATAAATGCACCCAGTTAGGACGAGAGAATGCTCAGGGACCATATTTCTCTCAGTCAGCACCCTGCTAGGGCCATGGGCCTGCAGACACGTATGCATACACAAGACTGTATCCTCAGCTCCCCTCCCCCAGGGCTAGCCTCCTCCTCTCTGGAGGTCACGGCTAACTGAAGTGTCCTCAGGCTGACCATGTCAGTGATGACATGACCTCTGGGGGAAATGTGATTTCAGAGGGATCCTGCCCTGGTGGCATTTGGTCATTCATCTATTTTTACTCCAATTTGGTGATGCACCCCCGGGTGCTCTTTGGAAAAGGCCTTAATTAAGATTTCTGCCTGCGGCAAAGTGCTGGACCCAAGACACATCACGTGGCAGCAGCCCAGACACCGATCACCGCTCCTGAGGCCCGAGCATGTGGCGTGAACAAATATTGCCATTTTCATTGTGCTGGGAGTCACTTTTGAATATGATTTAAAAGGCAGCACCCACTTAGAATTTTCAAACATCCATTTCTTCACCAAATCTGAGACAATGTCCATATCTTTTAAAAGAAGCTACTCACCTCAAAAGTCAGTAATAATGTATAAATTACAGAATAATCCTAAGTTAAGGGAGATTTTTTATATATATACAAAAATAGAATGGATCCTTCACATTAAATGTTTTCATGAAGCAAATCAAGAAATAAATTAGGACTCCCTTTTATAATTTATGCCATTCTTAAAAAATGAGCTGATGATGATATAATAATATTTAAATTAGTAAGATGGAAGGACTCAAGTCTACTCTAAATTCAGTTAATTCCTTCTGTGTGATCTTTGCCTTCCTCCTCTGGACTCCCGGAAGGGTCCTTGTCCACGCCAAGGCCATCCTTTCACTCATGGGCGGAATCGCTGCCCCTGCTCTCCTTCTTTGACCCTTCTCAACTCTGCAGAGATACAGAGAGGCGTATATACTTGGTTGGCACAGGCCTGACACCTGAACTGAATGACAGACATGTTTCTTGAACATTTTATATTCAAGGTGGCTTTCCAAAATCTCACCTACTGTATATATACATATATATATATATATATATATATACATACACACGCATGTTTATGATTTTAAGCCTGACTGTGTCTCAGCAGTAACTTCTGTCACAGCAGGGTCCTGGGACATCTGCTTGGTGAACCCATAGAGCCTGGGGGATGGGCAGGGGGTAGGGCAGAGCAGCTGGTCCAAGCCCAGACATCCTGAGTCGCCTCCCCTGCCTGCTTCCTCATGGGAGCTGCAAAGAGTCCTGCTGCTGAGCTGGACTCAGTGAGCAAGGTCTAAGTTGAAAACTAAGGGGAAGTTCTGCCTTTTCTCTCCTTCCTCTTCTAGCCCCAAACCAACACACAGATCCCATAGATCTACATCCCAGCTACTTCCTCAGCATCTTCCATCAGAGAATACCAGCCATAAATCTGGATTTCTGGTTTCTCTTGAAATGCCTGGTGGTTCTGGCCACACTCTGTGGCAACAGGTGGCCTTGCTGACCCTTGTCCGTCATCCATGTGTGGACTGTCCATCACCGCTTCTGCACCGCTACCTTTCTGTGAGGTAGATAATGACTGTGCACACATGTCTCTCTCGAGGTAAGAGATTAACACACAGACCAGGAAGAACACGGCAGAGCCTCACTGCGGGCAGCAGCCCCCGTTGTCTGTGCATGGTCACAGCTCATCTGAACTGAGACCCAGATCCCTGCAGACATTGTGTTCTTGGTCCCTTGACCTAAAGTTCTCAGACTTTTTGTCTACATTGCTCAGTTCATCAGGTGATTTACTCAACCGTCCATCTAGACTGACCTATTTGGAGTACAATGCTTTGGAATTTAGGGGCAATATTGCAGTATTTCAGAATTCTATCTGTCATGTCCCAAATGACTGAAAAGTTGTGGTCAGAGCTGCCACCAAGAAAACTTCTGTCACACATGTCCTCGTGCTCAGTGAATACACATGAGCGCACATAGACGTACATGCACACACATGTGCACACACGTGGCCTCTGGTCAGGTGAACGACAGCAGATGTGACACCCCTAGGAATCGGGCTGTTTCTCACTTGAATGAGGCCATAGAGGCGCCAGAACACAGACCTCAGAGCTGACATGGGTCATAATCCCCAGCAGGCTGCTCAGACTGTCCCTGCTGAAATCCGAGGATGCAGCCAGAGCAGGCAGAAGCACTTGTTTTGATTCTCTTTAGGAGAAACCTGGGCACCCAGGGGCCCATGTCCTGCTGGAGTCAGACGTGAACAGGCAGGGGTCCAGGCACACATGCGGTCCCAGAACAGGGAGGGCAGGGCTGTGGGTGGACAGGAGCCCACAGCCCCCTGGGTTCTCACACCAGCAGGTGCCAGGTCTTCCCTGTGAGATGAGCTCTGTTGCAGCCAGCAAGTCTGTGTACACCTCACAGGCCAGGGGGCCTGGTGCGACCCATCCCCTCAGCCAGCAGGCAGTGCCAGAGGCTGGTGCACGGGAGTCTGTGATGCCTGCACCTGTCCTACCTGTGTGCACACCTGCCTCCTGCACCTGTGCCCACTTATGCGCACACTCACCTCCTGCACCTGTCCTATCTGTGTGTATACCCACCCCTGACCTTGTGCCCACCTTGTACACACCTGTCTCCAGCACCTGTCTTACCTGTGTGCACACCCACACCCTGCACCTGTCCTACCTGTGTGCACACCTGCCTCCTGCACTTGTCCCACTGTGCACACCCACCTCCTGCGCCTGTCCTACCTGTGTGCATACTCACCTCCTGCGCCTGTCCTACCTGTGTGCACACCCACCTCCTTCACCTGTCCTACCTATGTGCTCACCCACACCCTGTACCTGTCCTACCTGTGTGCACACTCACCTCTTGCACCTGTCCTACCTGTGTGCACACTCACCTCTTGCACCTGTCCTACCTGTGTGCACACCCACCCCCTGTACCTCTCCTCCCTGTGTCCACACCCATCTCCTGCACCTGTGCCCACCTGTGTGCACACCCACCTCCTTCACCTGTCCTACCTGTGTGCACATCTGCCTCCTTCACCTGTCCTACCTGTGTGCACACTCACTTCCTGAACCTGTCCTACCTTTGTGCATACCCACCCCCTGCACCCGTCCTACCTGTGTGCACATCTGCCCTAGCACCTGTGCCCACCTGTGTCCACACCCTCCCCCTGCACCTGTGCCCACCTGTATGCACACCTGCCTCCTACATACCTACACACATACTCACATATCTTCCTAGATACTCACCTACACACATACCTACATACGTACATACTTAGCTACGTACTTGCTTACCTATTTCTCCACATATGTACCTGCGTACTTACCTTCACGTATACATGTGTAGCTACATACATACACAGCTACCTATGTGTCTATTTACATACTGTCTACAGGTACTTCTACCTACACACCTACATGTTTACCTTCAAACACACATGCATATGTACCTATATGCATATACATATTCCCACATCCATACACACCTACCTAAGGGTGCATCTCTATGCATACACATACGTAAAATGCAGGAGCAGATGCACATCTTCCTACCAGCCTACATAATAAGGCAGATTTCCTTAGTGTTTCGTGCTAAGCGGGGTATGTTCACCTGAGTCCCCACCCCCTAGATGCTTAGGTTTATTTGAAGATCGCAAGGCTTGAGTCCTGTGCCTTGAGGTGGTGCTGGGTCTCCTTGGATTTGCAACTGGGACAGAGCAGGACAGAGCGAGGGAAAGGGGGGCAGGGTTGACATGGCTCTTACCCCAAGTTAGGACCTGGCAACTCTGGAAGACCCCCTGGCTCAGCCATGGAGTGACTCTTCTTAATTTCACCTACACGTGAGTATCTGACAGACGGTGCATCTTGCAAAGACGAGTGTTTAAGGAGAACTCCACACAACAGGAACTCTAGCCCAGTGGTTCTGTGTGTCACTTTTCAAACCAGTTTTTGAGGATTTGTTTCCTTTGCAGCTGAAAGATAGAAATTAAGTCTGCACAAAAGAGATAGCATTGTCCCCGGGAAATATCCAGAGGATTAATGTATTTTGACTGAAGTGAGCAGGAAATTGTGCTTCGGCTGTGCTTATGGGCTTATTGTGAACACATCACATCAAGAACAATTTGTTAAACGAGAAATACTGGGTGTGGAAACAGGCAGGCAGAGTAGCGGGGAGACAGATCTGGAGTGGCCGTGATGTGCGATATGTCGTCAGAGCTGAGAGCCCCTCTGATCAGGAGGAGGCGGACGGGTACCCAGAGGGAGGGAAGACGTGTTCCCATCATGTTACTTCTGCATCGTGGCTGAGACGGGAGGACCAGCACTTCCCATGGCGTCCAACCGTAAACTCAGTGCACCGGGCCTGTTGGAACAAGCTCCGCTCGGCCCTCTTAGATGACACTGCATCATGGCCGCCTTCTCACATATGCAGATGAGAAGGTGAGAAAGAACGCCCAACTCCTGGATGGCAGGGACAGCACCGGTGTCCTCGAGTCACCGCAGGTCACAGTGACGCCAGCAGAGGCAGCTGCTGAGTGCTGCGTGGTGTTCTCCTTTGTTCTGTTTGGTCATTAGTTTCTCCATGTTAGAGATGGAAGAAGGCAGGTCACTTTTTAAAGATTTATTGGTTATCACGTTACAGTCAAAATGACTTTCTGGCTGTTACCCTGTAAAGCATACCATTCAGAGATCAGAAAAGCAGCATCTCAGGGTGGGAAGTACAGAGGTCTCTAAGTTTTCCAGGCAGACCTTCGTTTCTTCTCAAGCAAAGTGCTGTTGAAATTACTTGCTGTCTAGAGCATTGGGTAGTGTTTTCTGCAAATACTTGCATTGCTAAGACAAAATGACTACACTTTTCTTGGAATTACTGTGGGATTGTAAGTGTCACTCAGGATGCCTCAACTTATGAAACCTTTGGGATCCTGTTGTTTCAATGATGGGGATACTTAGATCCCAAAGACTTGCAACCACATGAGAACGAGGCAGCTGAGTGGTTAGCCCAAAGACCTACAACCAACAGTGTCCAGAAAGATAACTGACAAGGGAAATATGTTGTTAGGAGCAGGAGTGTTGAAAATGCCACTTTGGAGTTTATGATCTTTCTCAACTTTTGCTCTTAGCATCATTTGCATCTATAATTTAAATCCTATAAGATTTTTAGAAAAAAAAAGAAACTATAAAAAAGTTTTTTTAGAAAAAAAGAAAGAATAGTTTGCCTTTAAGTCTAAGGACAATAGCAGCAAAGAAGAAGTTCCTTGAATGTGAAATGTCATATTCTTGTCTGAAAGGAGATGCACAAGCTGATGCTTTATTCTGGCCTCTGTAGGTTCATTTCAGAGACGATGACCCCGTGTATTTACCTGCAGCTTCTCCTTGTTCTCCAGAACATCATCACGTGGTCAGGGTAACAGGCACCCCAGTAAAGGATCGTGAGCCCCGCCAATCAGAAGAGTAGATGGGGCTGCCCTGGCGCCTGCAGGTGAACAGACAGGACACCCGACTCTTCTGTGGTGCTGACAGCAGCGGGTGGACAAAGAGGCAGCACAGTCCAGGGGGTTTCCTCAGGTGGCAACAAAGTGTGCCGTGGACTCTCAACCCGTGTGCTGGGGGGCATTCTGGGAGAGTTGCTGTGACTTGCCAAAGAGTACTCCTCCTCCACCCATAGGCAGCCCAATACTGTTCTCTCTAATTGTAAGAGTGGTCCACAGTGTGGGACCAGAACTTGGTCCTGCACCTGCCCCCCTGGATGCAGCCTTTGCAGTTCAATCCACGTAGCAGGAGTCGAGTGTCCAGGACCCTTGCAGCAGGTTCCACCCAGCCGACACACATTGGGGTGAGCCTCCCGGAGGAGCCGGGCTCACAGTCTTGAAATCCTCTGGGCAGATCGGAGTTCCGGCTGCCGATGGCCTTTCTGATCCGGTTGCCATGGGAACGGCGGTCAGATGGAAGAGGATAAGGTAGGGAAGTTATAAAAAGAAGTCTGTCATTAAAACCCGCACCTTGTCTCCCAAGCTTGTGCGTTTCCATGGAAGCAGGAGCAGATCCACTCACGGCGCCATCGGGCCGTGGCCTCTGGGCTGTCAGTCATTCAGGCCTTCTCTCAGGAGCTGTTTATGAGGCCTTCATGACCAGACCCCGCAAACCGCCCAGGCCAGGCGAGGAGCTCTGCGTCTGGGGCCCCACAGGGCCTGAGGTGCCTTCTTGGAGGGTCCTACTGAGTGGGGACACCCCAACAGGCAGGCAGCCTGGCTCCCTAGGGTGACTGCCCCCCTGAGGCTCTGTCACCCTCAGTCCCAGGCCCCCACACGCTTCCATGAGGCCAGCCCCTGGGGGGCCCTGCCCCTGTTGCTGGTGTCTCCTGTGCTGACCTAGCTCCCCGCCCACCCTAGGCCACTTCTCTGCTGCAGAAGTCAGGCTCCCTCAAGACACAGTTGACGGCGTCTCACCTTCACCTGCGACTCTTCTGTTGGAGGTGCATGGCGCCCCTCTGTCGTCAGAGCAGCGTGTTTAACTGTCTCCAAGACAAACGATTTCTCACCTAGGTTTGAGACGAAACAAAAACTGTGTATTTTAGACACAACAGACATTGATCTCTGTTGCCTGAAAATTCATGCAGCAACCTCCTCGTCTGCCTGGGAAGGCGTTTCTAAGACTCACTCCAGGGGCCTTTACGTCCTGAGATGAAGCACAAATACACAATGATGCACCATCGTGGCCTCACCCACCCTCTCACCTGCGCATCCGCCCTACCATTGCACTCACGGTGCTGTTGGATCCACTTTCTCAGGTGTAGACACCGAATCTCGTTCATCTCAGTGGTCTCCTTACCTGTCACATGGGAGATGCCCACTATGTGTGTTGAGCTCTTAGACTGAATTGCTTTCATCGAGGGCAAGATGATGACTGTGTATTGAATTACAGCATAAATAAACTTGATTTGTAATCGTCTAAATGACCACAAGCAAAGACGACTGCTTTGTTCAAATGGCGATATCCGGAGGCCACTGTTCAGGGAAGAATGATGGCTAACGGGGAAGTGTGAGCACTGTCCTTGGTCCTGCCTCGTTCGGTGTTTTCACATGTGGAAATAAATCATAAATTCCTGAAGGCACACACACCTGGAAGCAGGGGCAGTGTAGTGGTTGTTAGAACGGGAGTGCAAACTGCAATAAATAGGAGACGGAGCAACACAAAGCTTGACAAGAGACCCCTCCCCACAAAATGAAAACCAGAACAAGAACAATTAGTTTTCTCCTGCTAATTGAAGACATATAGAAATAGAATTCCCTAGGGTGTATTTTACAGGGATGCAGATTACAATAATGTAAGAAAGCCTTCTGGAGCACTCTGAGTGTGGGGTGAAGTGTTTGTGGAAGTGAGCTCACATTCTTTGGATGCTGGAAAGTCCTCCTTTGGGACATTTGGCAGCAGGTGCAAGGCCGCTGAGAAATGTATCTTATGGGTTCTCCTTTCTATGGTTCTTAGAAGCAATTTGCACAATAGAGTTGGCCTATATTTACATCTAAAGATCGCTTGCATGTAATCTGCCATGTCATTATGACATAAACTTTATTTTAAAAATTGGTGTTCTAGAGTTAATAAAGAGTGAAATGATGTGTTTATGATAAATCTTGGCTGTTACAAAGCTCCTTTAAATGTAAGTGGGATTCCTGCAGGATTGTGAAAAGAATACCTTTTTAATGCTATTTTGAGGTAGTCGTGATTTTAAGTTGCTGCTTTTCAGTCTGAATATAAAGTTATGTTCATTCAGCTTCAACCTTCCAGTGACCTTTGTTCCATATCATTTGTTATTCCTACCGTGCCTGTTGTTACCCCGGCTTTCCTGGTGGCTCAGACAGTAAAGAATCTGCCTGTAATGCAAGAGATCTGGGTTCAATCCCTGGGTCAGGAAGATCCCCTGGAGAAGGGAATGGCTACCCACTCTAGTATTCTTGCCTGGAGAATCCCATGGACAGAGGAGCCTGGTGGGCTACAGTCCATGGGGTCGCAAAGAGTTGGACAAGACTGCGTGACTAACATTTTCACTTGCACAGTGCCTGTAGTGTAGAGCAATGCATATATGCATCAATAATATTTTGGCTTATAATTTCCAATCACTGGAGTTGGAAAGATATATGTATTACATTTCAGATATTGGTAATCAATACCCCTTTGATAAAAATAGATACACACCTAATGCCCTTTGAACGTGGTTGCACTGGAAACAGTTGTGGTTATCTGAGTTATTTTGCTGCAAACAAAAATGCTTTCAGGAGATGGCTTAGGGTATCTTTCCTGCTAAAGGGACTATTTCAGAAAGTCTGAAACATGAACTTGAAGGGACCTTCCAGTGCTACATATCCACAGCTCTCTGGCTGCCTTGCCGACATCCAGACTCCTCACGCTCACATATCCATCCATGTGAAGCACATTTGCTTCACCCAGACTGCTCCTCATTCCCCATTCAAATCCCATCCATGCTTATCTCCAAGTGCCGTACCATACTGTTTCAACTAGTGCAGCTTTGTGACATATTTTGAAATCAAAAAGTGTTACTTCCCTGTTTGTTTTTCTTTCTCAAGAAAAAATGACTTTGGCTATTTGAGGTTTTTTGTGCTTCCTATGAATTTTAGGATTTTTAACAATATTCTGTAAAAAAAAAAAAAAAGCCATTGGGATTTTGATAGAGGTTGCATTGACTGTGTAGATTACTTTGGCTAGTATAGCTATTTTAACAATATTGTCTTTCAATCCATAAACATGGGAAGTTGTCCCATTTGTTTGTGTCTTCTTCAATTTCTCTCATCAGTGATTTGCACTTTTCAGTGTACATGACTCTTACATATTGGTTAAGTTTATTTTTAAGTATTTTATTCTTTTGAACATACATGGCCTTGGTTTTTAATTTCCTCCTTGCTTAGTTCATTCTTCATGTACAGAAAAATGACAGATATCTGTATACTGAGTTTGTATCCTGCAAATTTACTGAATTTATTTATTACTTAGTTTTTTTGTGGAGTCTTCAGGATTTTCTACATATAAGATCATGCTATCTTTAAACAGAAAATTTTGCTTATCTAATTGCTCTGGTTAGGACTTCCCCACTATGTTGACTAGAAGTGGCAAGAGTGGGCATCCTTGCCTTATTCCTGATGTTAGAGGAAACGTTTTCAACTCTTCACCATTGAATTTGGCATTAGCTATGCTCCTGTCATGCATGACCTTTATTATTTTGAATTAAATCTCTTCTGTTCTTAGTTTGCTTAACTTTTATTATGAACAGATTTTTTATTTTGCCATATACTTTTTTCACATCTACTGAGATAATCATATTTTTATCCTTCATTCTGTGAATGTGAATGTGCTATATCACTGTTATTGATTTGCATATATTGAACCATCATTACATCTCAGAGATAAATCCCATTTGATCATGGTGTACAATCTTTTTACTATGCTTTCTTATTCAATTTTCTAGTATTTTATTGAGAATTTTTACATCTATATTCATCAGGGATATTGGGTATTGGATTTTCTTGCAGGATCTTTGTCTGGCTTTGGCATTAGGGTGATGTTGGCCTCATCTGGAGAAATGTTCCTTCTTCATCAGTTTTTTGGAAGAGTTGAAGATTTGATGCAGCCTTATTCACAATAGCCAAAATATGGAAACAATCTAAATGTCTGCCGATGGGTGAATAGATATATAAAACGTGCATATACATACAATAGAATCTTATTCAGTCTTTAAAAGGAAGGATATCTTGCCATGTGCAACAGCTCAGATGAACTTTGAAGACATTACGCGGAGTGAAACAAGCTAGTCACAGAAAGACAAGTACTGCATGATCCCATTATATGAGGTCATCAGATGCTTAAAGCAGAGAGTAAAATGGTGGTTTCTAAGGGCTGGGAGTAATTTTCCTTCAAAAGGTAAAAAATTTAAGTTAGGAAAGATGACTAACTTCTCATTTCTACTGTGCAACACGGCGTGTGTAGTTACAATACTGACTGTGCACTTAAAGTTTAAGACAGCAGGTCTCATATTGAATGTTCTTGTCACCAAGAACAGGAGCAGCAGAGGGAAGCGTGAAGGTGAGGGGTGTTTGCTATCCTGATGTGGTGATGGTTCCATGTGTATATGCATATCGCCACACTCATCAAATTGTGTGCATTAAGTACATCCAGACTCCTGTAAATCAATTATAACCCAATAAAGCTGTTTTTAAAATATGATACATACAGGAATGAATAAATTATAAATTAAGAAACTACTATCAAACCAATCAATTCAGTAAGGTACATCCATATTCTTGTGCTAATTGTTACCTCACTTGATCACCCCTCCTTGTTCCACAAATCTATTCTAGAGGTTTTCTTCCTTTGGGACTTCTCAATAAGCCAGCAAATTTAACTTTTATGAGAGCATGAAAGTGTGGTATTAAAATTGGTAACCATCAATTAAGTAAAATTTGGAGTAGCTAATGGTTTTCAAAACTATTTTCACTTTTAAAAGATAAATTCTAAGATCAGAATACTAAATAATAATAATAATAATTCCGAATTAGGCAAGGGACTAAAGATGACATAAGATGTGACCACTAAACATTATCTGAAAACTTTGCATTTTGCCAACAAAAGGAAGGTTGTGACATAGTAACCTCGCACAGGTAACAGCACGTTCTAGACTCGAGGAGCAGCAAGAGGCCCTTGGCCACACGTGTGCCATGGAAGCTTTCAGGTTACAGCCCGCTGGAGTCCAGGCTCTCATAGAAACACCTCTTACGGTGCCGGCATCAGCCAAGGAGGGAGGAAAGGTTTGGACACAGCTCCTCATGGGCCCTCAGACGTGGCTGGTGTTTCCACCTTCCCCCAACCCCTCAGCTGGCTGCCTCCTCCCTCCCAAAGCATTTGGATGCTGCTGTGAGATTGTCTAGCAGTGGATCTGCCCAGATGGGAAGGGTAGACGTCGGATGGAGAGACCTGGTCAGCCCACAGCACCAGGGAAGGTGGCAGCTCCCCTGCAGACCTGGAGCAAGAGGCCCGCCAAGAAGACTGGCCTTCACTCCCCAGGGTCATGGACAGTCCATCTCCAGCCTCCATCTGAGACCAGTTCCCACAACAGACTCAACAGGCAACGGGCCCTGACTTTATTTTCTTGGTGCCATTTTTCTTCTACTTTTCAGCTTCATAAATACTTGCATTTTCAAGTGATAATGTTATTTTAGAGGGAAAAGCTCAGGAAAAAGGACAGAATTGATCCTGACAATCTTGCCCGGATGACAGGCTAAGAGCATGCTGGCTGAGCAGTGCCCAGTGCCTGCTGTCAGTGCCGGCCTGGCACGTGGCCCATCAGAGCCCAACTTGGATCCCACTGTGATTGCAGAAGGAGGGCAGTCCCTGCACAGGAGCACTTACAATGACAGCAGAGGGATGACATTACCCGGCCGCCTCATCGCAGACGGACAGCTCTCATTTCATGAAGAGGGCCTGGTGTGGTGGCAGAGCCAGCTCCCCGCGACCTTAATGTGCTTTTAGATAAAAAGCTCACGGTGGAATAAAGGGACTGGATGAAGACTGTGCCGTCCGCCAACACAAACATTTGTGTTTATTTTCCCAGAGCGCAGAACGCCAGAACTGTATCAGGAACACTGGCGATGCCCATTCTGAGTTCCACTTGCCGACGTGGGAACAGAGCTGGCCAGCACGTGTTGGCTCCTCGGGCCCCTGCAGTGGGCTCAGTGCCCACGTGAGGTGTCAGGGACCCCTAATCCTCCTCTTGCTTGGGCACCAGCAGTGGAGGCTCCGCAGCAATGACGTTGCTGTGACCGGCACAGAGATGGTTGGAACCGCTCCCGAGGTACCATCCAAGCTCAGGATAATTCTCAGGGCCTGAAAAGGATGAGGTTGTTTCTCACAAAGCTGCACAGGCCTTAATTAGTTCTTGAAAACCTAACCGAGTGGTTTTTTTGGGGTTTTTTTTGTTTTTTTGTTTTTTTTGTTCACTCAGAAAGACGCTGGCTCTGAAGCACAGACAGGAGCTTGAAACCCAGTGACATCTTTTCACACAGACTCTCTTTCCGAGTCCTGAGCCTCTCCATTTGGTGCCAAGAGCTAAACTGATAGGCACTTAAACTGCTAAAGACAGATGCAGACAGAAACTAGGGTAACTTTCACGTGGTGGACATAAACCCAGATGCTCTCCTGCTTTACAAGGGACTGTGGGAGATGGAGAGACTTGTGACTTGTCTTTTTGTTCCCTTAAAAGTGCACCTCAGACTTCCCTGGTGGTAAAATGGATAAGAGTTCACCTGCCAGTGCAGGAGACACAGGTTCCACCCCTGGTGCCGGAAGATTACACGTGCTGCAGAGCAACAAAGTCCATGAGCCACAACTGCTGAGCCTATGAGCCACATTACTGAGCCCGTGAGCCACAACTACTGAACCCACAAGCCACAGCTCCTGAGCCCGTGCACCACAGCTACTGAAGCCCATGCACCCTAGGGCCTGTACTCAGCAACAAGAGAAGCTACCGCAGTGAGAAGCCCCGAACCACAAGGAAAAGTGGCCCCCATGCAGTGTAACTACAGAAAGTCCACGTGCAACAATGAAGGCCCAGCGCAGCCAAAAAAAAAACTAACAAGTAAACAAAAAGCACTTTTTTAAAAAAGCAGGGGACACCTTGAAAGCACAAGTTGTTAATCTGGATGAATCCAGTGGTTTTAAGCCATGTTCTAAGGTAGATCTGAACCGAAATCCCTCGCAGGCATTCAGGTTCAGAGAGAATCATTTCGTCAATTATAAAAAGTAGAGTGGAACATTTGTTTATGATCTGCACCAGGAGAGAGTGAAGGCCTTTCATTAATCAGATGTAAAATGACTCATTACTGACATGAGTGTGCCTGTTAACTGCGTTCAGAGGGAGAAACCACATAACCCTACAGGGCTGTCACTCATGTGCCTGAGGGGGACAATGGTCCCGAAGGAGGACAGTGATCTCTGAGGAGGAAGAGGGTGCCCCCTCAGGCCCAGGGTCTCCCCACCAGGCCAAGGGTCTCTCCTCCAGGCCCAGGTCTCCCCTCCAGGCCCAGGGTCTCCTCCAGGCCCAGGGTCTCCCCTCCAGGCCCAGGGTTTCTCCTCCAGGCCCAGGGTCTCCCCTCCAGGCCCAGGGTCTCCCCTCCAGGCCCAGGGTCTCTCCTCCAGGCCCAATGACTCTCCTCCAGCCCCAGGGTTCCCATCCAGGCCCTGCCCAGTGCCAGGCGGTTTCCCACAGCTGACAGGGATGCCCTGCAGGGGTGGGAGGCAGGAGGTGCAGGAAGCAGGGCTGAATGGGCATGTCACCACTTGCACATTAGACACATAGGCATCTACAGGGCAGGTGGCCTCCACTATTCATTATAAATGGTGTTTACAAGTCCTCTCACTCCTCCTGTGAGTGAGTAGCTGTGTTTACACACACACACATGCAGGGTCATCCTCTGTCCCACACACCTGCCTCCCCGCTGCAGTTCTGCACTGTCACCACCAGTCTCTGGTCAGGCTGCGGCCCCAGCAATTGGCAGAGGCGTGTTTACACAGCCATCCAGCTCGGCTGGAAGCTGTGACGGTTTGTACGGGACACGGGCCTTGTCCACAGGGGCTATAACAAACGCACAGGCCTGGCAGCTCATCAACAGCACACGCTGCTCCTCGTGGTCCAGCGGGTGGTGTCCAAGGCCAGGTACTGGCAGGTTCCTTGTCCTCACCTGGAGGCTGGGCAGCGGCCCTGTTGTCCCATTCTGGGGGCTCTACCCCGCAACCTACTGACCGCCCAGGGCCCGACCTCTGACGCCATCCCCTGGGGCTCAGGGTCAGCACATGAATCTGGGGAACAGAAACCCTCAGGCCACAGCTCCCATTCACAGGAAGTTTTACGGGGACAATTAGCCAGCATGAAATTCCACACACAAACACACACATACACACACACAAATAAACACACATGAGCACGTGGACAGAGGGGCCACCAGAGCCCCCAGAGGCTGTCACAGAGACTGAGAAAGAAGCAGGTTACAGATAGAGGAGAGGGGCCACTGGCAAGAAAACGTGGGTCTGGAAAGCTGGAAGAAAGCCTGAATAGGTTTGCTTTGGAAATTAGAATCCCGATGGCAAAGTAACTATAAAATAAGCTCAAAATCATCCACACTCCTTCAAGGGAAAAACAAATGATTTAGAAACTCACCTTGGTGCTTAATTAGGACAATTATTTAAAGTCGATCAGAGGCCAGGGAATGCATGAGAGATCCAAATCCCTCTTAAAAACACACTTTTCCTCATCAGGGAAAACTTCTTTTAAAAAATTATAGGCAGAAAGAGAATTAGATAAATTGCCCTTGAAATTTCTCCACTTCCATTTGGCAGGAGATAAATCCTCAGCTCTCTGTTAAAGGGATTAAGAGTGGATGCTCCTGTCCTCGCCCTGGGAAGGACTGTAATTACAGGGACCATATTTCTGAACCATACACCAGGACAGCTGACCTGACAAGTACACGTGTATTTGTGAAGACAATGGGATGAGATATTTGAAATGGAAAATGGCCCACAAGCACCAGGGCTGTAGTGAGCAGAAATAACCTGGTTTTCAGGCCGTCTTCATGATGTCACCAGTGCAGCACTTCCTCGTCAGCATTTAAAACTTAAGATTGCCTCTGAAATTGCCTCCTCGCAGCCTCATCCATGGCACAAAGCGGATTCTGATCTTAAAGGAGCCAATTCAGTTGAGTCAAAATAACCACTTTTCCATCTTAGGAAAGATTATCAGAGCAACACAGTATATAATGTCCAAACTAGCGTGTTGATGTGACCATAAAGCCCATCAGCATATTGTACACAGAAGTGCCTCTTTGACATTCGGTCCACTGCGTGTCGGGGTCTATCCCACTTTAAGCAGATCTGATATGAAATTTTAGAAACTGTATATTAAGGAGTGACTATGCGTTGATAGACAGCACCTCATTTCACACAGCTTCCTCCATGAGGCTCTCTCGGTGAGATTGCCCATCAGGTTAGCATTGACATGATTATCGGCGAAGGAGGGAGTCAGAAGATGTGAGCCAAGAACGCCTTAGCCAGTGGAGGCCCCATGAGCACGGAGACCAGGCCTGAGGCTGTGGCAGGAGGCCAAATGGGGAGGATGCCAGACTGTTCTGGAGGGCGGGTGAGGAGGCCCTGGCGATTAACTGGAGACCCAAGCAAAGTGGTGGCCCCTTCTGGGGGCTAGATGGAAAGAGAACCTCTTGGGAGCCTGGCTGTTGGCAGGGGGGTCCGTGTTGGGGTGATGCCAGGGCGGGGAACTTCTGGTGGGCTGTGATGAGTGCCCCAGATGAGCTCAAATGGCAGATGATCACCGTCTCCAGGCCTGGAGGCTGGGGTCTGGGGTTTGGACCTGGAATGGGAGATGTTCAAGCAGGTTTGCAAGCAGGGAAGAGGGGCGGGGTAGGCAGAGCCCAGGACACAGCTGATGCTGGTGGGCACCTTGGGGTGATGGTCCAGAAGCAATCTTGACCAGGCGCTGCTGGAATCGATGAGTCAGCTGTTCGGTTGAGTTCGGGGTCAGGTGTTTCCTGGAGAGACAGCAAGATTGGCAGGGAACAAGCGGGTTCTGTTCTCACTGGCGGAGGAATCCTGCGAAGTCCTCCAAGCTTTCTCTCCAAATAGTCCCTGGGGAAATTAGGTAAAAGCCCTGTTTCACTGCTTTGAAACATTTGGTTGTGCATGAAATTATACAGTTCCTTCAGCTCTTTTGTTACTTTGTCAGTAAAAGGCACACACACATTGACAACAAAATTATTTATTCTGAATGTCCTGTTACCAATGAAAACTTGCAACCATTTATGGTGAGCTGGTCAATTTATGAATTGGTACAATCCTTTAAGTGAGAGGTATCAAAGAAAAAAGAATTCTTTTAGCTTAAGGGTTTGTGTTTGCATTTATATAACATGTTTGTGTGGTGGTAGCTGAGAGAGGGGAATAGTTTCCTTACACAAATATCACTTGCTTTTAGTAAATTCTGTAGCCGGATGACCAGGAAATAGTTTTGTATCCATTAAAAAGTTCAGAAATAAACAATCATAAAATATCTGATTCCCTAAAAAATAGTAGTAAGAATATCCATTTTTAAAGCATTAACCATCCCAATTAAAAAAGCTTTTATGATGCTGTGGAAAAATTGGATCCAAATGTTAAACTTTTTCAGAAAGTAAAAAGGCAGACCCCAAACACAGTGCTAATTCCGACCAGAGCATTTGTTGTTGTTCAGTTGCTAAGTCGTGTCTGACTCCTTGTGACCCTGTGGACCACAGCCCACCAGAAGTCCCTGAGCTTAACTTTCCATTAAAAAAAAAAAAACAGGGACTCTCTCT
>NW_011494635.1:7727895-7731792 GCF_000754665.1 Bison bison bison
GTCCGTTGCTCCAAATCTTTGTTGTGACAAGACAAAGAACCGAGGAACATACACTCACGTGACATCTATGGGGCCGTGACTCGGATTTAACCTGGCTGAAACAACCTCTGCGTGGAAGAGGCCAAGCACAACAGGAGCCCAACTCAGCGAAGCTCCCACGCTAGAAGCAGAAGGTGAAGAAACCCAGTGCAGGGGAAGGCCCATCGTGCTGGAAACCAGGACAACGAAAACCGAACTCAGCAGAAAGCTCACGTGGCCCAGTCTCAGATTCCAGAAGACCTCCAGTTAAGAAACCTTGGACCACTGGACAAAACCCCAAGAGGGATTGTCAGAAGATCCTCCGACCAATCCTGAGGAAATCTGGATGGAAAAAGAAGAGCCGGGTATGCAGTAGTCTCCAATTTTGAGACCATAGAGGCTAAGCCTCTGCCACCAGGTCAACCAGCTACAACATGCAGTGCCAGTTCAACAAAGATATAAAACTACAGCTGACCACGGAAAATATCACACACCCTTGGACACCGCTATAAGGACTCTGAGGCTTGAGACTAGCAAGAGGGGGAGGCCCAATACCCCTCGCTGCCCCAGTTCAGCAGGAAGTAGCCAGAAAGACCTCGATGCCCCTATTCCCAAAGAATTGGGCCTCCCATCTCTTGAGGGGGGAATGTTAGGTAGGTAGAATAGGGAAAAGGAGTCCAAAATGGCGGTGGCTAAAAGACAAGGAAGGTCCGAGGACCAGAGTGAAGACTTCAGGCAGAACAAACAGAACAAACAGCACTCCTGGCTAAGCCCAATTTGCATATGGCAGGCCCAGGTGGAAGAAAAAACATATAAAAGGAGGAGCCAAAATGCTTTCTCTCGGACTCTCTCTCCCGCGTGCGTGCGCTCTTTTCTTTCTCTCTCTCTCTCTGTCTCTCTCCCTCTCTCTCTCTCTCCCTCTCTCCCTCTTGCTATCTTCTAAATAAAATGGAGCTGTAACACTGAAAAAAAAAAAAATAGCAATAGTTTTTATCTATGCATTATTGTTCAATCATTGCCTCTGTTTTCTTTTTTAAAAGTTTTTTTTTTTTTTTGGATTTTCGGTTTTTGTCCATCCACTCAGCTGGTTAGTCCATAGACACATTGGTCATTCAATATCATCAAAGTCTGAATTAGCCAGCACCCTGAGACAGTAAATCTCTATTTCCTAATTATTTTGCTCATCATAATTGTTATAAATTAACATTTTAAATTCAGAGAGTGACTATTTTTAAATACATACCAAATGGGGAAACTTCTCCCAGGTGGCACCTGACTTTCATCTGGCAAAGAACACGGAGGCATCTGGTCCTTGACAAACCGCCTCCTTCTCAGCTGCAGTCCCTCCTCACGGACGTCTGTGGATGCACACACACAGCAGCAGCATGTAGTCTGCTTGTAAATAAACTGTACCTGCGAAAATCACGTAGTTCAGGGACAGTGGAGCCACTCTTTTCTGCACAGAGGAAGAAAAGCAGTTGAAGCCTTGACTCCAGGGCTGAGTTTTGTCAGCAAAGTTTGATGTGACTGAAATCACGGAGAGCTTCCTCTGCTGCTGGTTGATATGGAAATCCAGGGTGGACTGAATTCCTGCAGAGCTTTAGGAGACAGGATGGAATTGCTCATGAATCTTGGTCTCATCTCTTTCTTTAATTGTTATAAAATACACGTAACGTAATGTCCCATCTTAACCACTTACTCTGCCACGTGTCCATCACCACTGTCTGTCCACAGAAGCCCTTCGTCTTCCCAAACTGAGACGCTGTCCCGCTTACACACTCTCCTTCAGCACCTGTGACTGTCCATCTTTGTCTCTGTGACTTTGACTGTTCCAAGTATTAATAGCACGTGTACGTGTAATTGTGCAGCATTCTTTCCCGTTGGCTTTTTTCACTTAGAAAGATGTTTTCAAGGATCACCCAAGTTGCAGCATGTCAAAATTCCCCTTTTAAGGAAATAGATTCTGCTGTACATATACACAGCATTTTGAATATCCATTCATGCATTGGGATGATGGGTTGCTTCCAACTTTTGGCTTCTGTGAACATGATTGTATAAGTATTTCATAGAGTAGTCATTGCTCTGAGTTCATTTTACTATCCTTTCTCTGTCCCTTAAGGTAAAAAGTTAGATTATTTGAGATGCTTTCTTTTTGAAAGTACATGCTTACACTTGTAAATTTCCCTCATGGCACTGCTTTCTCAGCATCCCATGCATTTTGGTATGGCATGTTTTTGTTTCCATTTATCTCAAAATAATTTCTAATTTCTCTTGTGATTTTTTTTTCTTTCATCTTTTGGTTGTTCCAGAGAGTATTCTTTAATTTCTACATGTCTGTGGATTTTATAATTTTCATCTGCTACTGACTCCTAGTTTTGTTCTATTGTGATCAAAAATGATGTTTTCCATGATTTCAGTCTTCTTAAATTTAATAATATCTGTTTTGCACTCACTGGGGAGAAGGTTCGATGTGTACTGGAGGAAAATGTGCACTTTGCTGCCGGCAGGTGGGGTGTTCTGTTAGGCTCAGGTGGCTGCTGTGTTGTTCAAAGCCTCTGTCTGCTTACTGATCTTCTGTCTGGGGGCTCTGTCCATTATTGGAAAAGGAGCGTTGGTGTCTCCCACTATTATTGCAGGGATCCTGTTGCCCCCTTCAGTTCCGTCGATGTTTGACAATATTTAGGAGCTCTGAGGTAAGTGTGGCTACCCCTGATCTCTTTTGGTCGCAGCTGATGTGGAATCTCATCTTCAGTCCTTTCACCTTCAGCTCCTTTTTGTCCTGACATCTAAAGTGAGTCCCTTACAGACATTGGGTTGGATCCTATTTTTGTTTCTTTTTATCCGTTTTGCCACTCTCTGTCTTTGGGGAGTTTAATCCACTTACACTGAAAGTAAGGACTGACAGGAAAGGATTAATTTCTGTCATTTTGCTATTTGCTTTCTGTATGTCTTACAGTTTTCTTCCTCATGTCCTACCTTACTGCATTCCTTTGTGTTTAGTTGATTTTTCAGAGTGACAACTTCTTGTTCCCTCCTCGCTTCCCCTGCTGTATATTTCATAAATACTTTCTTTGTAGTTACCATGGGAATCATGTAAAACATCCTAAAGTCATAAGAGTCTATTTTAAATGGAAAACGTAGCTCCAATGACATACAAAAATTCTACTGTTATGTCACTTCGCCCTCCACACTTTGTTACTGATATCACAAACTGTGTCTTTCTGTATTGTGTACCGATTGTTGTTCCGTTGTTAAGTCCTTAGCATTTACTGCAGGGAAGGTCTATTGGTAAAGAACTCTTTCAGTTTTCGTTTATCTGAAAATGTCTTCATTTCTTCCTCATTTCTGAAGGACAATTTTTTGGATGTAGAATTACTGGCTGGCAGTTGTCCTGGCCCAGGTGAGACAGAGACCAGCTGCTTCCAGATGAGCCAGAGCATCGCAAGCAACTTCCTCTCTTCTCCTCCTGTCTGAAACAGGAGCCTGTGGCTCCTTGCTCACACTGCATGCTGCATAGCAGGGACAGGACACGAGTGAGCAGAACACCATAGAACTCCCCCTGCTGTGGGCTCAGCTTCTGGCCTGAGCCTCTGCCCAGCTACTGGGGGGCCTGGTCACTGCAGCTCCCGCAGAGCTGCTTCAGTCGGTCTGTTGTTGCTCACTTAGTGTTTTGTGGGGCTCAGAGCTCCGCGGTCCCCAGTCTTGCTGACGTCATTCCTCCAAGGTGAACGTAAGATGGCACAGACAGTGGTTCTCAGAGTGCAGTCCTGAGTGGCAAGGCCAGCATCAGCTGGACGCCCAGGAGTGAAGGCTCTCAGCTCCACTGACTCAGATGCTCAGGGCTGGCATTCGAGAGCATCAGTTTCTCAGAAATTCTTT
>NW_011494635.1:7731892-7732578 GCF_000754665.1 Bison bison bison
AAATTCTTTCAGTTCAGTTCAGTCGCTCAGTCATGTCTGACTCTGTGACCCCATGGACTGCAGCACGCCAGGCTTCCCTGTCCATCACCAACTCCCGGAGCTTACTCAAACTAATGTCCATTGACTCAGTGATGCCATCCAACCATCTCATCCTCTGTCATCCCCTTCTCCTCCCACCTTCAATCTTTCCCAGCATCAGGGTCTTTTCAAATGAGTCAGTTCTTCACATCACGTGGCCAAAGTATTGGAGTTTCAGCTTCAACATCAGAACTTCCAATGAATATTCAGGACTTATTTCCTTTAGGATTGACTGGTTTGATCTCCTTGCAGTCCAAGGGACTCTCAAGAGTCTTTTCCAACACCACAGTTCAAGCATCAATTCTTCGGTGCTCAACTTTCTTTACGGTTCAACTCTCACATCCATACATGACTACTGGAAAAACCATAGCTTTGACTAGACAAATCTTTGTTGGCAAAGTAATGTCTCTGCTTTTTAATAAAGTGTCTAGGCTGGTCATAACTTTTCTTCCAAGGAGCAAGGGTCTTTTAATTTTATGGCTGCAGTCACCATCTGCACTGATTTTGGAGCCCCAAAAAATAAAGTCTCTCACTGTTTCCACTGTTTCCCCATCTATTTGCCATGAAGTGATGGGGCCAGATGCCATGATCTTAGTTTTCTGAATGTA
>NW_011494635.1:7732848-7760110 GCF_000754665.1 Bison bison bison
CTCATGATGTACTCTGCATACAAGTTAAATAAGCAGGGTGACAATATACAGCCTTGACATACTCCTTTTGCTATTTGGAACCAGTGTGTAGTTCCATGTCTAGTTCTAACTGTTGCTTTTTGACCTGCATACAAATTTCTCAGGAGGCAGATCAGGTGGTCTGGTATTCCCATCTCTTGAATTTTCCACAGTTTGTTGTGATCCACAGTCAAAGGCTTTGGCATAGTCAATAAAGCAAAAGTAGATATTTTTCTGGAACTCTCTTGCTTTTTCGATGATCCAATGGATGTTGGTAACTTAGCCTAAGAAAAAGAGCCAGACAGCTATGGAAAGGGAGAAGTCCCGACTTGCCCCTCAATTACTCAAATGCAGACACAGACGTGTCTTCTGTGGGACCACAGACATAGGTTGGTACTTGGCGTCACAGCGGACCTGTGCTTTCACATCTGATATCTCCCTGGACTTGCTCAGTCATCATGACGCCAGATTTGTGCAGCTGAAAAGTCATCATCACACACAAAAGCGAACTCTGTTGTCTGACACGGGCAGCTCCTGTCTTCAAACACTCCTCTCTGCCTGCAGACCAGGCCCCCACCCCCTCACACCTCCATCTGATAGCCGGGGGCAGCCCTGGGCCTCCACTCTCCCACTGTCTACAAACCCAGGCTTCTAACTTCATCCTCTTTTCATGCCTCTGTCCTTTAACAAACACCAAGATCATCTGTGACCTCTCTCTGAAAAGGAGACCAGATTCACTCTTCTCTGTGGGTCTGTGAGCGGAGGCTCAGCTCTCCTAGCCCCCTCACTGGGAACACAAAGAGCTCTGATCCTCCTGCAGTGAGCTCATGTCCCTCCAGGCCACTCCTCAATGTCCACCCCCCCTCCCGGGCACGTGTGACCCTCACCTCATGTCAGGCATGTCCTGTCCCCAGGCATGCATGTCCCCTCGCCTGATATCAGGCATGTCCACTCCTGGCACAGCCATGGCTCCCAGCCTGAGAGTGGAGCTTGGAGGCCACTCCGTTTTGGCTGAGACTGCGACCCTCACGTGACCTGCGAGCACTGATGGTCCACTGAGGAGGCCAGTAGGGCCCAGGGTTGGCTTTTCCCATCCTCAGAAGGTGACTGTTCCAGGCGTGCTGGGTTTCCTGTGTGTAGCCATCCCTCACACAAAGACAGTGGGGGTCGGCTTCACCTCCCGCATTTCACGGTGTCTTGTGTGGTCTTACGAGGTGTTACCTGACACAAGTGTCTGTCAGGACTCTTTCCAGAAAATACTAGTTAAATGCAGCTGCAGGTTAATTTTTCTGCTCATGTAGGCATGCTCACAGCTGAGAACATCATCACTTTCCAAACTTTGACAACAGGCTTTTTTTATGCTTTTGCTTTTCTAGGACAGATTCTTAAGAACACACAGCAGACACTGTCAGCCCCTCCTCTTTCTCAGCACCCCATAACCTCTTCTGTGGGAGCATCTGACTCAGTGGGAACTTATCTGGCAACAGCCAAGCACCCCAACTCCTACACCATTGTTAAGGAACCCCTAACTTCCTATCTGTCCTTGGGACTAGGAAGCAGGTTGTAGGTCATCTCCCAGGGTCCCCAGGGCTGAGCCCAGGGCCTTCTCCACCTCTGCTTCAGGGGTCAGGGGTCAGGGCTCCAGGGAGGACCTCTAGAATAAATCCACCTGCACACAGATCCACAGAATTCACTTTTGGGGAAACGTATGACCCTGGGTTCTTGTTCAGTCCCCTTAGAGATCAAATTCAAACTAGGGAAGAACCAGAAATGCCCAATAAAGGCAGGGTCAGAAACATGAGGCCCCACACCTAGGGCGGCAGGGAACCCACCAGCCTGAAAGAGTGACCAGAGGTGTGGCCACCAGGACGGAGCCATCTGCAGCGCCAACCCCTTGGCCATGATTGCAAAGTGCAAGGCCACATCTAGGCAGGGGAGAGCAGGGTGAGCAGAGACCTTAGGGACACTCGTTCCTGAGACTGAGAAAGCCCGATATACACGGGACTGCAGACAAAAGGAGACAAATCATCACCAGTTTTTAAGGGCAGAAGAAAAGTGGGCACAGAGCTGAGGATGGAGTTCAACATGAGGAGCCCCTCTCATGGTGAGGAAGGGGCCCTCTGCTCCCCTCGCCTGTGTGCCCAGCACAGAGTTTCCATCCACTCCCACGGCAGGAGGTCACCACTAGCACGCACCCTCCCTCCTGGCTCACACCCTCCATCAAGGTCAGCGAGATACAATTAGAATGCTGAGGCCTTCTGTCCACACCCTTGTCTCATTGAACTCACCCAGATGTTTTCTTTTCTACTCAGTGAAATGATGACATTATTAGAGGTTAATAGTTAAGGTTTTATCTAAATGAGGGATCCAGAAAGTTCTTAATTTAGCCACTGAGCACCTAATAGAAATAAAATTGGAACCGAGATTCTGACCATATTTCAATTTCATGGGAACTACTTTGCACCCAGCACTAGGTCACTCTTTCCACACAATACCTTTCGTTTCTGCTAACCAGGACCTGACTTTGTATGTCTCCATGAGGCTTCTCTTTGGGGAATTCTCTTTCACCAGGAATTTGACTTCTGCTCTGAGAATCCTTCGCTGCGGAATTGCTGATGTGGAGGGCCCTGGGAGGAGTTAAGTGAGGGAAACAGAAGTGACAGGAGGGGTTGAAACAAAAGGGGAGAAAGTGGGTAAGATTGTGGGTGAATGACTTTGCTAATATTTTACCTTGGTGATAAAGGGGGAGCTGAACAACACGGATGAGGAAGAACAGGGTCAGTGTCTGAAGGAGCACAGGACCCCAACATGAGAAACGCGGATAAAGGGAAGTGAGGGCTGAGCACCCAGCAAGCATGAGCAAGCGACAGGAGGGCTGCAGGACAGACCGGGCTGTGTGGCAACGGGTCACATGATGTCTCAGTCACATGTTGTCATAGTCCTGGGTGCCAATCAGGGGAAGGACAGCCAGGGCCAGGCTGGGGCCCTTGGTGAACCGAGGAGGGCTTCTGGGTGGTCAGGAATTGGGGAGCTGAAGTAGCACAGCATCACCCCCAAGAGGTACCCCTGGATTACGGCCCCATCTTCCTCTTAACAAAAACCTGAGATACTGTTTGATGAGTCACTCACCCTCCTGCGGAGACAGTCACCTGCTTTGTGGGGCGTGGAGACCTGCACCCTTCCTTCCTGTATGGTTTTCATGATTTCTTTCTGCTGCTCTTTGTTTTTTTTAACTGAAGCATGAGGCTTCCCTGGGGCAGGGGCTCATAGTTGCTCATGCCATGTCCAGTGGTACATAGGGTCACCTGGAGAGGAAGCCTGACTCCCAGGGACACATGGAGCCCACAAAGTGCAGTCAGCCCAGTGTGGTCAGTGTTTCTGCCACGTCACAGCTCCGGGCTTGAAACAGAAACCTGGAGCAAAACCTCATTCAGCACACTGAGCAGCATGGCTCTCAGTTTCGACTCTTGGCCATCTTCCTCACTCCAGAAACAGCTTTTGTCATCAATTGATGTTACAAATCAGGCCTCCGGAGTGAATAAAAAAGATATGGTACATATATGCAGTAATATGTAATATTACTCAGCCATTAAGGTGAATGAAATAATGCCATTTGCAGCAACATGGATGGGCCTAGAGAGGGTCATCTGAGTGAAATAAGTCCAACAGAGAAGAAATTCATATGATATCCCTTGTATGTGGAATCTAAAAAGAAATGATAGAAACTAACTTATTTACAAAACAGAAAGAGTCTCACAGACTTAGAAAATGAGCTTACGGTTACCAGTGGGGAGAGATGATTAGGGAGTTTGGAAAGGTCATAGACACACTCTGCTATATTCAAAATGGACAACCAACAGGGACCTTTTGTATAGCACATGGAATTCTGCTCAGTGTTATGTGCCAGCCTGGATGTTTGTAGCTGGGTCCCTTCTCTGTTTACCTGAAACTACCACAACATTGGTAATCGGCTATACCCCAATATTAAATAAAATGTTTAAAGTTTGAAAAAAGAATCAAGCCTCTAGATTCCTCAATAGTGTAGACACCTGTGCATCTTTCTGACCTGAAACGAAAGCTAAAACCATGTCTCTCCCAGTTCCCACTCGCCTCTCAGGTGGGACCACTTTGGCCTGTGGTCCCCCATCTCAAGATGTGTCACCCCTGCTGGTCAGAGCCCCAAGCCTGGTGCCACCAGGGAAGGTGACACTGCTGGAAGGTGACTCCTCTTCACCAGACAGGGGTCCCTGGAGCCGAGATGCTCCTGGTCACCACCACTTATGCAGTCAGGGGCTCAATGCCCATTGGGACTGTCCATGAAAGGACTCTGAGCAGCAGAGAAAAATGAGCTCAGAAGCCTTCTTGTCCAGGCACAGGGCCAAAGCCCGTCGCTGCAAATGCAGTCTGTTTGAGATCTCCTGCTGCCTCCTCAAGCCCCTGTGACCTTTGATTCCACTCCATGTTGTTTCCATGTTAATTTTACTGTTAAGATGTGGCTGCAAATCCTGTGATACTTAAACTACTCAAATGTATTGGGGCTTTCCCGGTGGCTCAGCTGGTAAAGAATCCACCTGCAATGCAGGATACCTGGGTTCAATCCCTAGGTTGGGAAGATCCCCTGGAGGAGGGCATGGCAACCCACTCCAGTATTCTTGCCTGGAGAATCCCCATTGACAGAGGAGCCTGGCGGGCTACAGTCCTTGGGGTTGCAAAGAGTCGGATATGACTGAGCTTCTTTCACCTTCACCTTCACTTAAATGTGTTAATACTTTTCAAATACTTGGGTGGAATTTGCCTCCAGGAGGATGTTTGGACATCTCTGGGCCCCGCGCCTCAGGGAGGATGGTGGTTGACACAGGGGCCGCTGCAGGTGGAGTAGCCCCCACCCCCCACAGGGGGTCCTTCCTTCCCTGGTTTGTCCAGATCCTTCCAAGTCTACGACAGTATCCTCACCTCCACCTATCTTCTCCTCTGGCTCTCATCAGCTTTGTCTCAAAAAGGCAATTACAGGTCACACATGTTCAACTGTATGTCTTTTACCCACAGTTCACTTTATAACACTTGCACCTCACTTCCTCTTACACCCAGTGCTCTGAACTATGCTCCTTTTATTAACTTAATTTTTCTCTTCTTATTCTACTTTCACTCTTTTGACAAGTTCTCTGACCCATTTGCATACATGTGCCCCCACAGCGAGGCCACTCCACACTTCAATGAAACCTTCCATGCTGTTCTCAGCCACTTCACCTCCCCCCATTTTTCCAGCTCTGTGAGCCGGGACCAACCACACCACCTTCCAAGTTGCATCCCGGGTTTTGAACTGGCTCTGCTCCAAGCTCTCCCCAGCTCTGTGTCCTGAAGGAGATGAGCTCTGCAGCAAAGCTCTTGTTGTTGTTGATACTGATATCACTATCAATGGATCAGCAGCCAAAAGTACCTCCACCAGCGCTGTCCTTGGTCCTGAATGTTCACCCAGGTGTCAGTCAGCTCAGCACCACCTCTGAGAGTCTGACTGTCATCACCCCTGCCTCACAGATGGGGAGCCTGAGTCTCAGAAATGCTCATGGAATGTCTCACGGGAAGGAGCAAGTCCTGCCAAACTCAGGGTGACTGCCCCCAGCCACAAACGGCATCCGTGTTGGGTGGACATGATGGTAATGATAGCAATGAGAAGGGGGTGTGGGAGAGGAGTAACAGATCTGTCTGTCTGTAGGGTGATGGCCCTGGGCGAGAAGGGCAGTAGCCAGCTCCTCCTGGATGTGAGGGCCCAGCAACTCCAGCTGGGCCACCATGTGCTGGGAGGGTGAGCAGTAGGTCCCACGTGGCTGCATATGGGAGTCATCTGGGGAGGTTTCTAAAAATAAAAAAATGAAACTTCCACCCACCACGTCCAGGGTGGATGTGGTGCAGGTCATGGGCACACACTTTCCAGACATGTCCCAGCCTCGAGCCAGTTGTGGGTTCCCTGCCATCTGCAAGAACCAGGACCAGGAGGGGGTTAGGGCCAGGGGTCTTCTCTCCCACATCCCATCCAGAGCACTCTGACTGCCCTCTCAATCTCTCCCTCTCCCTAGATTGCCAGGAACTGCTCTGTTCCCCCTCCAAATGTCACCATGAGAGAACCTGCTCTGCCCTGTGCTGTTCTCTGCATGTCTCCTGAGTCCCTGTAAATGCCGGGTGCTGGGCCATGTGGCTGGGTCCACGTCCAGCACTTGGGGACACGTGTGGGCTGCTTTCGGAGGGACACTCAGGTCACAGGTTGTTTCCAGCTGTCCCACGACTTTCTGAGAGACGGGTGTTGCAATCTCCACTGTCTCAGTAGATTTGTTTGTTTCTCCTGACAGTGCTATTGGCTCAAAGTTCTGTTTGCTGCATAAACTTTCAGCATGGTTCTGTCCTCTTAATGAATTGACATTTTCATCCACAGGAAGTGACTTTCTTTATCCCTAGTAATACTTTCTGGTCTGAAAACTCCTTTGTCTGATACAGAGACTCCAGCTTTCTACTTCTTGGTGTTCTCACAGCACAGATTTTCCTGTCCTTTTACTTTGAACCTATTTGTGATTTTGTATTTGTTAAGTGTGTTTGTTTGAGGCAATTGTCTTAGTCTACCCAGGCTGATAGAACAGAACACTGCAAACTGGGCAGCTTATAAACACTGGACATTCATCTCCCAACTGGAGGCTGGATGTCCAAGATCAAAGTCTGATGAGGTCTGATGAGGACCTGCTTCCTGGTTCACAGACAGCATCTTCTTGCTGTGTCCTCACCTGGAGGAAGCAGGCAGGGGCTCTCTGGGGTCTCCTTTATAACGACACTAATCCCATCCTGAGGGCTCCACACTCATGGCCTCATCGCCTCCCAGAATCGCCCCTCCTACTATCCCCTTGGGATCAGGACACAACACGATAATTGGAGGGACACACACATTCAACTCACAGCATGTTCTCTGCACCCACATCTTTTCTCATCCAGCCTGAGGGTCAGGTGGTTGTTAACTCCCAAGGACCATGAAAGAAAGTCATTTCATCCTCACAATGCCTTCGGGAAAGAGGGGTAAAAAGCCCATCTTGCAGAAGAGAAAACTGAAACCCAAAGAGATTATGTAAGTTCTCTCCAGGATCATCTCAGATGCCGGTATAGGCAGAGTGAGGACCCCTCCCCCAGTGCCCGGGGGGTCCTCCCCCAGTGTCTGGGGGCCCTCCTCCTCCCCTCTATACTTCTGTTCGTGCTCCAGAGAGGTGCCTGCTGACCTGCCAGCGCAGAGAAGCCAGATTCAATCTATTGAGACACACAGTAAACCAGCACAGAAAGTCACAATTAAACTCTTACCCACCAGCTTTAATTAACTCTGAAGTTCCATTCATGTTTTACAATTAAGTGATTAAACAGTCAATTTTAAAATATTTTCTTAATGAAGTCATGAGCTTCGGGGAAACCAAGTGCTGTAATTAAATTAAGGAGAAGAATGAAACAGAACATTTGACAACTGCATAGGTTGAAACATTCTGAAACAAACATCCCTCCCAAGGCCGAAGTCAAGCACTTTGAAACGAGTTTTAGGGAGAGAAAAAAGACTGCACAAACACACGAGAAAGCAGCATTTACCCCAATCTGTCACAAACCCAGCACTGTAATAGGTGAACCCACACATATAACATTAAACCCGCACATGAACACCGTAAGACAAATGACATTACTTTTGTTTTTTAAGCAAAAGGACAAACTCAAGCTCAGAGAGCTCAAGTGAGTTCCCCAAAGGAGCACAGCTGCCAACTGACAGGGCAGCACGGGGTGGAGGATACGCCAGTTACCCAGGCAGGGCTCTACACTCCCTTACTAATTAGGAAAACATCCCACTTCCCCATTTTTTTCTAATATTCTCCAAGAAAAAAATAAGCTACTGATGTTGAGTTTTTTTAATCAATTGACTTCCTTAGTATTCTCAGATAACACTCACTTGGCATTTTCACTCTTTCCCCTTTGAATCTCAATTAAATCTAAGCTGGGACATCAGCTCAACTCATACTCATATCTGGAAAATGATAAGAAAGTTTCTTACCATTTGCAACACTTGTGAAACAGACCCTGTGACTTGAAGGTTGTTGGAATTTTCCATGCCTCTGATCCCACACACAGGCTGCCCCTCTCATAAAGAGCCAATTGAAGATCAAAGGACAGGGTTAAACACGGCTGTTGTTTGGTTTGTCAGGGAGAAGCAAAGTGGTTGCTCTGTATGACAGACCCGGCACCGTCTGGTTAGCAAACAGAATGATACTAAGATGAGAATCAATTTGCTTGTCTGATGGGGAAGGAAACCGAGGACAGAGAAGATGAGGGGGGAAATAGCCACAGAAGGCTGGGGCATGCATGAGCCCTGGGCTCTGGGTCCACTGCTGTCCCACGTGAGTGGGAGGAGGGCACAGTTAAGAGCAAGTGGGTCCCAGGAGGAAGGCAGAGAGGCCGGCTTTGGTTTGGGCGAGTTCTTTCCCCCGGGTCTCTGCCTACTTGAAGGAAAATTTTTAATTAGTTTGCACTTGGCCTCACCTTGGGAAGCTTTGATTTTTCTCTTGCACACGCTACTTGTCAGACCTTCCCATTGTGGGGGTCAGTTCCACGTACAGTGTCTTCACGTCTCTGTGGTATTTTGCCTCATCTGCATGCTGTCTCCCATCAGCCTGGGCCCCTTGTTCTCCAGACGGGCTGGATGCACTTGCCCCCTTTCCTGTTGTCCATTCAGTTCATGCGGACGTTTTCCCTTGAGCATCTCTCAGTCCATTTCCATTTCACATGAGATCAGAGTTCTCTTTGTTATCCTCCCAAGTTTTGTAAGGAACAAAAACAGAAGAGACAAAGCATTAAACTGAACTTTTCTGTCTTCTGTTTTTATCACATACAATATAACGTTTGACTGCGTTCACATTGATCTTTTCAGTTAATTTAATAAGGACTGAGTGCCTCATTCTCAAGAGGGCAGCTACTTGTTCTTTCATTTTATGAAAATACTCGTTGTCGGTTGGCCAGCAAAGGCACGAGCCTAGGATAATAGTCATCGTTTAAACCGACAGAGCTGCTATAAATGTTTGCCTTTTCCCAGCTCAGTTCAAGCACTGCATGGCCCTCCCCATCAGGCCTTGGATAGGAGCTCAGCGTCTAAAAAAGGAAACGCTAACACAACTAAAGAAAAGGAAATCTGAAACCTAGATCAAAACATGAAATCAGCACATGTTTAGTTGTGGAGGCGCAGACAAGACACGATGGGGATGAAGTGATGGGAGGACATCAGCAAACTTGCTGACCCAGAGAGAAGCCCCCGACTCTTCTGTTCACCTCTGGATCACAGCCGGGGGAACCTGCCGGACCAGGGCAGTGCGGAGAAAAGCTTTCCTGGAAAAATGTGAATAATCCAGGCGTTGTATAGTGATGTGATTTAAATTTCAGTCGCTTAATATGATATCTCCATGGGGTATTCAACTTCACAGTTATGAGAAAGCTATGGGAAGATCCTATTTCAAGAAATTTTTTAGCGTGTGTTGCTTAAAATTGAACCTGCCTCTTATCTGAATTTTGTTTCATTTTTTCCAATGTTAATGGGGCCACTGTGTTGGAAAGCCACACATTCACTTATGAATTGACTTACAATGTAAAATCAAATGAATAATTTCTTGTCATCTCCACAATATAAAAAGAGAATTCAGAATAACGGAATTAGCACAGTTACTTCATTTCTCTGAGCTCAGTTCCTTCATCTATATTAAAGACAGGAAAATGCTGTTGTCAATGTCAGTTTTTAAAATTAAAGGAAACCCCTCTGTACAAATTACTTAGCACTCCAATCAGTGTTAAAACCACTTTTGATTATCGCGACATTAACAAATTGCCACAGGAAAAAGTACAACATAAAATCTTATGGAAATAAATAAAAATGATTGGCTTTACTTCCTGTCTGATTTTACATATGTGAAAAGTAATACCTACCTAATAATGATTGAATGTGACAGTTTACTGAGATGATACATATTAAGAGCTTAGGAAAATAATGTTAGCTATTATTACCATTATTATTAAATTGTCCCCCAAAATTAAGAACTGTATGAAAACAATTTTCTGCAACAACTTTTCTTAGAGTTGCCTGTTTATTTTGAAAGATTAATCACACAAATGCTTCTTCCTTTCAGATGCTAGGAAGCACAGGTTAAAAGCAGTGCATATGAAAAAAATAATGAAAACAATTATGACCCCATGGACTATACAGTCCATGAAATTCTCCAGGCCAGAATACTGGAGTGGGTAGCCATTCCCTCCTCCAGGAATCTTCGAAACCCAGGAATCGAACCCAGGTCTCCCACATTGCAGGCAGATTCCTTAGCAGGCGAGGCTTCAGGGAAACCCAATGAAAACAATAGACAGGAATATTGTTTTCCCAGAAAATAATTTTTTTCAGACAGTTTAGCTTGTTGGAGGAAAAATATTCTCTAAAAACATTTCTTTTCCTATGCTTTTCCCCTAAGAATCTAAGCTATCCTTCTCTGGCTGGATGATAAAGGACAGTTCAGAAAACAGAAGTTATTAACTACCCAACAGCAAATGAAACTAGGCACCTCATCCACAGGTCCAAAAGCTGACATCTGGTCTACCTGACAGTTGTACTCAGGAATGTGTATATGGTAGTGTCAAGCTGATACTACTGAGGGGGCTGAAAAATGGTGACATTGAACCTAAGAAGAAACTATAATCACAAAATGCTTCTGCAGTTTGCAAGCTCTTCATTCCCTCAGCTACAGCAATGACTGATGGGAGTGTGTGCACATGAGTTTTCATTGCCAGGTCTTTCCCAGACTCAGCTGAAGCACAGAAACTAGTGAACTAATCTTCACAGCTTTTGTTCAGCTGAAGACTCCATTTCTCTATTTAAAACAGACTCCCATTTCTAGGATCCCACTTAAGTCTTCCACAGGACTCTGGAAAATACAACAGTATTTCACTATTAATATTTGGTTCACATTTGTTTACCTTGGACTGGAGTGTGGCAACCCTTGATTGATTTACATTAGACATTAGCCATTTTTTAGAAAATCAGTGCAGAGTAGCCTCTAGGACAGACAACCAATAAATTAGGCTGTGGTAACTAAAAAATAAAATTGAAAGTAAAATCCATGACTATTATTCATCTTGATGACACTGAAGTTGTGCTATGTTTGAGGATGTCTGTGGACTGAGGGGCTCCAATCTGTGAAGCCAGGAAGCTACATATTATAAAGATACATAGTCTATGCACCGAAAATGGGAAAAGGGGAAGAAAGAGTAAGGGAAATAACTCATGCATGGGAGAAAATGTTATGGAATATTAGAGATATGAGACAGAATATTACACATAGAATGGATATGGTTAAAATCATGAGAAGCAGAATGACTGACCCAAGGTCATTCAGCAAACATGTTCTTGAGTCTAGTTTGAAATTCGGTCTGTCTTTTTTATTTAGTTTTACGTGGTTCATCAGTGGTTGCAAAGTCTAGTGAAATAAATGTGCAGTGAAGACTAGAGGAGCAAAAAGTGGATGATTGCCTCCAGCCACCAAAAAAAAGAAAAAAGGTGAATACTTCCTGAGCCCCAAATCCAGACTTGACATGACCACACTGAGCTGCCTTCCCCGGAAAGAGGGGAGAGGGTCCCAGTATTAGGGGTGGGGGCAGTGGCAGGGCAACCCCAAAAATCCCCACTCTCCTGTGTGGACTGGAGCCATCAGGCTGTTGGTACATGAGTGCGTAAGACACTAGACCTTAGCTCTAGAATCTCACATGAAAAATAAAGATAGAAATTTTCTTCAAAATAACTATGTAGGGTTCTTATTTGGCTTCCCAGGTGGTGCTAGCAGTAAAGAACCCACCTGCCAGTGCATGAGTAGTAAGAGATGCGGGTTCAGTTCCTGAGTTGGGAAGATCCCCGGGAGGAGGGCATGGCAACCCACTCTAGTATACTTGCCTGGAGAATCCCCATGGATAGAGGACCCTGGTGGGCTACAGTCTGTGAGGTCGCAAAGAGTCGGACACAACTTAGCATGCATGCAAGCTGGTTCTTATTTACTCAAAGTATAATGTGCATCTTATCTCTGGCTCATTTTAATCTTCACCATTTTCCTGCACATCCCATGTCCATTCCACTTCCGAGTCTCTGCTCCTGTCTGAAGTGTTTGCCTGCTGATGGACACAGGTCACTCTCCCAAGCCCCTTCCTTCCCCACAGGCCATCAAAATCATTTTTCCACCTGCACTCGGATGAACTCCAAGTTCCTGTCTTCATGTGTCTCTTGCTACTAATGATTTTCCCTTTGTGCCAGTGAGTCATCGTCCCTCAAAGTTCAAGTCTCTTACAGAGAGGAGATGTTTCATTTAAGTCTGTTAAAAATGATCTAAGAAGACAATTCATGTGATGCAAACATCCTTCAGGAGGTGGATGGTCTCTTCTTTAGAAATGTGCAGCGTGGGGACGGTGGGTAGGAAGATTTATAGGATAAAGAAAAGAACAAGGAAGAGAAAACTGACAATATCTGACTGGAGCCCTCAGTGAGTCCTGGATGGGCAAGAAGGCCCAGAGCTGCCCGGAGGGTGGGGCCAGGCCGCCTGCCCTGCGTTTCTGGTTGAGCAGGACGTTCACAGGGACACAAAGTTCACTTAAGCTCCATTCGCTGATGTGGTTCCAGGCATTACCTGGGCCTAAGTTTATTCCACATGTCTTTTAGATCAGTGTCTTTCTTTTTTTATGTATTTATTTATTTATTTGGCTGCATTGGGTCTTAGTTGTAGCATGTGGGACCAGGTTCCCCGACCAGGGATTGAACCTGGGACCCCTACGTTGGTAGCACAGAGTCTCAGCCCCTGGCCCCCCAGGGAAGTCCCAGAGCAGCCCCTCTTGGGTCAGCACCGGACACACAGATACTGCTCAAGATGCTGCTTGACTCCACCTGCTGGTAAGCCATGTCTGCCTATCTGTCTGTGCATGTTCCTGCTGGAGAGCGGCTCCTGATGTACCCTGTCCACACTCTTCTTAACTGTGTCTGTAACTATGACCTCATAGGCATATGCTGTAAATGTACATAAACTAACACAATGTAATATGTGTAAATCACAATTAGATATATGTATATGCATGCATGCTCAGTCGTGCCTGACTCTTTGTGACCCCATGGCTCCTCTCTCCATGGAATTTTCCAGGCAAGAATACTGGAGTGGGTTGCCATTTCCTTCTCCAGGGGATCTCCCAACCCAGGGATCGAACCCACAACTCTTGAGTCTCTTGAAAGGAGGGTTCTTTTAACAGCTGAGCTACCAGGAAAGCCCACACATATACATATACTAGTGTCTATATCCCCACGAATTTGTAGAAAAGCTTTTCTTTATTTACGTCTTTTACAAAAACTGGAGAAGGGATTGGCAATCCACTCCTAGTATTCTTGCCTGGAGAATCCCATGGACAGAGGAGCCTGGCGGGCCACAGTCCATGGAGTCGCAAAGAGTCGGACACGACTGAGTGACTAACACTACTTTACAAAAACAATTTCAAAAAATTTACTTTAACAAACTTTATGCATTTCTTCCTAGAAGATTGAAACAGAGTATTTCCAACCCCCTTCCTCTCTCCCTGGAAAATGTTTCTTAACTCTCTAAGAGCCCTTAACACAGCTCCTGGCCACTCTAGGCAGGCTCATTCAGCTGAGCAGGGTATGAATTCCCACAACTGTATTTATCCAAATATGTAGCTACTATATATTTCTAATTTTGTATCCAAAAAGCCTGAACACAGATATGATGAGATTAATAGAAAATGCCAAAGAGTAAGAAATATAAGGATTCTTGCATAATGTCTCTGGAAGAATATTCTCCTTGGAAGAAAATATAGGCAGTAATAAATCAAGATGCTCCAGAGTTATATGAAGCAGATGAATTTTCATCATAGAAAATAAGACCTTTTACTTAAACGAAATCATTCATTTAGAGCAGAAATGTAAAACTTTAAATGGCAGTTCAGGTAGCTTCTCCCCAAGGGAAACTCAGACTCATCTGAGCACATTAACATGCTTTAGCATCCTGTTCCCTAAAAGCTTTGGAAGGTGGAAATTTTTAGGAAACAAAAATTTAGTGTTCACAATGTAAATGCTTTTTTTATTATTATGAAAGTGTTTATAACACTAAAAAGCATTACATGAAGACTAACCCAATTCCAATCCTATCACACTGTCACCTATCATTATTTTGTAATATCAAAGAAGCTTTTGAATGAAAAGCCAAGCATAATTGCCTTTTAAACCACCAATATTACGAGCTTTTAAGCACAAGAAATTAACGTGTTCACCAAAAATCAGTAAAGAGTTTCTTTACAACAAAAAGTGATCCAGGCTAATTACAAAAGAAATAAAAAAATGATAGCTGATAGGAAATTGTAGGTTTCCCTCATGATGATTCTTCATATTGAAAATTCTAGAAAATGAATAGACAGTTGGTAACAGTGAGCGTTTTCTGAGGAGCTGCTATGCATGAATAAGTTTATTTATTCCATACACACATACACATGCACACACATGTACACACACACACACACGCACACACACAAAGAGAGCCATGTGAAAGTAGTCTCTCTTACAAAATGTTACATTACAGGAGATGCCCTGGAGTTTGCAAATCATGCATTCTCCTCCACTGATGTTTGTTTGGTTGATAAGACGCAGGTTGAGGAGGTGCCAGTGGTCATTAGAGGCTTGTCCCATCTCAAGTGGCTTTTCTACAAGGCTTCCTGTGAAACAGTTTTCTTTTTAAAGATGATTACACATCTTACTCGGAGAAGGCAATGGCACCCCACTCCAGTACTCTTGCCTGGAAAATCCCATGGACGGCGGAGCCTGGTAGGCTGCAGTTCATGGGGTCGATAAGAGTCGGATACAGCTGAGTGACTTCACTTTCACTTTTCACTTTCATGCATTGGAGAAGGAAATGGCAACCCACTCCAGTGTTCTTGCCTGGAGAATCCCAGGGACAGGGGAGCCTGGTGAGCTGCCGTCTATGGGGTCGCAGAGTTGGACACGACTGAAGCGACTTAGCAGCAGCAGCAGCAGCACACATCTTACTGAATCTCCTATTATGAATGATATGGGAGAGGAACTTCTCTGTGGGATGGTATTTCTATCTTCTCTCTTCTTCTCCTGGAAACTTGCCTCCCCTCACCCCTCATCAGTGAAAGAGGCAGCTGTTCTGACACTAACTCACGGTCCTGGGGAAGACGTCAAGACAGCGGCCGGGCACAGCTAGTCAGGGCCTCGTCCACTGGTGTCTGTCCTGTGAACTCGGTGGCAAGACTCAGGCGCCACGTCTGTGATGCAAGCGCAGTTGTACAAGGTGGTTGTAAGAATGTGAAACAACCCCAGTTGTACAAGGCGGTTGTAAGAATGTGAAACAACCCAGACGCAGCCGGTGATCCGAGTGCTTAATCCACCTCCCTGGATGCACTGTTTGCTGCCTTTCCCTCTTCCCCTCAAATCATTTAAAAATCCATCACACATATGGCCTCCAGTCAGGCTCATTAAGCAGTAAGAATAGGTCTTTTAACGCCCTGCATTACCCGCTACGCAAAACAGTCTGAGGGACACGTGAGATGAATCTGTCTTAATTTGACTCACACTCCTGAATTTGACTCAGTTCAGGAACAGTTGTGATGGTGGTGACCTTGGTTCTCTTTTCCGATGCTCCCCTTCCTCTCTCACAACTTCTTCCCTTATTCTCTCTTCATTTTCCTCCCTCTTGGATTATGATAATTGCCTTTCTCAAAGCTTGCCTCAGGGTTGTTTTTTTTTATTTTATTTTACGTATTTATTTTATTTGCTTTTGGCTGTGCTGCTTCTTCATTGCTGCAAGGGCTGTTCTCCAGTTGTGACCAGCTGGGGCCACTCTCTCGCTGTGGGGCACAAGCTTCTCCTTGTGGCGGCTTCTGTTGTTGCAGAACCCGGGCTCAAGGGCGTGTGGGCTTCAGTCATTGCAGCACTTGGGCTCAGGTTCAGTAGTTGTGGCATAAGGGCTTAGTCGCTCAGCAGCATGTGGAATCTTCCTGGATCAGTGATCAAACCCGTGTCTTCTGCGTTGGCAGGCGGATTCTTTACTGCTGAGCCACTAGGGAAGCCCTTACCTCAGGGTTTAAATGTCAACTTGAATTCATTAGGGACCAGATGGCAAATAAAAGACTATGTTTTTAAAGTTGGACTGAGTTAGAAAACAAAGGGCTTTTTTCGTATCAGCCAGCTTCATCCAGGAGAAGGCAATGGCACCCCACTCCAGTACTCTTGCCTGGAAAATCCCATGGAGGAGCCTGGTAGGCTGCAGTCCGTGGGGTTGCTAAGAGTCGGACACGACTGAGCGACTTCACTTTCACTTTTCACTTTTCACTTTTCACTTTCATGCATTGGAGAAGGAAATGGCAACCCATTCCAGTGTTCTTGCCTGGAGAATCCCAGGAACAGGGGAACCTCGTGGGCTGCCGTCCCTGGGGTCACACAGTTTCGGACACGACTGAAGCGACTTAGCAGCAGCAGCAGCAGCTTCATCCATACCTGAAACCACCTTTAAAATGGGACATTCGCTTAGCCGTTTATTCATTCTTCAAGAATGGAGGGTCCCCTGCTGTGCTAGGCTCTGGTGTACAAGGTGAGCCTGACATCTGTCTCACCCTTGGGGGTCCATGCAGTCAGCCCAGCCCCTCCTGCCCCAGGACAACTGACTCAGGAAGGATGATAATCAATAACATAGGAAGATAAAAGAGAAGACAATCCTTGGGACCTTTCCCTTCCCTTCTGAGCAAATATTTCTTAAACCTACACCACGAGCCAGACAGCAAGGTTTGCTGTCAGACAGAAGAGACAGACTGCAATCTCAACCTCCACTAGAGACTTGGGACTTCGTGATTTAGGACTTTCTGTTTGGAAAAGTAAGTCAGCACCCTAGATCAAAATGCACTAAGGAAAAAACGTCCTTAGCAAAAGTGCAAACATAAAGATCAGAGTAATCAGCTAAGACTTCGTGAAAAAGTACGACCAACCATATTTCGTAAAAATTTGGAGAATTAGGGAGCTTTATTCTTACCTCTGTTGACTGTTGCTCTGAGAAGCTGGAGGGGCTGACTGTGTTCAGTACGTTTATGCAAGTTAATTAAGCAAAGTCAGTTTTTGTATTCTCCAGCAATTTGAGTAGGTCATAATGTACATAAGTCAATCTAATGGTTTTTTCTCTCTTCCCAAGCTTTAATTCATTCATTCAGTTAATAACTAAGCATCCCCCAGAGGCATCAGGTGTTACACTGAGGGCATGTAGAAACAAAGTAATGTAGTCCTGAAATCTACAGGATCCTGAGAAAAAACTTGAATGAAATAGCCATGTCAGTAAAGCCCTCACTGAGGGCTCCTGCGCCTGGAGACTGGCTATCCGTGCAGTGACCCATGTGCCATATGGCTTCTGACCCGGAAGCCTGAATACCACCATCAGCTAAACCACAGGCTTCTCTGCACGTCAGACCTTGACTCCCATTCTCTGTATTAGTTTGGCTTTGTCACTTCTTAGCAAATATAAAATATAAGCACAGCCTCTGACGAACACAGCACAGCTCACGGGACCAGCCCAAGCAAAGGGAGGAGCTTGGAGCTCATCCGGCCTCTCCAACCGCGCCACCCCACGGAGTTCACCATACCACATGGCCCACATTGAACCCTCCTCTCCTTCCTCTCTGAACACCTTACTCGGTGACGGATGCGCAGTTGGGGGGCTCTGATTCTGGCTGAGTCAGAGTTTGTGAGTCTGTTCCAGCACGTGCGCTACATGCCACGGGCATCGTGTCAGTCAGGTTGTACATCAACCTGCTGACAAATGGAGAAAGACAAGGAGGGTGTGGACGGGTCACCCAGTCCAGAGCAGAGCCAGCTCTCGGGGGGCAGCCCAGGAGACCTCAGGAGAGGAGCAAAGGAAGGACCTCTGCCTTAGACACCCCGATCGTCCTTGATGAGACCCCAAGGAGCCTGAATGTAGTACCTACTGCACTGCAGTTCTCCACGGAGGCCTGTTGAACAGGGACAGGACAGCAAAGTACAGCAAACCTTGGGGACGCTGACCAGCAGTCCGTTAGGTACAATGTGTCAGCACACTTCCTGCCTTGTTAAAAGACAGGAATTTAAATTAGTTCAACCCAAGTGATGTTTGTTGAGCATCTGTGGTGTTCCAGGGCAAAGCATAGTCTCCGGGAAGATTAAAACTTAGGGAGACAGAAATTTAAACAAATGAATGCCATTTAGCATCATATGTCCTGCAGAGCAGGTGGGGAATGAGGTGTGGTGAGGACAGAAGACGGGGTGCCGTGGCCAGATGACACCGTCACGAAATCAAATGAGGCAACACAATGAAATCTCAATTCCTGTTCCTGCAAATCAAGACAAATTAGATAACCATGGTCTGTGTTTCCTTGGACCAGAAAGACTTGGATTCCAAGGAGCACAACAGAGGTCGCATTCTCTTTGAATTCTTACCACCTCGTTCTATTGTTTTTCCAGCCAGTAATGAAGGTTAGCATGCAGGCACTTGCGCACACGTGCACACATGCACGTATGTACATACACACACACCAGGACATGAGGAGAAATAGACTCATTCCTCTGATACAGATATACACACACATGCGCACACACACACACACACACACACATACAAATACATACACACCAGGACATGAGGAGAAATAGACTCATTCCCCTGTTACAGTGACGAGCTTTTTTTTCCTGCAGCTGCTAAATGCCTTTGGAGAAGTGAGGCTGAAATTTCAGCTTCAAAAATATCACAGTTGATGTTACTTAGAACAGCTGGTGGTTTCCACTGCTTGCTCCCTGGTGGCCACTGTTCCAATTTGTGGCTAGCCTTGTCTTCAGACATCTCGGGGCAACCAGAATATGACAGGATGACAGATCGTCCTCTCAATGGATACTGACAAACAAATTAGTGCAAAGATGCTTTTCGTAGCCGACCAGATGTGTTGAGTTCTATCATATGGAACAAGCAATGAGAAACTGTCCAGGCCCATCTGTGCCTTCTATTCTTTATTTATCTCCTCCCTCTCTCTCTTTCTCTCTTCTGTCTCCTGGTGCACTGTTTGGAGACACAAAGTGCTGAGTTTACGTGTGCACTGAATGGACAATTTGGGGAGCTGGCCTCACAGCTATGGCTGAAACTTTCCTAGGAGATGATCCAGGGAAATTAGGCCAACCAGTGATCAAGCTCTCCAGGGGCACATGAAAGTCATTTGTGACCTCCCCCCAATCCTGTCACCACCACGAGAATATGAAGTTTTATCACAAGTCCATACACACCAGGAAGAGTCTGCAGAGTAAGCAATCTGCCTCCGTGAGATTTGGAACCACCGCTTCAACACAGACCCACGTGGGATGCACAGCATGTATTCTTGTCCATGGACAGAGTGTCCACTAGACTAGTGGGTAGTTGGGCGATAACCCTGGACTCCACTTACTCCTAAGTCCCATGAAAACATTTTAATATTCTCCCGCGCTTCTCAGTGACAAGTCAACTGTCTTTGAGGACCGACTGTGTATCTAGAACCCACTGGGTATGAAGAACTGTGTGAAAGAGGAATTGATGCCCCACCTCCAGAAAAGCTGAGCATCCCCTTGTGGATGGGGAACACTGTGAAAGCCCGGCTGGCACACAGCATCCTCTGATGAGGCTGGTGAGGCTTGAGATCACGAGTGTTTCAGGAGAGAGGAGGACAGGGAGGTTTCTAGGAGCTCATGCAGGTCCTAGAGAGGACTCAGGAATAGAAATCAGCCTTGAGGACTGAGTGGGACTCAGATGAATGGGGGAAAGTAAGCAGCAGCAAATTCAGGTGGGGAGGCAAAGAGCGGCGTGAGCAGTAGCCCGAGGCCGGGAGGCTCCCTGTGTCCCGGGGCCTCTTGCTTGGGGGAAGAGGCAGGGGTGTGGCTTGAGAGGCGAGCTGGAGCCAGGGTGGAGCCCTGCAGGGGGTGGAGGGTGGGGATGGGGGGCCAGGATGCTGGGCAGAGAAGGGGCTGGTCCAGGCACCATCACTGGCTGTGGAAGTTGGGCAGCCCATGCCCCGGGCTCTGCAGGACAAGCAGACAGCCTCATTCTACCCGTGGCTCCAGATGGGCAAGCTGTGGGGCTTGTCACCAACAGAGACCAGCAGGGTGGGTGTCGTCCTGCTCCAAGGGGCCATGTGTCTTCACTCGTCACAGGACCCCTGCAGGGATGAGTGAGTTCACTGCTGCACCCCCAGGATGTAGAATCACGTCTGGCCTGAAGTTGTCAATGAATTTTTTTTTCAATACATGGATAAGATTCTGTAATCAAAGGACCCTTGTGAAGACTGTTCCAACCCCACATAACCCCTGAGGCCCCCAGACTCCCGCAGCTTTTAGAAGTAGCCAACTTTTACCCAGAAAAATCCATTGGCTTGCTTGACGTCATTGGGTAACAACCCTGAAGTTAAAACTGGGGTCACTTGAGTGCCATTATTTTAGTTATGTTGAGCATAGCTGGAGTTCAGATCCCTAAGTCATAGCAGGCCCCCTGGCCTGGAAACCAGCACCCTGTGCAAATTCACACAGTAGGCAAGGACTGCAGAACCCATGAGCATAGGCATGTGCTGTTCTTGACCGTGAGACTAGTTGGTCTGTTCAAGCTGCTATAACAAAGGACCCCAGCAGGAGTCCTTCCCCACAACTCTGGAGGCTGTGGGTCCAAGATCAAAGCACCACTGTGTCTGGTGAAGGCCCACTTCCTGGTTCACAGACTGCATCTTCTCGCTGGGTCCTCACATGCAGGAGGGGCAAGGGCTCTCGGGATCTCGTTACAAAGACACAGATCCCATCCTAGGGGTTCCACCCTCACGACCTCATCACCTCCCATGAGATGAGGCCCCCTCCTGACACCACCACACTGGGAGTCAGGTTTCCACGTATGAATTTAGAGGACTCAGATACTGTCTGCAGCAAAATCTCTGACTCCACCTGAGTGCAGAAGGTTCCTTTTGTCTGGATTAGATCAAGGCAGGTCCAGGTGGTACCTGAACCCATTCTTTCTCCACCCTAGTGACCTGGCCACCATCATTGGCCTTGACTTTTTTTTTATTGAAGCGTAGTTGATTTACAATGTTGCGTTAGCTTCTGCTGGTCAACAAGTGGCTCAGTTACACATATGTGTAACCTTCTTCATAGTCTTCTCCATTGTGGTTCATCATAGGAGACTCGGTGTGGTTCCCTGCGCATAAGACCTTATAGTTTATATGTTCTAAATCTTATAATTTGCATCTGCTAATTCCAAACTCTCCATCCTTGCCTCCCTTCCCTAGTCCCCCTTGGGACTGCTTCTGCTGCTACTAAGTCACTTCAGTCGTGTCCAACTCTGTGCGACCCCATAGACGGCAGCCCACCAGGCTCCCCCATCCCTGGGATTCTCCAGGCAAGAACACTGGAATGGGTTGCCATTTCCTTCTCCAAAGCATGAAAGTGAAAAGTGAAAGTGAAGTCGCTCAGTCGTGTCCGACTCATGGCGACCCCATGGACTGCAGCCATGGGATTTTCCAGGCAAGAGTGCTGGAGTGGGGTGCCATTGCCTTCTCCGCCCCCTTGGGACTGGGGAACCTCAAATCTGTTCTCTATGTCTGAGTCTGTTTCTATTTCATAAATATGTTCATGTCGTATTTTAGATTCCACGTATAAGATATGTCATACGGTATTTCTGTTTGTCTGATTTACTTCACTCAGTATAACAATCTGTAGGTCCATCCACATTGCTCCAAGTGGCATTATTTCATTCTTTTTTACGGCTGAACAATATTTCATTGTATATATATATACACACACCACATCTTCTTTATCCATTTATCCATCTGTCAGTGTACATTTAGGCTGCTTCCATATCTTGGCTTTTGTAAACAGTGCTGCAGTGACCATAGGGGTGCCCATGCCTTATTGAATTAGAGTTTTCTCCAGATGTATGCCCAAGAAAGTTATTGTTGATACTAATTGTCATTTTAGTTTTCTGAGGAACTTCCATATACTTTTCCATAGCGTCTGTACAAATTTACATTCCCACCAACAGTGTAGGAGGGTTGCCTTTTCCCCACACCTCTCCAGCATTTATTGTTGGTAGACTTGTTGATGAAGGCCATTCTGAGCAGTGTGAGGTGGGACCTCATTGTAGTTTTGACTTGCGTTTCTCTAATAGTGAGTGACACTGAACTTCTATCTGTGTGTTTGCTGTCTTTGACCTTGACTCTTGCTAGCGCTTTGACTGGAGGTGGGAGGTGTGGGGCCTTGAGTGGTTCCCCTGCACAGAGGGAGGGGGGACACAGAACACAGCAGAGCAGAGAGCAAGGACCCGGGGACTCAGATGCCAAGACTGCCCTCTCAGTCTCCTCTGCACTGACCCACTCAGGGTAGACGGGCAATGCAGGCTCCCGGGGAGGAAGGGAGGAAGCCTCAGCACCCATGCCTCGGGACCGTGTTCTGATTTGTCCTGGGCGTGAGTCACAGTCCTGGATGTGGTCCTCCACCCTCTGCAGCCGGGGTCCCGAGTCCGAGGACACTGCACTCCCCTCTCGCTGCTCCGGGTCCTCTGCCTTTTCAGTTGATCCTCTTTCTGGATGATGAGGGCCTGCCATCAGCCATTGGGGGTTTTATTCTTCATCGTAAAAAGATGTAACCCAGAGGCCAGCTTCTGTTTTGTAGATAGAGTCGGGAGATCAGCCTGAACTCTAAATCATGTAAACCTCTTATGATGAAACCTCCTCGGATGTCAATGAGCAGTCTTGATAATTAGATAAATACGCCCGCACTGGTTACCAGCTAGTGACGGATCTAATTATGTTATTTCCCGTGACTGCACTGGTCTGACACCACCTCATCAAACATCTGTCTCTGCCACTTCTCGTCAGCCTTACACAGAGCTGTCGATGTAAAAGCACTTATAAAAGTAACTGATCAAACAGGAACATCTCCAGGCAGGACTCATGAAACAGAGAAATGGCACAAGTTGTGTGCACCAGGTTAGAGCTGCAGAAGGGGTTTCCTGCTGGCGAGCAGGGTGCACGGCTTTTAAATATTATTATTCACATTTCATCATATAGCGAATGTTCCTGCCTAATTGCTAAATGTTTTCTCTTGTGCTTAAATTCCATGCCACAGATTATTTAAAAATTGACTTTACAATATTTATTCTACTTATCTTCTCAAGCCAGACCAGGCTTAGCCCATAGATTTTGTGAATTATTAATTTTTAAAAGCGATTTGTGCTACATTTTACTCTGGGATAATGTCCAGAGAGACACTGATTTCTGGCCCACAACTTAGAGAACTGAATCATTTTGATGCATCTTTAATCTGAAGAGTCTTCAAGCGAGCACAGCAATGTTGTGCAAAAGCTAACGAGTGCGTACTCGACATGTAGATCCAGCGGTGAGAGAGGAGACTCCTGCTTCGGCAGGTCGTCCGAGCGGTAGCCTTGGACGTGGAACTCGATGGTTATCTGACGAAAACTGCTTGGAGGGGCTGTAATGGAAGTTAACAAAACCGTGGAGTGCACAGCACCATTGCACACCGTGACCCAGCCTCCAGACTCCCTATTCCCTTCGAGGGGTGGCTCCTGGCTCCCCTAGAACCCAGCCCACTTTGGGAGCCCAGACAGACCTCCCACACTGATTTTCTCTTCACTGCTTAAGTATATTATAGTGAGAGTCCATCTCCATTCACCAGATTCTATCGATGCATTTAAATCATATACAAAATCAAGAGTAGCTTCCCAGACACAGTAGCCAAATGTGTCGCTTTGCATTTTTGTGTGTGTATGCAACCCCCTGCTTCCTTCTTGTTTTTCTTGAAACCAGTGCTGTCCACATGCCCATCTCCTTAACCTTGTTATTTGCCCCAAATCCAGTGTTAAGGGAGAATCTGTTTCTTCCACGGCTATGTCGTTACACTTACAAAAGGAGTATAAGACATACATCAACTCAATCAAGCAAATAACTTTTCCTAGTCTAGTTTTATCCTTTCCAGAAACTGAATCACTATTTTTAATTTTAATAAACAGCTAATCCACTCAATTGAAGCAGCTTATTTACACAAAACCAATTTGATGAAATGGTTAAGGAAAACCGAACCAAACGATCATTTTGTGAAATCGCAGCCTCACACACAGAAAGAGTGCTTTCATTCTCGGTTGGTGTCTCGATATTCCCAACTGTACTCTCCAGCTCTGATGAGGTGAAGTGTCTGCCCATCTCTCATCCCCATACTCTCCACGTATGGGCCCTTCCATCCATAATTCTGCCCACCTACCATCCACTCATCCTCCCATCCAGGCCCAGAGTCCTTGGCCCCAGGGCCCAGCCGCCCTCCTGTAGGCTCTGGTCCCTGCTGTCTGTGGGTGGGTCCCAAGTGGGGAGAACCGGGACAGGCGTGGGGGGGAAGGGACTATCATTGTCCCCAAGAGGCCTGCACCTGGATGGGGTTGCCATGGTGATGCTCATGATAACTCGTGGGAAGCTGCTCCTTCTGTAGCAAGGGGAGAAAATGGGGGCACAGAGGGTGACCGGCTCGCAGGGGTTGAGGTGGGGCATGGCTCCACAGTGGGACCAAGAGCTACTCCCACATCTCCTGGGGACCAGTGGACCTGCCCAGAGCTGGAGCTGGGCACACCAACACTGCCCCACACCAGAGCCTCCAGACCCTTCCAGGATGCGTGCACAGGTCACTACCATCAGGTCTCCCCGCATTGACTCGGGTAGCAGGCCTTCTGCGGTCTTTGTGCATGGGCTCAGAAGAAGTACGTTCTGCTGTTCTGGATAGTTTTGAATTTATAGATAAAATAGCTCTAACGAGAAAAGAGCAATTTTGAAGCAGGAACAGAGTCCCAAACCCACAGAGCTAAACTCAAGTTGGCTTAGATTTGCACACAGATATTTTACATTCCTTTGTTCAGCAAACTCTCCTTCCAGCGAATGTTTCCCATCTCCCTTCTCAACACACTTGCGTGGTCCAGGCGGCAGCAGACAAGCCCAGCTCTTGAGGATGTTTTGCAACTTTGCTTGAAGACCCGAGGGCTGCCCTAGGCCTGACCCCCACAGAGGGCCGCCCCCCACCCCAGTATCCCAGCTCACGGGAGGCACTGGGCTCGCTGAGAGAAGGGCGCTCAACCAGGCATCTGCAACTCAATTGTTGCCTTCACCCCAAACATCTGCATGGAGTCCTTGACAATTTCTCAGAAACAAGAGCCCTCCTCAAAATTCCTGGTGACTCAATCAGGACAAAGTAGAAACAAAGGCGTCAGCCCTGCTGGAGTCTCTACTTCTGTCGTGTTTCCAAGTCAGTTCCAGGAAAAAGTTGTTCTAAACAGAAGTTTTAGAGAATTTACATAGAGAAATGGCACTAGCAGCAATGAAGCAACAGACTCTGCTCTTCTGCTTTTCTGAAGGCAAGTCCCAGGTGGTACTGAACCCATCTTTTCTCCACCCAGGGTCCACTCTGGTGACCTGGTCCCCATCATTGGCCATGACTTTTTTATTGACGCATAGTGGATTTACAATGTTGTGTTTCTAACAAAGCAGAAAAACAATAGCTGTTGCTACAGAATTGATTCTGTTGAGCATACAGGTGACACTTACTGTATGCAGGCACCTTCACAGCCCTGGGAACAGCCCTTGCATTTCCCCAGAACTCACAATTCGCAGGGTCTGTGGGCTGAGGGCTCTGCAGACATGGTTGCTCTGCAGAAGCCGTGAGTCAGAGCCTGAGTGTGAGCAAATCATGTAATCCTTCCATGCCTCGGTTTTCTTATTGATGAGAAGGAGGCAATACTAGCAACTAAAGACTGCCCCGAGTGTTAGTTGAGGTGATACAGAAAATTGATGTTTAACTCTTTCTTCTTGAGACATAGTTGATACCAGTAACACCCAAATAAGCAGCATCAAGCCTGTTACAGGCCCTGGGCCGGGGAGGAGGTGGGGGGCTGTCCTCAATCAACTGGTGCTATACCCAGGATCTCTGAGGACCTGCCGGGAGCAGGTAGGAGGGCTCCCTGGGGACGGAGGAGGCAGGTCAGGGGCTCTGCAGCCCCACTCAGCTTTAATGCCAGGACTTGTATATAGGAAGCTTCCACCTGAGATTTAGCTTAATGTGGGCAAAAAGAGAGGTAGGGTTCAGCAAGTTACAAGTTTTTGAACAATTTTAATGAGAAGAACCAGTAGAAAGGATCTGCTCCAGGGCTTAACCTACTGCTTCCTTGGGGATGAAAGAGATAGTCCTAATATATTTCTTTCCAGCTCAGATTTGGGGATTTCAGACCCACTGTCCATCACTTAGCCTCTGGGGGTCTGGTCAGCATCCTTTAAGTCCCTGGATTTTCCTTAATCAGCCAATTCTGTCTCGGCAAGTGGGGCAGACTCCAGGTCCTGGGCAGCTCACAGCTCTCGATGCTGCCCCGAAGCCCACACTGAGGCAGCTAGAGAGCGGATCACTAAGTCATGAGATGACATGTTTTCACCAGGCGCACGGGTGACCAGAGTGGAGTCGTGCATCCCAGTGCCCTGGCCTGGCTCTGTCCTTGCCACTCTGATGCATGCCAGCAGTGTAGTGACAGCCCGCGGGGGCAGGGGGTGGCTCTGTCTTTGTGGCATTATTGGTCATCTCGAGACTCAAGGGTAGGCTGTCAGCTTGCTGCCTGGGGACCAGACACATAGCCCATCATCACTCCCGAGCGCATCGCAGAAGAAGGGCCCAGACACTCAGAGACGTGTCCCCAGGAGCTGGCTGGCCCCGGGGAAGCTCCTTGGTCAGGCGCCTGGCACGCAAACTCTCAGATCCCAGACACGGTGACCATGAGCTACAGTGTCCACACAGCCATGATCCAGGGGTGTCCTTGAACTTGCTTGGCTCAAAGAAAGGGTTTGCCTCCTGTTCGTCCTCGAACAGAAACAATACACTTACATTTTAATTAAATGCAATGTAGGAGCTCGTCATAAGGAAGGTACAGAGAAGCAGGAGCCGGTCAGCAGGAAGGCACCACATCCGGGGTGCCCTCGGCCTCCGAGCTCCAGAAGGTGCATGGTGCCCAGTCCTCTCTGAGTCCCAAGGGCAACCAGACCCCAGGCACACAGGCAGCTGGGGCTGTGGCACTGCCCCTCGCTTGTCTCCAACCAGCAC